>NC_142202.1:112795770-113140679 GCF_049639895.1 Pseudopodoces humilis
CAACGGGCTGATGCAGTGGCCTGAGGGGAGGCCTTGTCCCTGTGCACCAGCTTGGCCACAGGCCTGGGTGCAGCTGTGGCACTGCACACCTGCCCTGCATCAGGGGGCAGACCTTGCTCTCAGCTGCCTGTTTGGCCTTGGGTGTTGCTTGCAGAGGGCAGGAGCTGCTCCCCTCAGGGCGCCAGGGCTGAGGAAACAGGGCAGTGCAGGCATTGCCCTTGCACTGCCAGGAGAGCTGTGGCCAGGTGGCAGGAGGCTTGGGTTCAGCCAACACGGGATGAGTGGATTGCTGCTGGAGAACAGGGCTCTACTGCACCCTGTCATGGCCCCCTTGTCAGGGGCTTCAAATTCTCTGTCTACAGACAGAGGACAAAGGCAGAGGACAAAGACACGAGGCACAATGAGGAGCTGGTGCTGTCACAGTGCCTGGCCAGTGCACAAAGCCTGCAGCTGAGGCAGGGAGTGCTGGTGGAAGCTCCCACTGGGAAAGTGGACAGTGTTAGGGCATGGCTGTGTCTCCGGTAGGGCTCAATGCTGGCACGTTCAGGCTGTTTGAGGGAAGCTGCCAAGCACTTTTTGAGCAGCACTGTGCCTGTGCTGCCTGGAGGAGACAATGTGGTGAGGCCCACAAGGTGTCAGTTGGAGGGAATGGGGTGAAACAAGGATGCTCCCTGCTGCCCTGGCTGCTGCTCTCCCTCCATTCAGACAGGCTCTGCAGCCCTGGACTCAAGCATCACAGGATCCAGCGTCTTCCAGGAATAAATCTCCCAGTAAAAGCACTTTCAGGACTTTTCCTTCCAGGTGCTGCTCAGCTCCTGCTGCAGGACTAGGCGGGGAGGGGACAAGATAAGCAACTCCTATGGCAGGGTCTTTTCAATAAAAACATCCTGGCTCAAAGGCAGCATCAGAGCTGTAGGTCTCTGTGTGTGTCCATGCATGCATACAAGTTCTTGAATGCATGTGTCCTGTCCCATAGGGGATCTGTTTGTGCATGCTGTGCAAGAGCTGGAGGTCCTCCATGCTTACCTTGCACTCCTCTGGCTCTTGAAGGAGAGCTGCTGCTGCAAGCCGGGCCATCTGGTCCCACTGAGGGAGACATCCTGGCTGCTCCTCTGCAGAGAGCAGAGACATCCCAGCAGCAGAGCCAAGAAGGGGCCAAGGTCTGACCTTGACAGGCTGCTGGTCAGAGGGGCCTGTGCTGCTCCTTGCTCTGCTGAGAGGTACCCGAGGAGCAACAGCACCATGACAGAGGGATGGAACTGTTGCTGGGCTGTAACCTGGGCTGCAGAGAACACAGCCACAGCTCCAGAGACACAAACACCTTGTTTTGCCTGCTAGCTCTTTTTAAGGAGGTACATTAAAAAAACTAGGTCTGTCAGGGAAATACAAGAGTTTTAAGGATGTTCTAGTGCTCTGGAAAATGTTTAGAAGTTCTGTCTTGGAATATCATAGCAGACATACCTGCTATCATGAGATTTTTAACCAGGCCAGAGGCACATACAAAGAATTAGGATCAGGCAGAGGTGAGGGACTAGGGAAGGCACAAAAAAAAACCCAAAAAAACAAAAAGAGTCAAAATGCAGAGGTTTTGACCACATAAAAAAGGAACACTAGTCTGACATTAAACGTGAAATCAGGGTGTGTTGTTGAGGAAAGAGCCCTTTCCCTCTGAAACACCCCCCCCCCAAAAAAAACAAAAACCCCAAAACACAAACAAATAAACAAAACCAAAACAAGCCCCCAATCACTACTTCTTCTCAGACTATGGCAGTGCAGGAGGGCAGGGAAGTGCAGAGATGAGTGCTGGAAGCTGAAAGCCTGATAATGATCTGCTCACCCTAACAAGTTATGTGTTGCTCTGTACTCCCAGCTGAAAAAAAAAAGGCATGAAACCACATTCAATATGCAAAACCTTAAATGAAAAAAAACATGCACAGCTCCTGACTGATCTGTCAGCCCAGTGCCTGTGGCACTCGCTGGGAGAGCAGCCCTGCCACCCCAGTTGCAGCCAGCGATCGTGCTCAGCTGAGAAGGGCAGCTGTGCAGAGATGTGACAGGAACCCAGCAGTGAGGGGCTTGGCCAGAACACAGCTGCAAGCTGCCACTTGCCAAAGAAACCGGACATGCTGCAGCCTCCCCTGCTGCATCTGAGGAAGGAAACCAAATGCATGGCTTGCCTCCATAGAGCACAGCTGGGGTGCAGCAGGGCAGAGACACTTCAGAGCAGCTGGCACACAAGGGCTTGTGTCTGCCCTGGCTTCAGAGTGGTCAGCAGCACCTCCTGTCAGTGCAGGTGACATTCACAGGTGCTCAAGACACCCGTACAACAGAGCCTGAACCTGCTCCTCCCAAGTCATAAAGGCACCCTGGGCCCTGGCAGCCCTCGGCACAAGGAGGAACTGCTCCCTCAGGGCTCACAGCCAAGGAAGGTGTGGGAGGTCCAGGCTCCATGAGCCTGGGGCACAGCAACCCTCACCACAGGCAGTGCAGGAGACAGAGTACCCTGCATGCTTATGCATGGCACCCATCCAGGACTCAAACCCAACTGACAACAGTAAAAAACTCAGTTTATTTCTCTATAAAGGCAGAGCATTTCTTTAAAAACCAGGTCATTTCACTTGTGAGAGGGTAGGGGGTTGAACTGCAGGGGCAAGGCCTTCATCACACACTGCTCCAGGCCAAGAGCTGTTGCTCCCTGAGGGTGTACACTGCCTGCATCAGGAAGGCTCAGAGCACGCAGGGTGGTCCTGCATGGCCTGGGAGTGAGCAGAGTGAGGAGCATCGGTCCTCCAGCCCAAGCTGGGAGCAGCTGCAGCGCGAGGCGGTTCATGCAGGCAGCACAGGACAAGGAGAAGGTGTTACAGCCTGTGCACTCCATGGCAGCAGTGCCAGCGGCCCCCGTGTCAGGAGGGCAGTGCCAGGGCAGTGGCAGGCACTGGCTGGCGCAGGTGCAGGCACAGGGTGAATCCTGAGTGGCTGGTCCGTTGTTGCAGAGATTTGGCTTAGCCCAGGGGAGTCTTGGGGCCAGCACTGGGTGAGTGTCCAACCCCTCCCAGCACCGTCCAGCTGTCCGGGGGCGGCCCCAGGCGGTAGCATAATAGCTGTGCTGTAGGAGAGTTCAGCGGGGGCACAAGAAGCATTAATTCTGAAAAGTGAGCATCAGCCCCCCCTTGCCTTACAGAGGACATGCTGGGGGATGAGACACCGCATCACTGAAGAAAGTTACCTGCTGGGCTGTGTGTTCCCCTCTCCAGCTCCTCCATGCTGCTTTGGAAGAGAACACAGCATGCATCATACCCCAAGCATGGCCTCCTGAGACACAGCATGCTCATGACCCTGACACGGCAGGAATGGCACAGGAGCAGCAGGTACTGGGAATGCAGAAGGCTCTAAGCCCCCTTGCTACCAAACTCTCTTCCCCGGCCAGCCTGTCCCAAGACTGCAAAGCCATATGTCCTTCCCATCAGGAGCCCCATGTCCAAAAGGGTGGTGCTTCATTGGACTACACGTACAGCTCCAGTCTGTGCACACACTGGTTCCTGGGTGACGCTGGCTCAACCCAGCCTCAGACCTGCCAGACCCCAGCTGGGTGCCTGCTATGATGTACATGGAGAACAGCCACGATGGAATGGGCCTCACAGGGCAAACCTCACAGGTTTCTGCAAACCTGCAGGTTAATCCTCTCCGCTGTACCATCAGCTCCTCCCCAGCACAGGATACACACCATCAAGCTCAGCCCACAGGCCCAGTCCACTCAGAAGTCAGTATGACCAGGCCTCCATCCTGGTCCAACCCCCAGGGAAATGAATGGGAGAAGAAGGACAACTGAGTCCCATGTGAGAGGCATGTCTGGACAGGCTGGCCTCACCAAAGACTGGCAGAGAGTAAGAAATATCTCTGGATGCATCCTGGCCATCAACATAAGTCCCCCACATCTCTGCTGCAAAAGCTGGACTGCATGGTCTGTTCCTCCACCACTCAACCAACCCTCTGTTTGCTTGAGTTCTCAGCTCATAGAAGCAGAGAAAGACCAGGAAACTCCCCCCTTGGTTCCATGCAGCTCTCCTCCATGATCGCACCATGCCCATGGCCCAAGCAGCTCCCCTTGCATGGGGCACAGGGAAGGAAACACGACAGAGTTCATTAGAGATATCCCTGAATACAAGCAGCAGCTTACCACCTACCCAGGTAAGGTTTCATTGACATCATCATCTTCCTCCTCCTCCTCCTCCTGGCAAGCAAACAAACAAAAACCCACCATGACATCTCATTGCATGGGCAGGTCTCTGCCAGGAGCAAGGCGGGGCTGCTCAGATGCCGTCTGGCCCCTTCACAAGACAGTCACACCCCAGGCACAGTACAAAGGCTTCCCACAAGCAGTGGGGAAAGACTGGAGTGCTGAGCTGCCAGAACCCTCTGGGCTTGGGCACACAAGGACAGACAGGCCATAGCTTGGCCCCTCCAGGTGCAAAGCCTCAAATGCAAGCATGGACCATGCTGACAGAGCTGGTGACACAGTGCAGCTCTGCCCAGGGACAGTGGTGAGTGGGCACACCCTGCAGCTGGAGGGGCAGGCAGAGACTAGCAGGAGCAGGCTGCACATAGGTACAACCCCAAGCACTGCCAGGATGGACTCACACTGGAAACATGAGGCCCCGGACCAAGCATCCAGAAGCTCCCAGACAGGGATATAGTGAGACCAGGATGACAATGCTCCGATAGCTGTGGCCATGCAGGAGGTGCAGTGCAGATGGGCTGGGCTGAGCCTTAGCCCAGGCTGGCAGGATGATGATCCAAAGGTCCTCTCCTTCAGAGGCAACTCTCACCCCAGCCATGAAAGCAGGTGTGCAGCCCAGGTCCCAGGTCCCTGTGTGACAGGGCCAGCAGAGCAGGGCTGAAGCTACAGCAGTGCTGGGCCTGAGAGCAGAGCTTCTGAAGCACAGACACCAAGGGACTGCACCTGCTGTGTGAGCTACACAGTACAGTACACCTCCTCACATCAGGCTGCCATGTGTGATGGGGGCTGTGCAGGGTTCTGGGAGGGCAGGAGCAGGGAGCTGCAGAGGGGTCACTCTGTCCCTGCCCTAATTCCAGACAGCCCTGGACATGGGCCTGACTTGCACATACTGTACCCCAAAGTGGTGTCTGAAGAGAGCGCTCCCTGAGGGGGCTGGCTCACAGGGTCTGCCAGGCTCACTGCTCTCCAAGACACATGAAGGGTGAAGGGGCTGATCCTGCCTAGAGCCTGGGACAGGGCAAAAGCAGCAGAGTTAGTGCCTGCAACCTGCAGAAAGCCCAGCTGGGAATGTACAGGCAAGACTGTGCGTTGGGAATGGGGAATCCCTGCAGTGCTGGCAGGAGGGTACAAACACAGGTGAGAAGTCACTGCTCAGGGCAGGTGACCTGAGCTGGGCTACAGCTCAGGCAATGCACAGCAGTTCAGCATAGACAGCAGGTACACCTCCCACCCCAGGCAGAGATGGGCACTACCAGAGAACACAACCATAAGGACAGCACTCCCTGTTTGGTGTGTTTCACCAGCCAGGCAGCAAGCCATCTCCCCTCCAGGCAGCCCAGGACAGGATCCCACACCAGAGACACTGATTCCAGGGCTGTGCAGAGGGATATATCTGAGAAATTCCTCCTACCTGCAGCATGTGTTGCCTCCCAGAGATCAAGTGCCATCTGAAAGGCCTGGGCCACGGTCAGAGTCACAGCCTGGGCCTGTGCATATGAAAGAGAGGGAATGCCTGCTTCCACCTGGGCCCTCAATCCAGGATAACCCCACTGCCATGAGGTGAGACCCGCGCCCCAGCATCCCTTGATGCCTTTCTCTGCAGAATACACAGATAGAAGGCCAGAGCTCAGTTCTGTGTCTGTCTGCCCCTGGAGGCCAGCCACCCTCTAGAGCAGACCCTCAGGAGTTGGGACAGGAAATCCCCCTTTGCTCACTCCCTGCCTCTGCAGCACATAAGCACACCTGGTCCCTGGCTCAAAATCCAACTGAGGTTCGCAGAGGTAAAGTCCTTCTGCCACTGAAGGCAAAGAAAGCAGGCCCTTGCTCCCACCCATACCTCACGGAGCCAAGAGCAGAAGGCGAGTGCTTACAATCTTCTTCTTCGGTGAGAGGAAGGCATGGCACTCCAGTGCCCCGCTCTCCTGGCTCTGGGCAACATAAGCAAAGACCTTGTTCTGCAGCTTGTCTGTTGTGCAGTAGGAGATCCTGTGGGCAGAGAAGAACTGTCAGGACAGTCTGGAACCCTGGCATGAGACTTCTGCTGCACTCCCAGCACATCAGCAAGCACTGCTGACAACCTGAAGCTTTCACCTGCCCGAGCTGACCAGACAGCCCAAACCCCCAGCAAGGGCCAGAGGTCGCCTGGTACCTGCAGCAGATAAGAAATCACTGCATCCACAGGCACTCCCTCCTGTGCCATCCCAGAGTGCCATGTAGTTTTCTGATGGCCAGCTCAAGCCAGTGCGTGAACTCAAGCTACTCAAGCTTTGGGACAAGAGGAGCACAGAAGGGTGGGTAATTGCCTCCAAGGACACAGCTGGAGGCCAGGCAGAGGGATGGTCTGACCTGGTACATCAGCTCTGGTGCTGAGACCTACATTTTGCAGCAAAGAGATGTCCCATGTCTGCTTCCCATCTAGCCACCAGACTGCACACTTACTGCCCTCACACCCAGCACCCACAGACACCCAACCCAGCCAAAGGACAAGTGGTAGCACGAGAAATCAACATCAGCTCTCACAGCAACTGCCTTTAGCCCACCCAAGTAAGCTGCAGTTTCTGGCATCCTGCAGCCAGAAGAGTGCTCCCACAGCAGTGAAGACAGACACGCAGTTCTGTCCTGTCTGCGGGGCTTTCCAGTCTCAAGCCTCAAAATCCTGCTGAATGCCAGAAGAGACAAGCAGGGCACATGGAAATGATGGATAAGCTGATGAACTCAAGGCCACACAGGACCCTGCCTACACTCAGCCTCAGGCAGTGCTGGGAGCACAGCAGAAAGAGGGCACAGGCCTCAGAGAGCCAAGGAAAGACCTAAGCTTGAAGGTACTGCTGACAGAAGGCCCAGCCTTCCCTGGCTGCTCAAATTCCCATCAGTCTGCAGCTGGCTGCTGGGGACCACCCAGCCCACACCCATGTATGCCCACCTGTAGATGGAGATGTTCTCCACCATCTCCTTAGTGTCTGCATCCTGCAGTGAGATGCCCCTTGGAGACACTGTCAGAATCACCTTCTGAAACTTGCGAGCTCCGACCCGTGCCTGGCAGTGGAAAAACACCAACAATCTCTGCAAATCTGGCAAGGGTCTTCACCTCACCCCTTTGCTGGAAGGAGCCCTGCAGACTCTGTACAGTATCACTCACTTGGATACAAGATGGGACAGCAGTCTGGCAATCAGGCATGCCCTACACACACCACTCCTCAAATCTGTTCACACTACTGCCACACACACAGGAAGGGACAGACCTCACCTCTCCCAGTACTTGACCCTCCTCTCTGTGCTGTGGCAGGCAAAGCTCTGCTCCCAGCCAGGTTCAGGTGTGGGAGCAGGTGGCTGGGGCTGTCCTGGTGGAAGACAACTTCCCCACAGCACACTGGCAGACACCAGTAGCCTCCTGCGTACCACCCTCCTCTTAGGAAGGGCACAGTCTCTCACTGGAGTTCAGGGCTAGGACACAGTCCTAGAGTGCAGGGACTGGGCTCTGAACCCAGCATACCAGGGCCCCAGGACTGGGTCTCACCGTGGCCACGATCCTGCGGATGGCAGCAGCAGCCATGTCTTCTCCTTTTGGTTTTTCTACCAGCGTCATGCCCAGATACTTGAGGGTGAAGCACATCCCCTCAAGCAGTGGCTCCTGCATATCAGCCCAGCTCTCAGGAAGCTCTACGAAGACAAAAGCCCTTAGAACCCATGTTCCAGCAGTCCCACAGCTAGTTCTGCCAGAGTCACCCCATGGCTCCCAGCAGCAGTGTTGGTCCCTGCCCCCAGCAGGACACTCTCCCTCTGTGACACCCTCGTAAGAGGAACAGGAGTGGGCAGTTCACCCTTGAAGCTCTAGTCCTCTAGCCCTGGAAGTCCAGGTTCTGTCAGCACAGACAGACAGCTCCTGCATACCCGCACAGGGCTGTGGATGCTGCAGCCCTCATTGCTGCCTGCAAAAACCTTGCGCTCCTGGGTCTCATCTGTTTCATTACAAACAAAATGTTCTCTGTAGTGCATTCATCTCAGTCACCTGGGCTGCTCACACACCTGAAGAGCAGCAGCATTCACTGCCAGGCTCAGATGAAAATCCCTCGACTGGCCCAGTGTAAGCAAACCCCTTGGCATCTCATCTGCAGCAGCAGGCTGCCAGGGCAGGGGCAGCTTAGTCCGCATTTGTGATCCAAGCTGGGGTGACTGGGAAGTAACTGCACCACAGAGATACTTTCTTAAGAAAGAGATAAGATTTGCCAAAGTATGCACTACTCACACTAAGCTAATACTTTTCAGGGTTATTTTCACCTCTTCCCTGGGATTTGCTCCCTGAGCATTACTGGCACACTTGCAGAAGGGTCCAGCTCATAATTAGAATAATCTGAACCCACAGGGAAATCAGGAGACTTTATTTGCACAGCATACTCTTGCACAAGTGACTACTATCAGGGAGGCTGCCTGGTGCCATGCAGGCACCAGTGACCTCCATCCCGGCCAGTAGAACCCTGTCTGCCCCTGGGGGCCAGCCACCCTCAAGAGCAGACCCTCAGGAGTTGGGACAGGAAGCCCACAGGAGCTGGGCAGTCCAAGTACACCAGCGCTGCCAGGGCAAGTGCTGCTCCAGCAAAGCCTTGGGCAGCTGACTGAGAACAGCCAGACGAGGCCCTCCAGTGCCACAGGGTACCTGCGGGATCATGGAATCATGGAGCGGTTTGGGTGGGAAAAGACCTTAAAGCTCATCCAGTTTCACTCCCACAGGCAGGGACACCTTCCACTAGACTAGGTTGCTCGAAGCCCCGCGCAGCCCAGCCCTGAACACTTCCAGGGATGTGTCCGTGGATTGCTGTGGGATCCTGCCGCAGACAGCACGGGCTGGCCTGGCACACAGGCAGAGGAGCAGGCGCGGCAGCCCGAGGGGCCCAAGGCCTGCGGAGGACCCCGGTGCAGCCCAGCGTGTTCCAGCGCCCGGCAGGGCAGTCCAGGCCCGTCAGCCCCCTGTGGCCCTGTGGGGGAGGAAGCGACAGCCCGGGGAGCGGGGCAGAGAGGGCTCGGCGGGAAGCTGCAGCCCTACGGTGCCCCGAGGGCGGCAGGGGCCAACCCCCTCGCCTTCCCTAACCCGGCTACCCCTACAGCCGCTCCCGCTCCCCCCAGTCCTCCAGGCCCCTCAGCCTGCAGCAGGCAGCGGCCGTATTCCGAGCTCGACTGCGCCGAAATCCGGGCTCCCCGCCCGGAGCGATGCCCGGCCCCGGCCCCGACCCCCGCACCCGTCCGCACTCACTGCGCCGCCGGCGGAGACCCAGGCCGTGCCGGGCGAGGCGCGGGCTCCGCAGCACGGCACGCCCCGCCGCACGCAGCGCCTCCATAGCGGAGCGGGGATCGAGCCGAGCCGATCCCTGCCGGTGTGGCGGGGGGGGGGGTGGGGGGGGGTCGGTCCCCGCGGACTTGACGCACTCGCGTCAGCGCGGCGGAGGCGACGGGGTTGCCGCGGCGACGGGGGCGGGGCGAGGCGGGCGCCGGAGCGGCGGCGGGGGGGGAGCGGGCCCGTGGGACCATCCCGGCCCCGGGCCCGTGGGACCATCCCGGCCCCGGGCCCGGCCGAGGGCGCGATGCAGCTGCGGCACGTGCGGACCCTGCTGGCCCCGCAGGTCGGGCCGGGCCGGACCGGACTGGGGGGGATCGGGCCGCGGGGGAACGGGCCGGGCCAGGCCGGGCCAGGCAGAGCGGCCCTGACCGGTCTGGGGCGCGTAGCGGCGACGCTGAGGCTGTAGTGTGACTGCTGAGCCGTGTGTGCCCGCTGAGCTGTGTGTGCCCACTCGTGTTTGTTGTGTGAGGCTGAGCCGTGTGTGCCCACTGGGGTTTGTTGTGTGATGCTGAGCCGTGTGTGCCCACTCGTGTTTGTTGTGTGATGCTGAGCCGTGTGTGCCCACTGGGGTTTGTTGTGTGATGCTGAGCCGTGTGTGCCCACTGGGGTTTGTTGTGTGAGGCTGAGCCGTGTGTGCCCACTGGGGTTTGTTGTGTGATGCTGAGCCGTGTGTGCCCACTGGGGTTTGTTGTGTGATGCTGAGCTGTGTGTGCCCACTGGGGTTTGTTGTGTGATGCTGAGCCGTGTGTGCCCACTCGTGTTTGTTGTGTGATGCTGAGCTGTGTGTGCCCACTGGGGTTTGTTGTGTGATGCTGAGCCGTGTGTGCCCACTGGGGTTTGTTGTGTGAGGCTGAGCCGTGTGTGCCCACTCGTGTTTGTTGTGTGAGGCTGAGCCGTGTGTGCCCACTGGGGTTTGTTGTGTGAGGCTGAGCCGTGTGTGCCCACTGGGGTTTGTTGTGTGAGGCTGAGCCGTGTGTGCCCACTGGGGTTTGTTGTGTGATGCTGAGCTGTGTGTGCCCACTGGGGTTTGTTGTGTGATGCTGAGCCGTGTGTGCCCACTGGGGTTTGTTGTGTGAGGCTGAGCCGTGTGTGCCCACTGGGGTTTGTTGTGTGAGGCTGAGCCGTGTGTGCCCACTGGGGTTTGTTGTGTGAGGCTGAGCCGTGTGTGCCCACTGGGGTTTGTTGTGTGATGCTGAGCCGTGTGTGCCCACTGGGGTTTGTTGTGTGAGGCTGAGCCGTGTGTGCCCGCAGGACGGGACGGCGCGGGTGACCTGCATGGCCTGGTCGGCCAGCAGCGCTCGGTTCGCCGTGTGCACGGCGGAGCGCGTGGTGCTGCTCTACGACGAGCAGGGCGAGCGGCGTGACAAGTTCTCCACCAAACCGGCGGACACCAAGGTGAGCGGAACTGGGCCGGGGCTGGGGCAGCTGAGCTTCCCACCGTCACACCAACCCTCTCTGCAGTACGGCAGGAAGAGCTACGTGGTCAAAGGCATGGCCTTCTCCCCGGACTCCACCAAACTGGCCATCGGGCAGACGGACAACATTGTCTACGTGTACAGGATCGGCGAGGAGTGGTGAGTGTGCGCTGGGGTCCAGGATGCGCTCCGTTCCACCCTGCTGTGGGCTCCCTTAGCTTGATCCTCGCCCTGCCACGCTGCGGTGCCCATCGCCAGACCCGCGGGGAGTCACGCAGGTGTCCGAGGGGAGCAGCAGTCAGGTTTCCTCAGCAGGGCTCTTACCGAGCCCTGGCTGGGCAGGCAGCTGGCTGGAGCCTGTGTTGCCATTGTGTGTCACAGTTATGGAGCCATGGCACACACTTGCCCCGCTGCAGCCTCATTTGCTGGCAGGAGCTGTGCTAATGGCACTCAGGCAGTTCACCAGAATTTTGGAAGCTCAGAAGCTCGGGGTCTTTTTGATTTTTTTGCCTCAAGTTGTGATAGACTAGCAGCACATAAAATTTCAATGGACTGTGGCAATATCAAACCAGACCATGTATAAACAGTAAGGTGACCAGAATGTGTAGTGTTGCTGATAGTAATTTTTGTTTATATTTTTCTGCAGGGGTGACAAGAAGGTGATATGCAACAAATTCATCCAAACGGTGAGACCCGTACTTCTGTTGGACTCCATTTTATCTGGCATATGTAGGAAAAGACAATGAGAGGTCTCTCTGCTCATACTCACAGGTGTACTTGGCCAAATTGTCCTTGACCTTTAAAGATCCTAAGAGAATCTCTAAATTCTGAGGCACATATAGCTAATCACAGATGTCCTAATGCCTGGGTACAATAGAGTGAACTGTTGGATGATCAATGCAATCAGTTACAAAACCTTGGGGACTACTTTAGGCATCAGTGGACAGACTGTTTTAAGGGAGTTGAAAGGGAAAAATACAAGATACTCAGAGGCCAACCATTTTTCACAGGTTTGCAACTCTAAACTCCAAGATGCCTTATTAAACAAAATGTAAAGCGTGCAGAATTAAAACTGTGCGATTTCCACATGCTCAATTGCCTCAGGTTTGTGATTTACATCACGTTTGCTCCTTGACCACCTTTGTGTTCTCCTGTTTTGGCTGTGCCTGCCTGTGTGAGAGAGCAATCTGCCCAGCAGGTGTTTGCCAAGGCTTGCCCTGAGATCCGTCTGGAAAAGGCAAAGGTATTAGGAATTCCTTGCACAGAAAACCATCAGAGTGAGAAAATACAGTGCACTGACTACTTGTACCTTTAGAGGCAAAAGTCCAGGAGCTGCCCTAGGCTGTCCATGCAAATGCCATCACCTTGTATTCTCTATCACTAAGAAAGTTCTCTGCAGGATAGGAGGAATCATCGTTCATATCCAAATCCCCAGAAGACAGAAAGAGCTGCTCCTGATGGAGTTGCTGGAGTCTCTGTGCCAGGCTTTCCCAAGCTGTCTCTCAGATGAAGGGCAGCCTCAGCCTCTGGGTTGAAAGCTTACATCTCAGAGTTGGGTCATGGCCTACCACTGTGGTTGCTCTGGGCACTCCAGGGAATTGTGTCTCTGGTGACAGGAAAGCTGCTGCTCAGCCTCTGTTGCTCTGTATTTGAGCTGCTGCACCGAGAGGTCATGAGAATAGAGTGTCATGAGGAGAAGAGAGCAACAGAGGCTTGGTGTCCATTTGTCCCTTTCCTGAACAGGGTGGCTATCCCAGGTGTGGGCACCTTTAGCCTCCCTGGAGAGATCTTTCCTTGTGTACTGCTTGCTGCCTGCCCCACCAGCTGCAAGCCCAGTGGGGGCCTGCTCACCTCTCAAGCTCAGATGCTGTGCATGGTACATGTACATGTTTTTGTATTTTTAATATAGGAATTCAGTAATTTTTTTCTCTCAGTCTCTCATTTCCCCATGCCCTTTCTACCATTTGTAACACAATAAATCCTTTTTTTTCTTCTTTTTTTTTTTTTTTCTGGTGCTGTATGTGTGGGGTTTTACCACTGTGTCTGGCTTTCTCCTGTAACAACATTTTTTTATTTACAAATTTTTTAAATGTTCAGTCAATATGAGAGATCATTTATTGAGCCCTTTCCCTCTCCTGCCACTGGGCCCTTTTACACTCACAGTCATCACAGTGTGTGATCACTGTGGCAAGCCAAGCCTCCTGCTGAGGGCCAGGAGGACAAACAATGAGCACATTGCCACAGTGTGAGGCTTGTTCCCAAGCTTTTGTTGTGTTAGAGGGAAAAACAAGAGTCTGACAGATAAGGAGGGAAACACACATGACAGTGGTCTTGGTCATTGGTTGGACATTGAAATTATGAACTGTTTGGTTACCTTGAGACATTTTGTCTGATTGTAGCTGTGTTGTCTGATATGAATGATCAGAGCAGGGATGGAAGATGAGATGTATAAATGAGGGTGTATATGTATCTTAAGCAGCCCCAGATGCTTAAAATGGAACCAAGAGCCAGTGAGGCTGGTGCTGGTGGCACAGTGCCAAACACCAGCCTTCTTACTGACTAGAGTTCTGCAGGGTAGATGTGAAGGGCTTTCAGAAACTTTCTTGGCCTTCCCTTACAGTTGGGTTTTGTGGTCAGCTTTATTCATTCTGACCCCACCTCAGATTTCGAGAATACCTTTGGTTTGGATTTAATGAGCCTGTTTCTACCTGACCTACTTGGTAGTGTCTAACAACCATCTTGTCAATGAAAAAACGAAGACTATTTCTTATTCATCAAATAAAGATCCAATGGACAAGTATTCTCATAGCTATTTCAGAAGTTGTAGGGGTGAAATTATTTTTGTATTTTATACTTGTTGCAAAAAACCTTTTAAAACAGCCATGATTTTATACTATATGCTATTCACCAATAGCATGTGGCAAGCCAATCACCTGCTCAGTGAGTAATACTCTCAAAAGAGCTCCATACTGAACACATCTGTATAACTTTGTTGCCCTCCCGTAGTCCTCCTGAGCTCAATTACTTTGCCCCAGCTCATTATTTTCTAGTTTAAGCTTCAGCATTAAAACCAGGAGTAAGGTTTGTCCAGTATTTTCAGCTACTGTAAGGCCTGTCCAAATGCCTCATCTCTCCTGCCTGAGTAGTGTCTGTTCATGAACTATTTTAGATAGCAATGGGGCAGGAAGTTTAGTAGTGTGGAGATCTTACCTCTCTTTTTACCTCTTCCTTTGCAGAGTGCTGTGACCTGCTTATTGTGGCCAGCAGAGAATGTCATTGTTTTTGGTCTTGCTGAAGGAAAGGTAGAGAAACTTGCAATTTGTGTGACTTTCTTTCCCTTGCTGAGTCTGCCAGGGCCTGCAAGTGGCTGGGCTGAGGGGTAAGAGGCATCCCTGGGCGCCACAGCAATAGCAGCAGAGGGATTACACCATGGACTTAAATTTTCTGGATCCCAGTTTGTCCCTGGATGTTCTACTGGATCTTTTGGATCTTTCTCCAAACTTTTCTAGAAATGTGGAAACGTGACTCCAATTTTTTCACTTCTATAGCATACTGGAAGGCAATGAGCTTCCTGTGATTTCTTTCCCTGGTAATGAACAGGGAAATTTCTGGGAATGTTACTTACCCTGGGGGAGATCCACGTTCCACAGACAAAAGCAACACTGATCATTTTCTCTTTCTCAGGTTCGTCTAGCAAATACAAAGAGCAACAAGTCTTCTACCATTTATGGGACAGATTCCTATGTGGTCTCACTAACTTCCAAGTGAGTATGGCATTGCTTTGTCCTGCCCTGCTTTGGCTCAGTCTCACACCTGCTGCTGACTTGGCATAACAGGGGCCAGTGTGGGAGGTTGCCAGTGTCCTTTTACTGTCACTTACTTGTCAAGATAATAACATACTGTGTATGGATGCTAACTCTGAAATAGAGAGCACGGTGCCTGTGGAAATTGCAGGCCACATAACTTTCTCAGTCTTGCCTGAGAAAGTGGCCTGGGAAATCATAGGGAGGAATTAAAACAATCCTCATAGATAGAGAACAGCCTTGCAGGTGCTGTTTGTCTGTTCCTTGTTTTCTTGCAAGAGAAGGTCGAGGGGTGGTGTACCCCACTGACCACTGATGGTGATGTGTTAGTTTACTAACCAATAAGTTTCTTTTCTGTACTTTTCACGTATCGGTCTATAAAAAAAGACCTAAGGCAATAAACCGAGAGCAGTTCTCCTGATTGACTCCCAAGAGAGTCTGTGTCGTTCTTCTCGCCGTTCCTAATAGAGCGACAACTGTGCTCTCCAGAAGGAATTCCTTCCTAAAATCTGGTACCAGGCTGTGCCACACAGGCAGTCTGGTTGTTCTTCAAACACAATTGAGGATGAAAGTCTCCACGAATTTACTTTATACATTGATGTATTTGAATCTGTGACTCTATAAGGATTACATTTGTCAGCTTCATGTAACTAATAACTAATATTAATCATATGTAAGGATTAAAAAAAGTAAGGACATTCTGCCAGATAAGACCTTTGACAAGGCTATAATTAGGAAAGTAACCATAAAGTGCAATTCAAAATTATTTTCATTAAGATTTCATTTTAACTACTTTAGTGTTCTTTACCTAAAAATTGAGATGTGTCATGGAGTGGAATTTTCACTTTGAAATTGTGAAATTTCAAACTGAATTTGAAAATTTGAAATTGACAGATCCATGAATGCTGAATTGCTGCAGCATCCATAGAATTTGTATTCTGTTTTTGAATCTTCTAATCTTCATTAAAACGTGTTTCTCTGGGTACATGATCTTTGGCCTGTTTCTTCTTCTTTGCTCTCTTCTCCCTTCTTGTGTCCAGAAGTACAAGACATCGGCGCTATAAAAAATGGACATAGGCCTGGAGTTTTTGGCCAGGTGTTCTTTGCCTACATCGTGTTTCTTTTAGGGATTCCCAGTATCATAATATCCAGCCTCAGCTCTGGAACAGTTCCAGTGCAAGAGCTGTTTGACACATATTGCTGTAAGCACTTGTGAGCTTCTGGGTTTTAGTAATACAGAAATTCATTTATTGTGATTTTACATGATGAAGATACTTAACTGGTTACTCTCCACTCCGGGTCCTTTTTCTGCTTTCTTTTCACAGATACTGGCACAGGTACTTGATATTTTTCCCTTCCTTTCCCTTTGGGGAAGATTCCTTTGATGAGGAATATCAACCATGACCCTGGGAATGGCTGCTCTGGGCAGGGATATGAGTATAAAGGTGCAAGTCTTACATTGCATCATCCTGTCTGTGTTTTTCTGCAGTGTTTCGGGGAAGGGAATCCTGTCTGGCCATGCAGATGGAACCATAGTGCGCTTCTTCTTTGATGATGAGGGTTCAGGTGAATCACAGGTATCAAAGATCCTTCGATGAGCAAAATTCCTATTTGCACAGCCTGCTTCCTGGCTCCAGAGCTCTGGAAAGGGATCAGACTGTGGAGGGAGTGGAAGTCTGGAGAGGAGCTGCAGGCTGTGCTTGTTAGCAAAGATTTTGGGAAGCGTCAATGGAGGCAGAACAGTGACTAGATGCTTTGGAATACACTGAAGGTGGTGGTAAGGGGGGAATTAATGTTTTTGTGTATGAGGCATAAGGCTGTTCAGGTGTCTGGAAAGATCTGATGTTCAAGTGTCCAGGAGAATGATGCTCAAAGAGGTAGAGTTCCATTGAGTGGCTACTGTTGTCTCCACACTAAGCAGGCTGTACAACAATTCAGGGTGTTGAACAGCGTTCAACAGTTAATGTTGAATCTCAGGCTCACATTTTGTCCTTGGACACCCAGCATTTCTCCTGAGCCTCCTGCTTCTCTCTGCCAGGAGTCTCTCTGTGCTTCAGGCTGTGGTGAAGGGGATGCTGTTCTCAGATCTTTTGTCTCCAGCTGAAGCAGCATAAGCATGGATGCTCTCTGCTGTGATATCATGCAGGTCCATCTATACTCTGCTGTGTTGGGAGTTCAGTCTCATTCTAGTTAATGCTCTCAATCTTCTTACTGGCATTAGAATTCTCACACAGTTAAATGAATGTAATAGTTGATTCATCTCTCAGTTCTGGTTTCTGCCTTCCTACATACTAGGCAGGCAGACAAAGCTGCCCCCATGAACTGGGCTTTACAGAAGGTCCCATACCAGTCCCGCTGGGATAGCTGAGCACAGAGGCCAGCTAGGAGTTGGGGCCATTCATGTGTTCAGGGTGTTCTCATCTGCTGTAGGGTAAGCTGGCGGTGCATCCCTGTCCTCCTTACGCCCTCGCCTGGGGTTCCAGCAGCATTGTGGCTGCAGGCTGTGACAAGAAGATTGTTGCTTATGGGAAGGAAGGCAGTGTGATTCAAACCTTTGACTACAGCCGGGACTCATCAGAGAAGGAATTCACCACAGCAACCACCAGTCCCAGTGGCCAGTCCATTGTTATTGGCAGCTATGACAGGTACCCTGTACCTGATGGAGAATTCTCCTCTTTATAGTCCTTCCTTTGTCAGCCATACACAATTTTTAATGTCTCTCTTATCTCCTCTCTATCGCAGGTTACGGGTTCTGAACTGGAGTCCACGCCGCAGTGCCTGGGAGGAAGGCAAGCCCAAAGAAATAGCTCACCTGTACACCATCACAGCTTTGGCATGGAAGAGGGACGGCTCACGGATCTGTGCGGTTTGTATCATCAGTCAGGAGTCCCACACCAGGGGGATGTTTGTGCCTGGGAGCAAAGTGGTGTGCTCAAGGGAGGGCTTTGAACATGGTCATATGGATGTGGTCACACGGTCACCCAGGGGTGCAGTGCAGATGCTGAGGCCAAGACCTTATTGCTAGGGAGCTGCTGCATTTGGGTGTGTGAGTGTGAAGCTGTAAAACCTTGTGACTGTTGGTATGATGGCTCACTGGTTGCAGCAGCCCTTTTCTCTCAGCAGCATGCTGAGGGCAGCATAGCTTGTCCAGAGCAGTCTCTGGAGCATTCTTTCCTCTGGGCACCTGTGAGAAGTAGTATACAAACTGATCTGCTAATTACACTCTGTGTTTCTGTGCTGTGTTTTCAGTTCAGCATTCTCTTTTTTCTTCCTTCAGCTATCAATCCTTCATCTTCCTTTCTCTGAAGTCAAATAATTCTTTAAATCTCTTTAAACTGATCTTTCTGCATATTTTCTGTAGTAAGTTGGCTAACTCAAAATACTTAAATTATTTATGAAACATGTTATTTACAATTTTTATTTAATAGTTTTTATATATTTTTGTGTTAAGCAATCAAGAATCTTTGAAATTTTTTCAGACCAAAAATTATTGAACATGTGAATAAATATTTTCAGAGAAGGGGCTAAGGGGTAGGAGATCGGTGGAAAGAATGGGTGTATTGTAAAGAAAGAAAAAAAGGTGAAAGGATTCTTCTGGAAAGGAGGAGAGAATAGGAGGCTGGGAGAATAAGAAGTGGGAAACTGAGAAGAATAATGGGAAAGATGAGGATAAAGGTGGTTTTTAACCCCACCTCCTTCTGCCCCAGATTCATGCCAGCATTTGGTAATCTTCATTTTTCTGAGAATGGCTCAATCTTTCTGTTGTCTAAAGAAAGTCAAAAAAGGGCTGGTCCTCCTGCATGTGGGTGCTTGAGCCTTGTTTTCCAGAACAGCTGGGACTGGTGTGTTTGGTTCTCACCGCTGATCCTCTTAATGTAAGCAGGGTCTGGAATATCTCTCCTTGACAGAGTTCACTGACCACATGATGTGGTTTTATCCTCAGGGCACGCTGTGCGGAGGAGTTGAGCAGTTTGACTGCTGCCTTCGCAGAACCATTTACAAAAATAAATTTGAAATTACATATGTGGGACCAAGCCAGGTAAGAGAATATCTAATGAGGTATGAAATTCCTGATGAAAATGAAATGTTTGCCAGAGCTAGATGCGTTTGGAGTTCTGCACCTATGGTTTGTTCATACCAACTTGTTGAGGAAGACGGAGGGGATATGCCAGGGACAGGGCTAAGGTTGGGTGGGAATTGGCTAGGATGAAAGACATGGAGTTCATTTCCTACCTTGTGAATTTCTGTAAGGTACCTTCATGTCAAGTGCAGACTTCTGAAGTGATATAATTTCAGCCAAATTTACCTTGTTCACAATGTGGCAGTAAGGGTGAGCTGGCAGCCTGGGCACTCCTGAACAGTCAAGGGAGAGAGTACAGGACTCTTCAAAGGGGGCTTATCCTTGGGGGCCTGAGTGGGTCTCCAGTTACGCTAGTAACCTGTAAATGACAAAAGTATCTACTACAACTGTCGTGCCATGCAAAAGGAATAGTAAGGTTTTTAAAGAAAGCAGAGGGAAATGATGTGAGGAGATATCTAAACATCCTAGTATCATCTATTGCCTAATCTTCTACAGGGCAAGAAGTCTGCGCTGTTCCTCTGTGCCAGGCATCGTGTTGCTTTTTCTCACTTTCTCTAGGTCATTGTGAAGAGCCTCTCAACAGGAACTCGAGTTGTGTTGAAATCCCAGTATGGTTACGAGATTGATGAGGTGAAGATCTTAGGGAAGGACCGGTACCTGGTGGCCCATACCTCAGATACATTACTGCTGGGTGACATCAGCTCCAACAAGCTCAGTGAGGTACTGGAAAACCGCTGTCATTTCTGGAGTGTCAAATGCTTAACTTCAGAACCCAGAGGGTATGATTTTTGCATGTGAACAATACCTCTATTTTCAAAGAATCATAGAATAATTCAAGTTGGAAGGGGACTTGGGAAGTCTCTTATCAAACTTACTGCCCAAAGATAAATATTAAATTCAGATGTTGTTGCTCAGGTCCCACAATTTCTCTAGTTCTCTGTTCCAATGCTTTGCTGTACTCATGGAGGAAAGCCTTTATCCAAGTCTTCTTGGTATTTTGACTACGGTTTTATGACCACTTTTCATCCTTTCATTTGGCTTCTGCCAAGAAAAGCCTGGCCTCACTGTATTAGAGGTTTCCTAAGCCTTCCCTTCTCCAGACTGAAGAAGCCAAATTCCTTCAGCCTCTCTTCACAGTGTAAACGCTTTACTCCCAACCATCTTGATGGCAGTGTGCTGAACTTGCTACAATTTATCAGTCTTTCTTTTACTTGGGGGCCCAAATCTGGATGTTTTACATATATGCATTCCAGGTGTGAATGTATAAATCTTAGTGTGTTTAAAAGAACCAAAATAAAAAATTGTCATAAGACAATTCATGACTGCATCCTACAGCTTATGCCAGTGCCATTTCTGGTACCAGACAATTCACACAAAACTGTCCATCTCCTGAGCCTCACAGTGCGCTGAGTGCTGAGCCCATGTGCTGAGCCTGGAGAATGTAGGAAATAGACTGATATCTAATAAAAGCATTAAATAGGCTCAAGGACATGGACATATTTGCATTGTTCACAAAGGTGTCACATACCTTTAATCAGACTGATGGTGAGCTAATCAGTCTCTCTTGGAGCAGGAACTCTGTCTGGAGATTTACACTGGAGAATGCTGATAACTTGGTAATATAACTGAGAATCTGGCCAGAATGAAGCTCCCAAGTTTCTCTACTTCTTACTGCACAGAGCTTTTCTTTCAATTGCACAGCTATACTCACTTCTCAGAAAGAACAAGGCTGTGAGATGTCCATTTTCTCTCTTGCTGTCTCACTGGAGTTCCTTTGAAGCAGGAAGTTGGAGTTTATACTCTGTAAAGAAAGAGGCCTGCTGTAGCCTCGGATTTCAGTTTTCTGCTTCTCTGGCCACTTGTCTGTTGTTACCACAGTAACATCAGTGTATTCAGCACACAGAGATCCAGTGCTCTACTCAAATTCCCAATCAGTTGTTCCCCCTCTGGCACTATGCTGATCATCCATTGCTAGTATGACTCTAAAAAACCAAAGGGTTTCAGCTACATGTGGTGAGGTCACTGCTCTGGTCACCACTGGTAGCAGTGATTCTGTGGCTATGATTAATAGAGGCAAAGGAGCTGTTTGGGTGCTTTTTGTGGTAGAGCTGGTCTGGGGAAGGTGGAGAAGGGCCTGTGAAGGATAGGATAGAGGGAGTACCTTGGTCATTTGAAGGCCTCTTGTTCAGAAGTCACTAATATACTATACAAAGAAAGCTGGAATCTGAAGCTGAGTCTAAAGAAAGGAGAGGAACGTGTGGAATTTGCAAGCTGGGAATGACTGAAAAACAGTGTTGGCAGCTAAAGTGATGGAACACAGTCCCTTGTGCAGTGTAAGTCTTGCTGTCTGTTGTGGGAGCCAAAAGCTGGACAGTGGACCCCATCATCTGCAGACTGGTCCTGGTGGAGCTGTCAGCCTGTCAGCCTCACACCGTGCCATTGTTTTGCAGGTGGCCTGGCAAGGATCTGGGGGGAATGAGAAGTTCTTCTTTGAGAACGAGAATGTAAGTAGGATGGAACAGAATGCTCCCCATGAATGGTGTGTAAAGCTGTGTGTTCACAAGCAAGAAAAGTGTCACCCACGTTTCTGGAAAACCCTGTTTCTTAGCAGTTTCCTGGATTTAGCCTCTTCATGCAGATTCCAGTCTGCTTCTTCCTTGTACTTGCCTTTTCTGCGTGCCAGGTACAGAACAAACACAGTGTGGACTGACAAGTCACATAAGTCATAACCCTGAGGGAGAGAAAAGCAATAAAAGAACAATGGCCAGAGCAGGTGTTAGAGATACAGAATACAGCTGTCGTGGGGACAGCGTGACTTCTGTGGGAATGATACACCCACAATTAAAATCCCAAGCCTTGAGGAAAAGCTGTCAGTCACAACAAGAAGACAAGAACAGCTTCTTAATCATTCCAGAGTATTTAAATTTAGATTTGTGTGCAGCAGAGCTCTTTCCTGTACCCCTCACTGGCAGGAGTGAGTGTTTCTGTCGCTTTACTCTGAAAGTGTATTCCCCTCTCACCATCAGGTCTGCATGATTTTTAATGCTGGAGAGCTGACACTAGTGGAATATGGAAGCAATGACATTCTGGGGTCTGTCCGCACAGAGTTTATGAACCCTCATCTGGTCAGGTAATGGTTGCATCTGCCTGTATAACCAGCTCAGGCATTTAGTAAAGTGAACTCAGATATATAACTCTGCAAGTGTCCCACACTGTAGAATGCAGCCCCCAGACACCCACTTCTCACAGTGACCAGTGATGGCTTTTGTTGCCGCATTACTGGCTTTACAAGTTTTAGAAGCACAAGAGCCTCTTTTCCTCTGATCTTGGTGCAGCCTGCCATGGCTGTTGCTGAAGAGGGACCTCCTGTGCACGTTCTCAGGCAACTCTGCATCCTGCTGGTCCTGGTACAGAGTTGTTAGGGACTCAGTTGCCAGAAGGACCTCCTCTGTCCCTCTAAAATTCTATACCCCATATTCTAATTCAGGAGAAGGGGGGATCATGGTCTGCTCAGAGCAGCGTAAGTAATGTGTTATTGGGGTCCCCTCCTCCAGAAGGGGGAGCTTCTGGGGGGGAAGCCATGGATCAGGAAGGTTTGTTCTCACTTGAGACACTGAGGAACTGAGGAAGTGTCACAGGTCAGAGAACTGCCAGAGGCTCCATGTGCTCAGGGAAGCTGCAGGGAAGTCGGGGAGGGACTATGTGATTCAAATACGAATTTTGAAAGTAGTGAAGGTAATAGTCATTCCCTTCAAATCACAGTGTCCGTATCAATGAAAGACAGCAACGAGGCGTGGATGAGAACAAGAGACTGGCTTATCTGATAGACATCAAGACTATAGCAACAGGTGACTGTAACCCTCCTTTCCCTTCCCTGTATTTTGCCAGCCTTCCTTATTCCTTTTCATTTTTTTGTGCCAGGCAGCACATCCCTGAAAGGTCCTCTGTGCATTCCCTCCACCAAGCAGCAGATTCTTGAAGTTTCCCTTTGCATTCCCTCTGCCTAGCAGCAGTCCACTGGACACCAGGCTGTCCTACTTTTGACAGGATAAGCCTGTCATGCACACAGCAATGGGTGTCTGTGTGTCCTGGACCCAGACTCTGTGTTGCCTGCATTGCCTATGAGCTGTGTATGCTCACAGACAGCTGCTGCTGAGAAGTCATCAAAATAAAATGTCACTGCTGTTTGGTGTTCATGTCACAATGTCTTTGCTGAGGGTATTGCCCTAAATAGATCCCAGGCACCTGATTCCCCTGGCACAGCTTTGAATGTTGAGCACTTTGAGGTACATCAGCTACTTACACTGTTTTCTTTCTTTCCTCCTCAAGTGGACCTTGTTGGTGGCTATAATGCTGGCACAATCAGTCATGACAGCAAGATTGATTGGCTGGAGCTGAATGAAACAGGCCACAAACTGCTCTTCAGGGACAAGAAGATGAGGGTGAGTGGGGCACCCCAGGCCATGTGGCAGGGTGGTGTGTGTGAGGAGAGGTAGAGACAGACATGCTTGAATGGAGGGAGGGAGGTGAGAAACACACCTGAAATACTCCTGATTTTTTGCTTACTGCTCCTTTGAGGAAGATTGACGATTACCAGATTGCATGAGCTGGCAGTGTTGCATTCTTGAGTCACAGCTAATGTTGAACGTAGTTACTAGACATCTTGCTTCATCTCATCTCACCTGAAAATGGAGATCATAGGTTCTTCTGTGGTACATATGTCCATGGTGTTCAAAAAGTCATGGCAGTCAGGTGAAGCCCCAGTGACTATAAAAAGGAAAACATCATACCCATCTTTAAAAGAGTAGGAAGGAGGACCCAGGACTACTGACCTGGTAGCCTCACCTCTGGGGCTTGGAAGATCCTGGAACAGATCCCGCTCCAAGCAGTGCTAAGGCAGATGGGGAATGGGAAGGTGATGGAGGACAACCAGGTGAGGTAGTTTGGGACAGCCAGCGTGGCTTCACCACCAGTGAGTCTTGCCTGACCAACCTAATGGTCTTCTCTGATGGAGAGACTCCATCAGTGAACAAGGGAAGGGCTATGGATGTCATCTATCTAGATGTCTGTAAAGCCTTTCTCACAGTCTCCCACAACAGCCTTCTCTCTGAACTGGAGAGAGATGGATTTGATGGTGGACTGTTTGCTGGATGAGGGCTTGGCTGAACATTCACACCCAGAGGGAAGTGGTCAACAGCTCAGAGTCCCAGCGGACATCAGTGACAAGTAGTCCTCCTCAGGGGTCTGTCTTGGGACAGTGTTATTTTATATCTTCATTAACAGTACAGATGAAGGGATAGAGTACACCCTCAGCAAGCTTGCACATGACACCAAGCTGAGGGTAGAATGGCACACCTGAAGGACAGAGCCATCCAGAGAAACCTGAACAAGCTCCAGAGCTGTGCCCATGGGGATCTCATGAGATGTAACAAGGCCACGCATAAGTTGTGCTGAACCAATCGCACAGTGAGGGCAGCAGGGGAGGGTGGGTTCTGTTCCTCTGCCCTGTTTAGGTGAGACCTCATCTGCTGTGCTGCTTCCAGCTGTAGGGTCTCAGCACAGGACAGATGTGGAGCTGCTGAAGCAAGTCCTGAGGAGGCCACAGAGATGGTCAGAAGCCTAGAACACCTCCTTTATGAGGAAAGGCTGAATGAGTTGGAATTGTTTATCCAGGAGAAGAGAAGGCTCTAGGGAGACCTAAGAGCCCTTTCCAGTGCCTAAAGGTTCTGCAAAAGAGCTGTAGAGGGGCTTTGGACAAGAGCCTGGAGTGAGAGGATAAGGGGGAATGGCTTCCCACTGCAAGAGGGCAGGATGAGATGGGATATTGGTGAGAAATTCTTCCCTGTGAGGGTGCCGAGGCCCTGGCACAGGTTGCCCAGAGAAGCTGTAGCCTGCCTCATCCCTGGAAGTGTTCAAGGCCAGGTTGGACAGGGCTTGGAGCAACATGGGCTAGTGGAAGGTCTCCTTGCCTATGGCAGGGGGTTGGAACAAGATGATTCTTAAGGTTCCAAATCCAGACCATTCTGTGATTCTATGATTTCTCCAGCCATTTTGGTACAGATTGAAACAGGGACCTTCTTATTCTCTTTTGATAGGTGTGTCACGAGACTAGCACAGTTCTCTCTTCTTTTTCTCATCTTTTCTAGGTCAGGACAAGGAGTAGGGACAGTCTGGGACTTTGCAGTCACAAGATATCATATAACACCTTCCAAATTGTTATGTTTGGTTTTGGGCAGTGTGTTGTACAAACAACTGATCTCTCACCTTATTGCTAGTAGTCATTGCAATAGGACTATGCCTGGGGTGGAGAGTTCAGCCCAAAATTGCAGAGTAAGGACCTTCTTGGTCCTGTAGTTTTTTTTTCATTCAGGACTTTAGAGACCATTTTCCTGTTCCAGCTCTGCAGCTGAGAGGGAACTGAAGCAGCACGAGGCATATTCTGATTTATATATGTCTGTGCCAAGCTTTAAGGGAGGCAAGAGTGTGTGGCTTAAAATGCTGCAAGGGTTTAAAAAGGTCTTCTAGCAATGTGTAAATAAGTAAGAGATTTTAGGATGTGTGTCTTGCAAAAAGTCTGTTTCCTGATGGGTAATGTCTGTTTACAAGATGCCTGTTCAGATGTTCCTGCAATGTTTGTGTGAGCTAGCAGCCCAGCCACAAGTCCAGCTGAGCCTGTTCTCCCCTCCCACCTCCAGCTGCAGCTCTATGACATTGAAAGCAGCACCAAGACAACCATTCTGAACTATTGCTCCTACGTGCAGTGGGTCCCAGGCAGCGATGTGGTGGTTGCTCAGAACAGGAACAGTCTCTGCATTTGGTACAACATCGATGCTCCAGAGCGAGTCACCATGTTTCCTCTGAAGGTAAAACTCTGCAGACTTTGATTGCCTCCTGCAGTTTGTTTTTCTTCTTCCTCATGTGTGTGGGAGTAGCAGTGGTGGTATGGCAGAAGGGAGACAGAAAGGAACTGTTAGTTTCTTTTGAACAAAATATGAGCTCATTTGTCAACTTTGTGGCAGACATATCTGGCAGAAGATGGAGCAAGGAGCTGCTTCATGGCTCAGTCTGCTCAGTGCAAGCTCATTCAGAAGAACCGTGTCTGACAGAGCTGTTGCAGTGGTCAGGGGTGTGCCCTCATCCCTGAAACCCCACATACTTCAGATGAGCAGGGAGTATTGACAGCAGGTACTCTTTCTAGGGGGATATCGTAAGCTTGGAAAGGAATGATGGAAAGACTGAAGTGATAGTGTCTGAAGGGGTGAACACTGTGTCTTACACCCTGGATGAAGGCCTCATAGAGTTTGGAACTGCGGTTGATGATGGGGATTATCACAGGTAAGTGCTGGATACGCCAGTGAGGGTGGCAGGTAGCTCATATCACATGCCAGACACCTGGCAATCAATGACCCATGAACAGCAGCAGCACAGCTTTCCAGAGTTGAACTTCAGACTCTCAGCATAATGTTGGTCTGGTTATAATGAACATCAGAGTCCATCAGGAGAGATTTTTCAGCTTGTGCCTCCTTGCAGCTTTATGTTTTCAAACTCAGGGAGAGACTGACCAGTCTGGTCCCACAGACACCAGCAGGGCGTTGCTTAAGGTAGTTGTCAATTAATTGCAGTGAATAAATGTCTCCAGAGCTGCCAGATGTGAAGTGGTGCATGGATGCTTTCACTGCTGCCCTTCCAGGGATGGTATTAATATTATGGAAACATCCAGCAGCTGGGCAGAGTAAAAGCTGACTTCCTGAAGTGGTCATGGCAGCCACCTGGGTACTGCTGACACTCTTAGAGGCCTTTTAAAAGTGAACAGGGGTGAAAACTTCATGTGTTCATAGCATGGTTGTGTCTTCAGAGACTTCCTTAGCAGGGACTTGTATGAGACAGAACACTTTATATTTGTCCCGCACTGCTACAGCCTTCTGCCGAGCATCTGCCTCTAAGTACCTTAGCCCAGGCAGGAATAACCTAGATCTCTGAATTTTCCCCTACTTTGTCAGGCTCTGTGTTACACTGTCCTCTTCAGAGCTGGGCACACCCAGCTGGCTTTGTTTCCAGTGCTGCTCTGGTTAGGAAGCTCCTGTCTCACATTCTGGGATTTTCCCCAGAGAGCTCTTCTGTCACTAAAATCTGCAAATCTCTCTGTCTCAAGGGCTACTGCATTTTTGGAGACACTGGAAATGTCCACAGAGACTGAAGCCATGTGGAAGACCCTCAGCAGACTGGCTTTGGAAGCGAGACAGCTGCACATTGCAGAGAGGTACATCACATCTTCATGGCTTCAACATGCTCTTTGCTAAGTCCCAGAAACCAGGGTCCAGCTAAAGATGTGGCTCTGTGTATAGTCTGGAATATTGACTGCACTGGAAATTTACATGTTCTCTATGCCAGGCCATGACTTTGTCTTTTCATCCCAGCCGGTAATGCCAGAACCAGGGGTGGGAATAAATTTTTGTTGATGGTAACCCAAAGCTGTATATAGCAAGGACTCAGAGAGCTGACAGACATGAACAAGCTTGAGGCATTGTTGAAGCCTGGGGATGCGAAACATGAGCCTTGGTCATGCTCCTGGATTCTCCCATGGAGCAGGGCTGGAGGGCACATCTGAATATAGGTCTTGGCAAAATCCTTCTCTTGAAGTAGGGCTCCCTCACCTCTTGCATTGCTGAGCTGAGCCTGCTGCCCAGTTTCTGATTTTCCTATCTTGGACCAAAAAGTGGGCAACAAAACCTGGTTATTGACTAACTGCTTTGCATTTTCCAGGTGCTTTGCAGCTCTGGGAAACATGGCAAAGGCTCGATTTCTGCATGAAACCAATGTCATTGCTGACCAGGCAGCTCAGGAGCACGTAAGTCAAACTTCTCCTGCTCTGCAGGGCAGCGGTTTTCCTATAAACACTCGCATGTTATCTTCTGTATCCTCGCTCACCAGTGCCATGCTCCAGACCAGTACCTCTTCATGTAGAAACTGCTGACATTGTCTTCCATCCACAGTTGCCAGGTCCCTTTCAAGGCTGGCCATTTTATACTTTAAATCAAAGCAGCCATTTTCACTGCTATGATTCTCAACTGTCTTTTGTTTCTGTAATGACCCAGCCTCCACCTGCAGTGCCCTCCATGTTCCACTCTACAGCCTGTTCTTTCCCTCAGCAAACTGAGCTTGCTGCTGTTGTCTGCAGGGTGGGGATGGCACAGATCATTACCTGGTGCGGGCCCGCTTGGCCATGCTAGAGAAGAACTACAAGCTGGCAGAGATGATCTTCCTGGAACAAGTGAGTAAAGGAACAAGGAGTGGAAAAGGTTCTGTTTATTTCTGGGCAGGGAGGTGTGTGCCCTAAGAGGAAAGGAAGATGCTGCTTGTTCCTAGGAGAAGAGTTTTCTCCATGAAGTGAGAAGTGAGTTTTCTCCACTTGTTCTGAGGTGTAGGATTACCCTGAGATGCATGAAGAGTGTGAGGGAGGATGTATGTTCAAGTAACGGAGACAGTTCACTTTTTCAAGTGCACATCTAACCCTGCCTGCTGTGAGAGCTCTGTGGCAATGTGCCTGCTCCTAACCTGGAGCCTTTGGGTTAATGCTTTGCTTTCTGACACAGAACGCCACAGAGGAGGCCATGGACATGTACCAGGAGCTGCATATGTGGGATGAATGCATTGTGGTGGCCAAGGCCAAGGTACAGAATATTGCTGCACTGGGCTATAGGCCTGCTTGGTAAATCTTCTGGCTGGGAGTCCATTCAGGGTCTGTATTCTTTTCACCTGCCCTACCTTGTTTCTGCTTAGAAGGGCTCCAAGTAGAAGGGAAGGTTGCACTGGGTTGCAAGACCTGTATGAATAGAAAAAAGCCACTGAAATTGGTTTAGGAGTATCTGTGGCTTCAGAAAAGAATGGTAGTGCCATGGTACACAGGGCTGGCATTGTAGTTTCTGGTAACTGGACAACAAGAGGCCTGGTGTTATGACCAGGTGTTCAGAGCCTGCAGGATGAGCTGGACAATATCTCATTGTACCCAGGTCAGCCAGTTCTGTGTTTCTCCACAGGGACACCCAATGCTGGAGAAGTTGCGTCGGGGTTACTACCAGTGGCTGCTGGATACCCAGCAGGAAGAGAAGGCTGGGGAGGTCCAAGAGGGACAGGGAGACTACCTGGCAGCCATCAGCTTATATCTGCGGGCAGGGCTGCCAGCCAAAGCAGCACGGCTAGCCATGGACAGGGATGAACTGCTCACCAATGCGGATGTCATCGATAGGATCTCCACGGCATTGATCAGAGGGGAGCTCTATGAACAGGTGAATGGCCCTTCCCATTGGGCTTTCAGCTTAGGGGCATCAGGGTCCTTCCCCATCCTCTGCACCCGTGAGACACAAGGGGGACTGAGCTGGAAGGTAGCAGAAGTAATTCTGTGTTGGTAAGTTTGTAGTTAACACTTACTAGGAAATCCTCACTGTATCCATTGCACATGGGTGAGGTCTAGAATTACTATTATTAATCAGGAAAAAGATCACATCTGATTGGAAACATGTCTCCAGATTGTAGAGTGTCAGTAATAGATAAGGAGGCCCTTAGGAAGATGGGAATCAACAGGAACAGAATCGTGAATCAAACTGAAATCTTGATATCAGTGTGGAAATGTCAGTGCGTCCTCATAACAGAATAAAATATGTCATAAAGATAGTCTAAATGCAAAAGTTAAGGAAGCAAAACAAAGGAATTGAAGGCTGTAGAGCCACAAATATCATAAAGAAAGGATGTGATTATTCTCTGTGTCTAATAACACCAGAAATTGATAACTTATTGTTCGGTGGCAGTTTTAAAACCAAAGGGTGCTTTTTTCCACAGCACATAATCATGTTATTAGAAAGCAGTGCAGAGTCAGTCACTGCTCAGTATCCTGGCCAGCTGTGGCCTCTGGCATGTGCTTAAGAAAGGAAAATAAAGAACAGGGCAGGCAAATACAGGGTTGTGCCTTCCCTTAGTGTGTTTTCATGGGGTCCAGCAGTTTGCAGCCTATAACATACCTGAACAGCTCTACTTTTGTGTTTAAGAGCTCTTGATAGATTTTACTTCCAGGAGCTTATCAAATTATTGCTTGAACCACACGTAGATTTTAAGTTACAATTTTGGCTATGAGTTACCCAGTTCAGTTAGATGTGTGAAAAAAACGCACTGCTTTTTGTTAGCTTGTTTTATTCTCCTTTATAAATTTAGTCTCAGTTTATCTTCAGCATTTTCTGGCCATTTCATTTTGATGCAAGAGAACTTTGTAGTTTTTCAAACCTGTCATCTTTTCTTAAGCTTTCAGTTGAAAGAATAACTGGAGCTCCCAGCTACTGGATGTTGTTACCAAAATTACAAATAGTTCAAAAATGATTGGACAAATCACGGAGGTGTAGAGTCTGTCAAAAGCCATTAAATATGATGATGTGAGGAGGGCATCACGACAAACTCAGGCAGCTTCTACTGTGCAGGTTGTCAGAGATGGACAAATAGAGGAAAGGCTGGTATATACTTACTCTGTTACTACAGTTCTTCTCTAGATGTGTGGTCTTGCCACCATTCAGTGCTGAAGGGAATGAGCCCTTGGTCTGCCTGGGTGGCTGTGCTGGGGTCAATCAGCAGGGAGGACAATTGTCTTGGCACATGCTGTCTTTCCTAGAAGTTCCTTAATCCCCGTAGACTTGGTTAGTTGGGAAGGCAGAGCTGGTGCAGGAGTGTGCATAGAACTGGTAGGGCATGATGTGGGGGGATGGTGACTCTGGAAACTGGCAGCTTGTATCTGTCATTAGGCTGGAGACCTGTTGGAGAAGCTTGGGAACCCACGGAAGGCTCTGGAGTGCTATGGCAAGGGCAGTGCCTTCCTGAAAGGTACTGTGCTTGATATGTTCCTCCCCTTCACCTCCAGCAGGAGCCTGGGTACTCTGGCCTGGTGGCAACATGAAATATTGCCCTGGAGCCTGGAGATGCCTGGATGCTCTGCAGCTTCCACCTATTGTATAATGTTACTTCGATGATGATAAGTGTACTTGCACATGTGGTCCCAGGGTTGCCAAGCCCTTCGCCATGCCGACTGCACCAGCATGGGTTTAACCCAGCTCTCCACGGGGTTACTCCGTGTAACCCACAGGAGCTGGAGTGGCTTGGACAGTCACCATTGCCCTCCTTCTGTGCCAGATCCAAGGCCCATGTTTGCCCCACAGTTCTGCTTCCCTACTGGCCTCAGCATGACAACTCTTCTCTCCCCTTACAGCCGTGGAGCTGGCTCGCCTGGCGTTTCCTGCAGAAGTTGTGAAGCTGGAGGAGGCCTGGGGAGACCATCTGGTGCAGCAGAAACAGCTGGATGCTGCTATTAACCATTACATCGAAGCCAGGTGGGAGCAGTGGAAGGCTGTATAAGCAGCAGGATACTGGCAGGGCGTAAAGTTGATACCTTTGCCTTTATCAGCAGGGGGCTTGCCTGAGTGAACCCCCACCACCCTGCTTAGCAGTGCCCTTCTTGCTTGTGTGCACCAGCCACTGATGCCTTCCCACATCTCTCCCAAGGTCTTAGAGTGCTGATTGCTCTTCCCTGCTGTCCCAGTTCTTTCATCCCCCTTAGCACTGCCAGTTACTCAGCTGCTTTATGCTGCTCTAACTCAGGGAGCTGAAACAAGCAGCAGAGTGCTCTAGTCTCCCTGTCATAGCGTAGCTAGAGGAGATGCCTGCTGCGTGGCTCTAAAGACTGATGGATTTGGTGCCAGGTGCTCAATTAAGGCCATTGAGGCAGCTTTGGGAGCCCGGCAGTGGAAGAAGGCCATCTACATTTTGGACTTGCAGGACAAACAGACAGCAGCCAAATATTACCTCAAGATTGCCCAGCATTATGCAGCTTTACAGGAGTACCAGGTGAGGCCACAGACCACAATCACCACTGCTCTGTGTGTCCGTTGGATATATTGAGTGTGGTCTTTTCCTGGCAGGTTGCAGAGGAGCTGTACATTAAAGGAGGCCAGACCAAGGATGCCATTGACATGTACACACAGGCTGGGCTCTGGGAACAGGCTCACAAGGTAAAGTCAGAAGCCAGAGCTTCTGTGAACCTCACCCTGCTTGGTGAGATGTGTTTTCCATCAGGCGGTGGTAGTGCCTTGTGCACCAGTACCTGGTCAACCAGTACTCTTCCCAAATACACTTGCAGGGACATCCAGTAGCCAGCAACAAATCCATTCCCAATAGTCCCATCCTGACCGTGGCCTTCTCTCTGTCACAGCCCCATGTGGGTGTACCTCTGGCACAAATGGCCCTCTCCCAAGAGCTGGTCCTGTGTGCTTTCTGACAGTGACTGCCCATTCTTTGCAGAGCATGTAGCATAGATACCTGCTTGTCAGATGAGAAGGAAATATGTTTTCCCTTTCTCCTTCACTCTCGTGTCAGGAAGTTGCTGTCCATTTCTCCCCTGTGTGTTCCTTTTGGCAGCTGGCACTCAAGTGTATGAGCCAGGAGGACGTGACTGTGCTGTACATAACCCAGGCCAAGGAGATGGAGAGACAGGGCAAGTACAAAGAAGCAGAGAGGTGAGTTTCTTCCAGTACTGGTATCAGCCCTGAAAACTTGGCTGTAGTGAGGAGAAGCCCTTTCCTGGGTTAGAAGGGGAATTTGGGACTGGGTTTGGAATGGTCAGAGGAACTTTCTCCACACATGGAGAGCTAAAGCTGATATTTCAGGATGCAGAAAGATTTCAGGGACTGGTTTTGTCCTTGGCTGAGCCGTTCGGATGTGCTTGTGTTCCCAGGCTGTACATCACTGTGAATGAACCCGATTTGGCCATCACCATGTACAAGAAGTGTAAGATGTATGATGAGATGGTTTGCCTAGTAGCCAAGTACCACAAGGACTTACTTGGAGATACTCACCTGCACCTGGGCAAGGTGAGTGCATCTCATGGCAGGGGATCAGCTAGGCCAAGCAGGGGCAAGATTGTTGTTATGAATGAGTGTTTGAGATGGCTTAAAAAATCAGTGGCAGGGGCATGAGAAAAAGTCAGGTTTAATATTAAGCATCAAAGCACAACAAGTTTGTTGTCAAGATTCACTCTACTTACAGGACAGCTAAGGCACAACAAGGGAAAACAGGCAAAACAAAACCAAACAAAATCGAGACAATCAAAACAAATTAAATGAGAACTATCTCCAGGGGTGTGTGTGTGTGTGTGCATGACAAAAGACAATATGGGAAAGGATAAAAAAGAACACAGCCTAAAAGCTTAACAGTGTTCAAACATAGGAGTTCTTTAACTTAACTTATACCTTTAGCCTAACAATTTAACATAGGAAAACATTTAACTTACACCTAACTTAATTTATAGCTTAACCTTAACCATCTAACAGAGGAATAGCACTTAACAGCATTTAGCCTAACTTATAACTTCAGAGTTACATTTAGCAACTCAGCAGAAGAGTAACACTTAGCAACACTTAGCTTATAACTTAGGTTTAATAACTTAGCAAAAGAACAACACTTAGCATTTAGGTAAGTTTATAACTATAACTTAACCTTACTTAGAGGCCAAACTTAGATTTCCAAGATACTTTAACATCTAAGAAAGCTGCATTTCTCTCAGATTTGCTATGGCATATGTGCATCTTCATGCGTTCAGACAGAAAGAGTCAGTGCCTACAAGGTACCTGTGAAAAATTCCCCCCAGAGGTCAGTGAAATCCTCACTTTGGAGGCCTTTGTATCTCCCAGAGGGCGAAGGATTGGGCCTCGAGGAGTGAGGGTGTCAGCCCAGGACATGTGGTGTTTTGGTGATCCTCCAGGTATAGCAAACCTGAGGATTTGCTGGCTCTGAGAGGTGTCCTGCCCCCTGCCCAGACAGAGATTGCTGGTTGCAGCCCACTGTGGTCCCAGGAGAGCTCAGAAGGGTCTCATTTTGGACTGCTGTTTGTTGGGTCAGAAGAGAGTGGGCTTCAGTAATAACAATGTTTCATCCTGGCCAGAGTTTGGGTTGGCATTTTCTTTGAAAGTGGGAGAACAGGAATGTTACGCCATTCAGGTAATAAGAATATTTTCCAAGGCTGGTCATAAGGAAAACAGAAGCACATTAGACAGCATCAGTTTCTGGGAGCAAGACAGTGTTTGTGATAAGCTCAGGAATAGCTGAGCCCAGGTGGTGTTTTCAAGGCCAAGGCCTAACATTTCTCAGATCACCCTACAGCCTGGAAAGGAGATGGGGGGAATGCACCACCACAAGTGGCACTATCTCATGGCCTCTGACTGCAGGAGCTGGAGGCAGAGGGACGCTTGCAGGAGGCTGAGTACCACTACCTGGAAGCCAAAGACTGGAAGAGCACAGTGAACATGTACCGAGTGAATGACATGTGGGAAGAAGCATACAGGGTAATAATCATTCACAGCCTCCCACCTCTGCAGGGGTCAGGTTCTGGTTGTGGGATTCTGGTGGGAACTGCTTTGTTCACTGCAAGTTCAGAACATTTGGTGTACACTACCCAGCCTCAGAACTGCCCCAGCCCTGGAAGCCTATGGGCCTCTCAGTCTGCAGCATTGCACTCCAAAAGCAGGGTTTGACCTTTCTGCTGTGCTGCCTTCCTCCAGGTACTGCTCTGCCCCTGATCACTGCATCCTGTTGTACCTCAGAGGTGTTGCTCTGGCCACAGCCCCCCCCAGCACTGCTCTCCTCAGTGTGGCCATGGAATGCCTCAGTGCTCTTCAGTGTTGCCTTGGAATGCTGGGGTGACTTCTGTCCGAAGAGTGGTGTGGGCTGTGCTGAGGCAGCAGCTGTTCTGTTGCACCATCCATGTCTTTATCTTACTCTCCCACTCACCAGTACAGTGGTTGTCACAGAAGGGTTTGTTGAGAGGGAACAGATGGTTTTGGTGCTCCCTCGTGCTGGCAGGCAACACATGAGAGGGGCTAAATCTTCTGAAGGTGAAACAGATACATTGGGTTCATCCACTTCCTTTCCTTTGGACAGGTCGCCAAGGCACATGGGGGTGCAAACTCCCATAAGCACGTGGCCTATCTGTGGGCCAAGAGCCTGGGTGGAGAGGCAGCTGTGAAACTCCTCAGCAAATTTGGTCTCCTGGAGATGGCCATTGACCACGCAACAGACAGTGGGTACGCAGGTGCCTCCACCCAATGCTTCCCTCCCCTCTGCCTGATGAGGGAAAAATGTATGGGTCAAGATAGCTGTGTGCATATGGTAGCTGCAGGTCCAGAAAATGACATGTCTTCCCACCCCACCGTGCTTCACACAGGCCTTCCATGTGCTTGACACATCCCACTTCTCATCTTTGCGTCAGTCTCTCAAATGCCAAGTCTGAACTGGGTAGGCAAATGCAGTTTGTCTCTTAACCTATGCAGTGGAAGGCTTGTGAGAGACTCTGGGCATGAGAGGAGGTACTTCTCTTGTCACCAGAAGTAACTGCCTGCCACAAAAGCTTTGGCCCTGCTCTGCAGCTGGCCAAGTGTCTGCCTGTATGGCCAGTCATTACTGCTCTTCCCGAGGCTCCCACATCTCTTGGGCTCTAAAAGCAGGTGTGAAGAATCCAAATTTCCATAGTGGGGACTCTAAAAGCTCCTGGTCAGGAACAGAAGGAACGGGCCATGCTAATTCACTTGGGACTCCCTGTATTCCCCTCTCTCTTCTCCCAGTGTCTCGTGCTTTACTCAAAGTCTTTCCTTGATGAAGGCATACTCACAGCACAGAGTCCTCCTCTCTTTCATTGCAGGGTCTTTGAGTTTGCTTTTGAACTGGCCCGCCTTTCCATGAAGCAAAAGATGCCAGACATCCACTTAAAGTATGCCATGTTCCTAGAAGATGAGGTAATTTTCCCCCTGGAACTGGTGAAAGTTCTCTAGTCTCTCAGGTAACTGAGCAGTTGTCCCTGGGCTGCTGCAGCAGTCACAGTTCTGGCTGCAGTCACTGCACGTCCAAAGGGCTCCCTGTGGCAGCACCATGCTCCACACTCCTTTGTGTCATAAATCCTCCCTGCCTTGCGGTCAGTAGGGGAGGTCATGTGGTGATACCAGAACAGGAAGGTGTGCAAACAAACCACTTCTTCTCCTCTAGGGCAAATTTGAAGAGGCTGAAGGAGAATTCATTAAAGCTGGGAAGCCCAAGGAAGCTGTGCTGATGTATGTGTCCTCCATATCCTGGCCTGCTGCATCTGCTCTCTCCATGCAATGCCGGCCTGGTTGCCTCTCCAGCACTGGGCTGCTCCTTCTCATCCTTGTTAAATCTCATGTTCTGGTAACATCTCATCCTCCCAGGTTTGTGCATAACCAGAACTGGGATGCTGCGCAGCGTGTGGCTGAGGCTCATGACCCAGACAGCGTGGCTGATGTGCTTGTTGGACAGGCACAGTTTGCCTTTGAGCAGAGAGAGTTCCAGAAGGCAGAGGCCTTTCTCCTCCGAGCACAGAGACCTGAGCTGGCCATAAAGTACTACAAGGTGAGTGCAGTCTGCAGCAATGTCATTGCCTTCCTCACTGGACAAGAACCTTATTTAGATGAAGAAGTGAAATTCACCTCCCAGCTCCCCCTGTCAGCTTAGTAGCCAAAGAGAAACCATTTACTCAGGGTTTCTAGAGGAACTTAATTCTGACCTGAAGACTGAACCACTGGATTTCACATCATAGCTTCAGGCTCTCACAGTTTGAGATGATGTATCCTGTCAGAATAGGGGTGGTCCTTGGTGTAGCACAAGTGGGTGCATTTGGAGGCTTAAGTGCCCGTTCCAGTGAGGTAGCTGGAATGGATGAGCGTGTTCCTCTGAGGTAGGTAGGGGAAGTGGATAGACATAGGTGCCATTTTGGGGGAGGAAAGAACTGGGTGGTGCTGCTGTGGTTGTTTCTTCTAGTCGGTTCTCTGGCAAGATGGCATGAGGGGGTAGATGTGTTATGTGATGGCAGGAGTGTGGGGAATCCTGGTGAACTGGTGAAAACTTCTCCCCATTGTGCCTGTGCAGGAGGCCGGCATGTGGAGCGACGCCCTGCGGATCTGCAAGGAGTACATGCCTAGTCGACTGGGAGAGCTACAGGAGGAGTGTGGCAGAGAGGTTGGCAAGAAGGGCTCCAGGTAAGGAGTGCTGTGGTCAGGCTGCAGGAAATAGCCTGGAAGCTCTTCCCCATGGCCATTTTGCTGATGCCTTTACAGAGACAGCCTGATGGGATCCCTGACATCCACTTGTTTCCTTCTTGAGGACTCTGGACTTCTTACTGCATAGGTTTCCTATCATCCTTTCTTATTGCTTTGGGAGGCTTATTTCCGCCATCCAAGGTCTCCTAGATGGCATTTTGCCACACTTACAAATCTCCATGGTGTCCTGTACTGCCATTGCATCTCCCCAGGGTCTTTGGTCAGTTCTCTCCTCAGGACTGTTTCATGTTCTCTGTCACATGCCCCACTCTGTCTGAGGTCCCTGCTTACCTGTAGTGTGCACCTCCCTGCCCACACCCTACACACTGCCTACAGGATCTCTGGCTGCATCCCTGTCCTGCTCACAGCCTGCATTCCTCCCTGCAGCGGAACTGAAGGGCTGCTGGAGCAGGCACGGGAATGGGAGCAGGCTGGGGAATACGCCAGGGCAGTGGACTGCTACCTGAAGGTGCGGGATCCCAGCAACAGCACCCTGGTGGAGAAGTGCTTACTGAAGGTACCATCAGGGGCTATGATTCCCTTCACCTTCCCTTCTTCTTCCTGGAAACTCTTCCACAAGCTGAGTGCACCTCTGAGATCCCTGTCACTGCAGGGCACAGGAGAGCCTGCAGGCTGCAGTGACTGCAGGGCTGAAAGCCTTCATAGCTCTTCTCTTGAGCCATGATGGGCTGTGCTTATCCTGCATGGTGCTGCCCCCCTTGCTCTGGCACCACTGCCTGTGGCAGGCCCATGCCTGTGTGCCCACAGCTCCCTGCACTGAAGAGCTGCACTTTATGACTCAGCCCTTGCTAGAGGGGCACCGTGTGCTCTGTGCCACCAGCCTTTGCACTGTGTTCTCGCTCAAACTTCCCACACCCAGTCCTTGTGACAACGTCTCCCTCAGCCCTTGTCCCTGTGTCCAACTTCATCAACAATTCTGTCCTTGTCTGATCTCCTGTGCGTGAAAGTAGCTGGGCTTTGCTCCTCTGACTTGTCAAAACAACCTGCCATTTCTCCCCTTCCTCCATCACTCAGGTGCTTCCAGCTGTCAGTCTTTTATCTGGGACTGAGCACTTCCCAGCTTTATCCTACTCTCCCACCATTTTTATCAACTGAGCTGCTGACAATTTCTCTACACAGGCTGCTGAGTTGGCTGTGAAATTCCTGGATCAGTCACAGAGCATGGAAGTGACACGGACTGTGGCTCCTCAGCTGGTGGCCATGAAGAAATACAGCACGGTGAGGACTGGCTCCTGCCCCCAGACTGCTGAAGAAGCAGTGACATTGGAATGGAGAGCTCTGTCCAGGGGAAGGAGGTCAAGTCACATCCTGGGGTGATGGGTGGATGGATGGCTTTATCTAGAGGTAGACCATGCAGAATCTTCAAGGAGGATGAAAGAGATGAATGAATGAATTAATCAATCAATCAATCAATCAGTTAATCAATGAAGTCCTGGAACAGTGAGACCCAGGCCTTGGGAGGGGGCAGGAAAGAGAGGAGAGGCTTATCTTTTGGGAAGAGACTTCCTGTTGTGTCTGTGTGGTGGTCCAGCACCAGCTTCAGCCCAGGATACAGGGAACCCTTGGAGTTTTGTCTCCCATGGAACTGTCTCTGGCCCTGCAGGCAGCTGAGCTCTACCTAAACTTGGACCTCATCCAAGAAGCTATCGATGCCTTCATTGAAGGGGAGGAGTGGAGCAAAGCCAAGCACATGGCCAAGGAGTTTGACCCCAGGTATGCCCTGAACTTTGCAAACTATACCCTTGTTCCCTCTCCCACCTCCAGCTGATCCTTTGTCCTATCTTGTACTGTCCTGTTGCCCCTAGGTTTCCTGCATTCACAGGAAACATTCCACAGTGGCCTTTCCAGGCTCAACAGGGTACATTCTCCACAGCTACCCTTCCGAAGCCATTTAACATTCTGACATTTTCCTATTGCCACACATCCCACAGAAATTGTTATCCCCTTTTGTTTCACCCCTATCCCTATCTCCTTTGCCATAATTCTGTGCATGCACTTCGTTCTGAAAGCCCTGTTCTCCTCACATATTATGTTGTGAAGAGCTGCCTAGACCCTTTCCTGCCCCGTCCATCTGTGCACCTCCAGCCTGCTATCAAGACATAGCACAGCTGGAAGTCCACGGGTTCCAAAGTTGAGTCCAGTCTCTGCACTGATGCAAGACATGATTCTTGCTGCCTTTTGGGATTCTTTCTACCCACAGGTCAGAGGAGTACGTGGACCAACGTTATAAGGAGTATTTAAAAAAACAAGGAAAGGTGGATTCGGTATGTATTTGGGATGTCTCACAGCCTAGGGAAGGATGCCAGGACCTGTGCAGATCCTTGGGGCCTTTCTCATGGGCCTTTTGCCTGACTATGAGTGAGAAGTCTGTATGTGCCTGTGAGCCATGGCTACTGCATTCCAGACAACAGAATCATAGACGAGTTTGGGTGGGAAAGGATCTTAAAGCTTATCCTTATCTCATTAAAGCTTATCTCATTCCACCTCCTGCTTTGGGCAGGGACACCTTGCACTTGATTGGGTTGCTCCAAGCATGTATTGCTAAGTCATGTCCAATTTGTTGTCCACCATCACCCCAATGTCCTTCTCCTCTGGGCTGCTCTCCATCCATTCTCCACCCAAGCTGCATCTGTGCATGGGGTTGCTCTGACCCAGATGCAGCACCTGTCACTTGGCCTTGTTGACCTTCATGATGTTCACACGGGCCAGCCTCTTCAGCCTGCCCAGGTCCCTCTCAGTGGAAGATGAGTCACACAGGATCTGTGATTTCATGCTGTGGAGGGGAAGAGACTGTGTGTCTGGGAAAAAAAGACATGGGTGACCTGATGCCTGCTTGGATGGGAGTGGGAAGTGCACAGTGAATTTATGGCTGTTTCCATCCTTAGCTTGTGGGAATTGATGTCATGGCAGCTCTGGATATATATGCAAAGCAGGAGCAGTGGGAAAAGTGCCTGGAGGTCGCAGCTAAGCAGGTGAGTGCCTGTGTGAGCCCTCAGGGACAGACCTGGGGTCCTGGAGCCTTTTAGTGGGGGGGACAGCATGGAGAGCCACTGCAGGGGCTCAGGAAGCACCATGCCACTGTGCCCCTCATGGCCAGTCAGGCTGAGTGGGGAAGTGCTGGAACCTGGAAGCATATTGTGTTTAAATTTTGTGATTAATGGAGCATTGGAAGAAGCTAAATGAGTTGGTTGGGCTGGAAGTAATTGGTACCATGGAAACAGGGATTTGTAGAAGAAAGCCTTCTTTCTCTATGTTCTTGAGAGCAGTGGTGTCAGTCAGAATGAGACATCCTAGTCAGTAAAGCAAATTTGACGTTTTTTCAGTTTTACTGACCTGAAACGAGCAAAATTACCTCAGCAGACTAATGGAGAAAAGCAAAATGAAACTGTTTTGCTCTTTCAAGGCAGTAACAGGAGAAGACAGCTCTCGATTATCAGATGTACTTTGAGGGATGGTTTGTATTCCGTGGTTATTGACTAGTGATTGGTTATTGAATGGTTATTGGTTAAATGGTTGTTGATAATGGAGGTAACCAAGGGCAGGAAGTTCTTTGCAGTGAGGTATTGGTTCAGATTGAATAACAGAGCAGCCTTGGCAGCAGCGTCTGCAGTTGGTGTGGATATCACAACTTGTCACTCAGGCCAGCACTGAAACTTCGGGGAAGCGCTAGGAATGTCTGGGACTGCGGTTTTATAACTTTGGTTCCAATAACCTAAGTTTGAGTTCTGCTAGAGTGAACTTGATGTCTCTTAGACCTGGGCTTCCCTGTGATACAGATGATCTCTGTTGTAGTCATTGTTCTCTAGGGAGGCTCCCCTATTGATATTCTGCTTATCAGGAGCCACAGAGAATAACTGCACACTCCATTTAGTGGGAAAGACTCAGTTTATTGTATGGGGCACCACAAGGCCACATTGAGTCTAAGATCTTGGTGTCTGCTTGTGCCTCTAAGAGCATTAGCGTGACCCTTTTCCGTGCAGAATACAATCACTGACTCAGCTGCTCTACAGTGATAACACAGCAGAAATGGTACATTTATCAAAACAGATCACATACCAGACTTAATCTTTATCCCAAGATTTACTGAACATGGTGCTTCACCAGCACCCCATGTGGGTGTTTGAGTTCTGGACACCTCCTGGTACACTGTTTTTTTTTTCTGCATAATAATCTTGCTTCCATTGCTCAGTTTTTAACAGGATTGCACATTTTGTGCCATTTTCTCCCTCTCATTTCTATATTTATGCATGTGTGAAGCAGTTCTTTCCTCACTTGAATTTCTGTGAGGCCAACAGCAGTGCTCAGCACTGTCTATGGGGTCAGCACAGATATGAGCAGCACCCTAAGAAGGTTTGCAGTCCTGGAGCTGTTACAGCGTGTGGATAATGGACTAGAGCAGCTTTGTAAATCACAAACATCTTCACCCAGGGTTTTAGTTACTTTCTTTGTTAGACTAAGGGCTGCTTTACAGTTGGTAGCTGTGTTGACACATAGTAGAGGTGCTGCATCCTTCAGGTGTTTGGCAGTATTCCTTTGGCAAGTGGTGAACAGCTGGAAAACAGCTGTATTTGCATGTGTGGAGGATCAGCACAGCATCAGCTAGCCAAGATAAAGGTGTCAGCAGGACTCAAATCCAAACCCAGGTGTGCTTCGGGCAGTCTGGCACTGATTAAGTGCTTCAGTCTTTGGGACTCAGCTGTGTGGGGTTGTGCACACACAGCTGAATCCATCCCCATCAAGTGGCAAGTCTTCAGTTCCTGCATCTCATGCTGCTGCTTTCTGTCATCCCAGAGCTATAAAGTCCTGCACAAGTACGTGGCTCTGTATGCAACACAGCTGATCTGTGAGGGCAGCTGGGATAAAGCCCTGCGCCTGTACGTCCACCACGGAGCACCTGCCAACCCACAGGTAACGAGGGCAGCAGGACACCCCTGCTGGGCTGTCCCAGTGTGTGTGACCTGCTGCATCAGTCAGGCTCCCAGCCTGAGCTGGGATTGCCTCGTGTTCCGCATGTGCAGCCCTGCGGTGGATTCTTCCAGAGGGCTGAAGGAAATCTCCCAGCTTGTTTTGCACAGGAAGGAGCAGGGGAAGTCAAGTGTTGGAGTGCCTTGAGCACCAAGTTCAGAACAAAAGGAACCATTTGCCTCTGAGAGCATTGGCTACAGGAAGCATGCTTCCATCCTTTCCTGTTTTCTTGCCTTGTCCCCAGCACCCCTTCCAGCCAACAATCTGCAGCACGGCCAATCTGGCCCATTTTCTTGGCCTGTGCTTGGCAGAAGGCGAGCTCAGGAGTCCACTGACTCCTCAGCTGTCTCCTTCCACACTTCCCTCCTTTTTGTTGCAGAATTTCAATATTTACAAGCGTCTCTTTGTGGAGATGGTGAATGCACCTGGCATGAACTGTGCTGAGGCGTACTCCAGCTGGGCTGACCTGCGGGATGTGCTCCTCAGCCTGGTAAGTGTGGCCGTGGCCACTGCTGCCTATTCAACTCCAGCCCCAGGGGGACTCGACTGAGCAGGAAGAAGAACCAGTCTCTTGACAGGTGTCATGGGCAGTGTTTTTAGAACACAAGCTAAAGGTAAAGAGCTGGCAGTATGGACAGTAGGAAAACAGGATCCTGTGAAGTGGATGTGGCTGAGCAAGAGATGGCAGAGAAGGAGACGCTGTGCTCCAGGCCAAATCCTGGGAATGGGTGTGGACACTGGCCATTGCAGAGCTCCACGTGTCACTGTGACATGGGAGCTGTTGTGACATCTTCTTCTTGTCCTACACCCATATTCAGCAGCTTTCATGGGGAAGGCACAGAGCTACTGAGTCTGGAAAAGATGAGTCCTCCACATCTCCCCATGGATGCTTAGAGCTTTCTGCTCCTCATTCCTGTCCAAAGCACCTCAGCCAGAGCCCATGATTGCCTTATCTCTTTTCCTGTCCCACAAATACCTACTTTGAGCATAAGCAAAATCAAAAAATCCTCCCTTTGTCCATCCAGACTCACCCCTGCTTCCAGTGTTGGCTATTGTTGCAGTACTGGTGGCTCTCCATGGCTCCCACAGCCTCCTTCCTTCAGCATGCTTTCAGACCCAGAGCACCCGAGGCCCAGCCCTTGTTCAGTCCCAAAGGTGTTTCAGATACTTCCCTGTCTCATGTGGATGAAGAGTGCCCTCGTGCTCTCCTGCTCTCAGCTCCTCTAATTTTCTCTTATCAGTGTGAAAACTTAGCGAAGTCCAGTGAGACAAACACTCCAGCCCATGAGGAGTTTGAGAGGATGCTGCTGATTTCCCACTACTGTGCCACCCGCTCCGCCGCGCACGGCCTCAAGCAGCTGGTGAGGCTTTGAAGTTCCTCTGCCAGGTCACCACCCAGAGTGGGGAATCCTATGGGGATTTGCAGGTTTGGGGCTGTTCACAGGTTACTATTCCACTTTGCAAATCACACATCATAGATGCATGAGAATGGGGCTGCAATAATCTGGGAGCCCACCACTAGCAGGTGGAACTGTAGATGGTCTTCTCTACTTATTGGGTGAATACTTTTCCACTTACAGTGGGTACTGCCCCAGCCGCTGTGGCTAAGCTGTAAACCAGGGCATCCATGTGCTTGGCATGACTTGTGAGAGCAGAGGTGCCAGTAGAAAATGAGGGATCACAAAAAATCTGCTCTTCCCAGGAGAGGGATTGCTTCCTCTCTGCTCTCCTGGGCTCCAAGAGCTGCTGAGCTTCACACGTGGTCTTCAGAGAAGATCATCTCCCCAGGGCTTTAGCAGGTATTGGGCCTGTGTGCTGGGCCTCTTGGTGGGCTTTGGGAGCTTCTGGACCTGTGTGAGGGTATCACAAGGCCCTGTAACTATTTTGGAGTTGTGTGCGCTGGGATTTGTTCTTAGCATCCCTGCTGAAGTCTTGATCCATGTGGGATTGTGGAATTGTTCTAGAGCTCTGGATGGATGTGGGACTGGAGTTGTGATGAAGAAGGCTGGGAAAGGACCACAGTGAAAGCCACAAGGGACGACTGGGATTTCCCCATGGCTATGTGTGTGGATGTTGCAGGTCCAGGAACATACCAAGACAGCAAGAGCAAAGTCTGATGTCTTGGAAGCCTGTACAGATCTTCACAGCTGGGGAATGTTGAGAGGCTGGGCAGTCTGTTTGGGACCATGAAGAAGGGGTGGCCTTGACAGTTCTTGTGTGGCAATGGGTATCTGGCAGCAGAAGAGTGAAATTATCCTTCAATTCCTCACCCCTGCTCCAAAATTCTTACATAATTGCATACAAGAAAAAATTTATTGAGACTGTAGCTGGAACAGGATTCTTGGAGAGGTTGAAGAGTCTCCATTCCTTGAGATGGTCAAAACCTGACCAGGCATGTTCTGATCCAGGCATGTAGCTGCCTCTGCTTTGACCAGGGCTAGGGGCAAGATTTGGGAGCTGCCAGCAATGTAAAGCCAGCAGTGCCTTCCAACCTCACCTGTTCTGTGACTTAGATGGGGGATGTTTGGGTGTGGCTTCTAGTGAAAAATAACAAGGCTTGTAAAGTAGAAGAATTTCACCCTCAGGTGATAGTCCCATGTGTTCTGTAGTGAGGGAACTCAGGGTCAGGACTGGAGTTTTTGACCTTTTTTGCCTGTAGGGCATGTATGGGTGCAGAGTCCTTGCTGTGAGTCTGGGGTGATCTCATGAGATCCCTTCCAGCCTGTTCTTTCTTTGCTGAATTGTTGTAGTGTTGCTGTCCTCTGTGTCCCCAGGACACCATGGCTGCCCAGCTGTCCATTTCCCTGCTGCGCCACACGGATCTGCTCCCTGCAGACAAGGCTTTCTATGAGGCTGGGATAGCTGCCAAGGTAAGAGCTGCCTGGACCACAGGACATACGGCACCATGGGCTCAGGGATTCTCAGCTTTATCTTCCCAAACCCTCCCTTGGCTGCTGGACTCTGCCACTGGAGGCTGTTCCCCAAGCAGCTGGCCAGACCTCAGCCAGTGAGAAGGTGAGACCTACAGACCCAGGAGTGGGCAGAGGCCATATCATAGCTCTGTTGGTGTGGATGTGAGACTGCTCAGCTCTGCTCTGCATCACACGAGTGTCTGACAGTCTGTCTGAGAGTTATGACACATGGCAAGGACAGCAGCATGTCCTCGCTGCCTGGACCTGGCTGTGCAGTGATAGAATCATGGAATGGTTTAGGTGGGAAGGGACCTTAAAGCTCATCTTGTTCCATCTCCTGCCATGGGCAAGGACACCCTAAACTACAACAACCTTCCACTAGACCAGGCTGCTCCGAGCCCCATCCAGTCTGGTCACAGTGCCTGTGTCCATTCTGCGGGACAGCCTGTGGCAGTGAGCTGGTTGTCCAAGGGATTCAGTCTTTGGGGATGGCAAGCTGGAATGTGCAATCTCCTTGTCCATTCTCTAGGCTGCAGGCAGGACACTGTGGCACAAACAGAGCCACATCCTTCCCAGCCATGGCTCTGTGAGAAAAGCTGTCTGTGAGGATGAGCTGCCCAGTCTCACTCAGGGTTCCTTTCCATACCAGGCAGTCAGCTGGGAGAACATGGCATTTGTCTTCCTGAACCGCTTCCTGGACCTCTCAGATGTGAGTATGGTCTGTGGGGGGAGGGCAGTCTCTCAAATTGCAGTGGCTCTAGGGCCACCACAGGTCCCCAGCCTGGCCAGGGCACACCTGAGGCTCCTGCATGGCAGCACACGGGAGCTTGTACTGATGGAGAGAGCCCTCTGTGTGTGCCTGGAGAGCAGTGGGCACCCTCACACTGCCTGGGGGAGGACCTGCCATGCAGGGCACCTGCACAGCCCTGGCCAGGTAACCCTGGGTGTGCCAATGCCTCTGTGCACATGGCAGCAAAGAGCACATTGGCCTGACAGCTGAGACCTGAAATCCTCATGGCTGCCGATGCCATTACAGCTTTCAGGGTGATGTCACTCAAGTTGTTCCAAGAGAAGAAAAACTACTTGGGAGATGGAGGCCGTGGCCCAGTGCTTTGGCCACTGTGATACAAGAGTGGGGAGTCCCCTCAGTCCCTCCTTTGACCAGCAGGTTGACCATCAGAAGCACCAAATCCAAGGGAGCAGACAGACCTCACTGTGCCAGACTCCCAAGTGCTGTCAGCAGCAGCTGGGGGAAAACAAAAGCACCTGACTATGGCAGTGTCTGAGAGACTGCAGAGGGTGGTCACACATGACAGGAGGGCCTGGTCAGCACAGCACAAACAGGCAGGGGCATCCTCACCATGAACTGTACTGTGAGCTCTATAACTGGCATTGCCCAGTGCTCTACCCCTTCTTTCCCAGGCCATTGAAGAAGGGAACCTGGATTCCCTGGACCATTCTGATTTTCAGAGGACAGACATTCCCTTCGAAGTACCACTTCCAGCCCATCAGCATGTGCCTGTGAGTGTCACCTGTTTTCTTCAGCTCCTGTGAGCAGTGATGCTGCTTCAGGGCATTCCAAACAGGGATTGGGGTGAGGCTGGGATTGCAGAGACTGCCAGGGATGGAAACGGACCCAGAACTGCCACCTTCTGCCTGTCCTCCCACTGCAGCCACGCACACATCTGCACGGACGCGTGCACACACCGGTGTACACAAACAGGTGTGCACAGCCGTGTTGCACACACGCAGGCACACGCTTGTGCACACACACACACTCAACCACCATCGTGCACCGTGCACGTGCGTGTTGTGTGCATCATGCATGCCCATGTGCTGCCTGCTCTGTGGGGCTGCAGCTGGGCAGCAGCATCACGATTCCAGGCCTTGCACTGGCCTTTGCCCCCAGGAGGAGCAGCGGGAGGAGGTGAGGGACTGGGTGCTCACCGTGTCCATGGACCAGCGGCTGGAGCAGGCGCTGCCGCAGGACGAGCGCGACACCTACGAAGCCTCTCTGGTAGCAGCGGGGACCGGGGTGCGCTGCCTGCCCTGCGTGCTAACAGGTGAGCTCCAGAGCAGCTCACTCAGACAAGAGATGACACGGTGCCATGCAGGCAGTGACAACATGCTGCCGAGTAGGTCTGGAGGGGGTGTGGGGCTGTGCTGTAAGAGGAGGGGAGGGACTGTGGCTGTGGGGAACCAGCTCTGCTGGAGGAGGTAGGGCTCTTTTTTACTTTGGGGGTGAGTGAGCACTGGAACGGGTTGCACAGTTGTGAGATCACCATCCTTAGAGACAGTCAAAAGCTGTCTGGACACAGCCCTGGGCTGGGATGGCCCTGCCTGAGCCAGGAGTTGAACCATACAGACACCAGAGCACCAGATGGGGGCCTGCTTTGGGGCTCAGCTTGTTCTGAATGTGTCATTTTGTGCCCAGGGTACCCAGTGCTAAGAAACAAGATTGAGTTGAGGCCAGGCCTAGAAGTGAAGAAGGATGCGTGGTACAAATTTGTGATGGCTGTCAAGGTGAGCCAGAACCTCACAGGCAGGGAGACAGGCTGTGGGTGGGGTTCAGCCCCTCATGTTGACAATACAGCATCCTTCTGGGTGAGTCATTGTCCCAGGGCACCCCAACAGTGCTGCTTGGTGGGGATTGACAGACCCAGTCCTGCCAGCCCACAGGGTGCCCTCCAGTGCCAAGGCCTCCCTCTCTCTGCAGACATCCCACAGCCCTGCAGGCCAGGATGTGATCGAGTTCCTCCGACGGTGGTGTGGGGGACTCCCAAGCACCAGCTTCTCATTCCAGTAAGCAGGACTCTGGCAGCTTTCAGACCTGTCCCTCACCACCTTCCCCATCCAATAAACATGTTATCTCAGCCCTGCAGTGCTCCTGTTGCCAGGGGCTGCTAAGCCCAGAAGACCTGCAGCTGCTGGGCACAGGGCTGTAAACCCTGTGCGAGTCTCAACCCCCACATCCATGGGTGACTTTCACACTGAGGCCACGGCTCTGTCAATATCCCTGTGCTTGGGGAGTGGCAAGCACAGAGATGGGCTCACAGAGTCGCTGTGCTTTCCTTCCCTTGGCAGGCCTTGCTCCCAGCCAGAACTCACCTGGCAGAGCCACTCAGAACAGCCAGTGTGGAAAAGAAAAGTTTATTTATTGAAGAAAATTAGAGATCCACACAACAGGGATTCTTCCCCTTCTGTTCCCTGAGATGTCTGAGCACAGGCACAGCCAGCTGCCATGCCTGCAATGGCACCAGGACTTGGGTCCCAGCACCTCTGCCCACCCCATCACTGCTGCCAGGAACCAGCGGAGCCTTCAGCACACCAGGAAGGTCCTGGCAGCCTGGGGAGAGATGGGAGAGCATCTGGGGCCCACGGCACCTGCTGACCTGCAGGGTCTGTCCCAGGTGGGGTGGTGGAGCTGGGGGGAGGGAGGAAGGCACAGCCCTCACCCCTGCAGACCACTTTATGCACACCAGCACTGCAGAAGGTGTGACATCGCCTTTTCCCCGACCTTGCTGGATCACAGCACTCCTGCAGCACCACCTGGGAGCGAAGGAGCATGTGCCATTGCCAGGCTGTGCTGCAGGGCCCAGCATCACATTGACTCCTCTGCCCATGTTCTTAGGAAGAGGTGTTTGGGGGGGCTGGTGTGGCTATGGGTCCTCTTGATGGCAGAGCCTGCTCCCCCTGTCCCAAACACAGCCCACAGGGTGCACTCACCTCTCCAGCTACACAGGAGACTCAGCAAGTCCTGCCAGGAGCTGCTGCCTCTCACGGAGTGGCTTCTCCATTGCTGTACTTGGCCTGGCCATCTAGAGAGAGAAAAAAAGACAAAAAAGAAGTGTAGGGTGGCGGGGACATGTGATGGGCAGTGTTGTCTCAAATAAAAAAGAACGGGCTTGGCTACCAGGGGGATGAAGAAGAGGATCCCTCTGCAACTCCCCATGAAGAGATGCTGGTCTGGCCCTTAGGCTGGTTAGAAGAGGTTCCAACTCAGCATCCTCCCCAACTACTGCACAGCCTCCTTGTTCCCAGCACAACCCAGCACCTTCCAAATGCAGCACAAAGGCAGCAATCGTGGAGGAGACACAGGGAGATCCATCCAGCTCAGTGGGGCGTACCTGCTCTTTGCCATAGCTGTGTGCACAGGGCCCGATGCCCTGGAAGACGAGAGCCACTAAACAGCACCTGCCTGAGATCACGGCTTCTGCAGCTGCCAGCAGCAAGGAGGGAAACCAGAGTGCCAGGGCTGTGTCCTGCGGAGCAGAGGTCACAGGAACGCGGGCACTGCACCAGGCTGGCTGAACACACTCAGCAGAGACCGTGTGGACAGCAGGGGAAAGAACGGGGAGAGGGAGAGAGAAGGGAAGCAGGAGGGAGCGTGAGAGTGAAAAGACGAGAGGAAGCAGAGAGAGAAGAGGCTGATGGGAGGAGTGGGGGTGTGCAGTGACCCTGCAGACTCACGTAGATGCGCGTGGTGTTGAAGGGACAGTCGTTAGTCGCAATGGCTGCCCGGGCATCCAGAGGCAGCGCGGAGCTGTTGCAGCCCCTGACCAGGTGCGTGCCCCGGCTGTGCACCGTGAGCGCGACGGCCAGCGCCAGCCCCGCGCTGCACGCCGTGGAGAGGAGGCAGTTCAGCACAGAGATGCTCAGCAGGGCCCAGTGCTGCAGGCGGCAAGAATGCGGGTGGGACTGGCACGAGCTCGGGGAAACGCTCGGGCCGGGCACCGATGGAGAAATGCTCCCCCGAGGGAGCACACACCATCTCTCGCCTCTTCCAGGTCGGCTAGACCCTGCCCTCGGATGAGGGTCTCACACTTTTCGCATCCTTCACCCCCCCGTGAACTCCGCACAGCTGGACCCCTTCTCTCGGGCTCCGTGGAGACCCCACACAGGCTCGGCTGTGTGCCGGGAGCCCCCAACCCCAACCCCAGCCCCAGCCCCAGCCCCAGCCCCAGTCCCAGCCCCGCCCGGCCCGGCGCACCCCAGCCCGTGTCCGCCCACCCTGCGAGCCCTGGGACCCCCGAGCCGGCGGCAACTTCTGCCCGAGGACGGTGCCGCCACCCTGCCGGAGCAGTCGGCAGGGCCGGGCCGGACACAGGCGACACCGGCAGCCGCCGCCGAGGCGGAAGGAGGCCGCGGGGCCAAGGTCCAGGGGAGCGGCTGCGGGCGGGGCAGGGCCGCGCCGCGGTCCCCCTGCCCGCTCGGAGCCCCGCACTCACCAGAGCCGCCCGGGACAGGTTGTGCGACACCAGGATGGCGACGATGCCCGCGGCGATGCTCTGCGGGGAGACCTGCGCTCAGCAAGGCCCGGGCAGGGCAGGGCCGGGCCCGCCGTCCCCCGCCCGGTCCGGCCGCGCTCACCAGCAGCCCCGAGCACACCGACACCACGTTGGCCGCCGCGTATTCGGGCGTGACAACGCGGCGAGCGCCGGCCACGTGCCGCAGGACCGAGCCGTGCACGATGGCGCCCAGCACGAGGCTGCCGTGGCCCAGCACGATCAGCCCCAGGCCCGAGCGCATCAGCCGCCGCGGCTCCGCCAGCGCTCCCGGCCCCCGCCGCCCCCCGGCCATGGCCGCCGCCGCCGCCGAGCGCCGCCCCGGGCAAGGGACGAGCGGCCTCGGCCCGGCCCCTCCGCCCCGCCCCGCCCCGCCCCGCAGGAGGCGGCACTCGCGTATTTACAAAACAGTTTATTAAAAATAGGAAATGATAGAAATGAGATGCAGGAGCCGCGGCTCGGCCCGGGAGTCCGCGGGAAGGGCGGGGGCCGCGGGGCCGCAGCCCGGGGCCAGCACTCGCCGCGGCCCCGGGCGGTGCGAACCGGTAAACAAAGTGCAGCCGGCGGCGGGAGCGAAGCGCCGGGCGGGGAGGGGGACGAGCCCGGCCACCCCTGGGCCCATGGCGGGGGAATGGGGGGGAGCGACCGGGGGGTGCAGGGCTTAGGGGCTCACCCCTGTTTACCTTTAAATAAAAAAAAATAAAAAAAAAAAAAAAAGAAAGAAAATGAAAAAAAAGAAAAAAAAAAACAAAAAACATTTCTGTGCTGTGCAAAAGACACTTTGTACAATTCAAACAGAACAAACTCCATGCACATGAGTGGGGCTACAGAACACCCCAAGCCAGGCCTCAGCTCCGCAGCACAACCTGGCAAATCCCAACAAAAACAGGGCTGGAAATAATACTGATGCGCAAAGTCCCCTTTAGGAGGCGGGCAGGGAGGACTGTCAATGAGCCCAGCCACGGCACATGCAGGATGAGCTTCCGAGCACTGCAGCTGGGGTCTCGTGGATGCCCGCCGGTGTGGGCACACACAGATGGGCCGCAGGCAGCGAGGCCATGCTGGCCACCCAGCAGCCACGGGGCTAAGATGACACAGTCACGGCCGTCAGGGCTCCATTCCGAGTGTAGTAGAACTTGCTAAATGCCTCTTCAAGTAAACAGGTGAGTCTGCTCTGGTCAGCCTGGGGACAACAAGGATAGTGAGGGGTAAGCCCCATGCACTCCCCCAGGGCAGGGACCTGGTTTATTCCTCCTGCCTCCTCCCCATGGAAAGGGCTGAGAAAGGAACACAGGCCTATAGCCTGAGACCCTGCTTACCTCGCTGATAAATCCAAGCTGGACCAGTTCAGCTGCCAGCTCCTGGATGTTGTCATCTGCAAGACAAGGAAAGGCGTCAGTCCTTGGTCCAAGGGTGCTGCTGGCCCCAGTGCACCTTGGCCGGGGCAGAAGGTACTTACTGGGCTGGAGAAGGTACTTACTGGGCTGGAGAAGGTACTTACTGGGCTGGAGAAGGTACTTACTGGGCTGGAGAAGGTACTTACTGGGCTGGAGGTCACAGCTCAAGTGTCGATTCAACTTGTCTTCCAGTTTCAGCAGCAGTGTCAGCTGCAGGGCAAAGAAATTCTCATGAGGGATTGCAGTCCTGCAGGCTGCCATGGCAAGCCCAAAGCAACCCTAGAAATGCCCCCTGGTATGGGAACTACTCCTCCAGAGCCCCACAGGGATCTAATGAACAGCCACAGCCAGTTCCATACTGAACTGCAGCTGGCAGCACCATCCTGTGCTGGAAGCCAGGACCTGGGGGTGGGCCCAGGTGCCAGGTCAGCAGCAGGCACAGGCCTGGGTCAGGCTCTGGGTCCTGACAGTGGCAGCTGCAGCAGTGTAGGGTTACCCCAGGCACCAGCAGCACATCCGAGCCATAAGCCCTGCCCCAGCTTCCCCCAGCTCAGCCAGCCGTAGAAACGTACGTGGTGCTTCACCCCCTCCTCCACGGACTCGATGTTGCACTGCATCAGCACCACCTGGAACAGAGGCACAGACCCCATAAGCAGCTGCTCCACATCCCTGCCTGGCAACGGGAGCACGAGGCAGAGCCCCTGGCATTTACCTTGCGGGTCTCCACCTCAGCAGGCTCTGGAGTTGGGGTTTTCACTGATGGGGGAGCAATGGGAGATTTCACCACAACTTGCTGGGGCTGCTGGGGTCGTGGCATCCCAAAAGCTGTGAGGGGATAGATTCCATTCCTGCAAGGAAGGAGCAGTGTCTGAGGTTATACCTCTCCAAAATTTTTGCAGTCTCACACACCACGAAGTTGTCTTTTTAAAAAAACCCTCTTACCTCACATCCTCCAGGAACTTGTCCAGCTCCAGTGCAGGAGACTGTGAGAAGCTGGAAAAGAAAATGTCCTGAGATAAGAAATCATCTCACAGTACCATCCACCTGGGTCTCTTGGGGTGGAGTTTCAAATCCCCATGTCCTGGGCTGTGTCCACAGGTAGGATGGGTGTGGACAGAGTCAGCCTCTGATGTGACAAGCTCTCATCTTCCCTTAAGGACATAACTATCTATAGGAGCTAAGGATGAGGCAGCAGTTATGGCACAGCCAGTCTCACATCCTTCAGAACCGTGCAATGCAGAGTTATTTGGAGGGTGGCCCAATGACACTGTTCCTGGTGAGCTGTTTCACAAACAGGTCCCTGGTTGCAACAAGCACTTGGAACAGCCAAACCCCTGCCTCAAGGCTGTTCTGAAGCATTCCAGAGATGAGGTAAGGACTGTAAAACCACTGGAAGCCTGACAGGATATTCACAAGTGCTTTATTGGCTGCACACCTGCCTCAGCTCCCAGAGCACTCTCCAGCCCCTCCCACACCCCCAGCAGCTGGGATCACTCTAACACAGCAGTAGTTTTCAACAAAAATTTACAATTTTTTTTCTAGCATGGCAGTCCAATGAACCATCCAGAAATTATGCTGGCATTTCAAGTCATTGCTGCTTTCTTTTCCTTTTCCAGCACCTCTGAGGTACGGCACTACAAGAAGCAAATTCCAACCTGGCACGCGCAGCCAGCCAAGCCCACAGACACTGACATCCCATGAATGTAAGGATCTCTCTTGCACAGCTTTGGCTGTTCACTTACTCTTCTGCATTTTGAAACTATATCAAAACCATTCCAAAGAGAATTTCATACTACTATTTCCTAGCACTATGACAGCTGGAACATCAGCTTTTGGATGGGTCTCTGTGGCTCAGAGAGCTGCTTACATGGACGGAGCTGTTCTCGCTTGTCACCTTGGTTACTACTCTTGTTCAGCAGCCTGAGCACTCCAGAACTCTGGGCTCCCCCAGAAGCACCCTAGGCTTCCCTGGGAATACAGTATTCACACCTTAGTCTTCAGCTAATCCCTTGACTAGCCAAGGCTTTGTTATTCAAAATGTACATCACTTTTTTGGCACTCTACTTGCTCCATATGTATTACAGCCATTCCCTTAGGGAGCCACCCCTAGAGTGTAAATAGTGCTGTGTGTCACTGACAGCTGCCTCCACTGCCTTTCCCTGTGCATAGCGTGGAATAAGATGCTCCATTAGGAAAACACTGAGGAACCCTTTCTCTCAAGTGCTGGACTCCATCTGGCCACTCTGTGATTGGTCAGAGCACCTCCCCAAACTGGTCAGCCATGTTTTGCTGGGCACTGCTCCAGCTACAGTGTGCTCATTTTGTCCGTCCATTTGGGGAACAATTCACCTCAGCTGCACAGAATATGCTCCCAGGAAACAGGTGCAAGGTCTCCTTCCACCCAGGAAGTGTGTGTGCCCAGTCAGTGATTGCTCCTTCACCTCCAGCTCCAGCAGCTCCCACTGGCACCCAGTCAGTGGGGAAACACCAGCACTGAGGTGATGGGCAGAGTCCCAGTGCTTGCACCAGTACCCCAGCACTGCTCCCCTGAGCATACCATGGGGACTTACATCATCTTGACTCCTTCCCTGTCCTCGTGATTGATCTCTGCCAACACTGCATTCATGTCGAGGTTTTTGGTCATTTCTTCTAAAGCATTTTCAGGAATCATATCTATTTTTAAAAAAGGAGTTACTTAGAGCAATTGCAGTTCCTCTCCAGCCTTAGAAAAGCAATGAAAAGTGCAGAGGTCTGATGCTCTCTGATGCTCTCAGAGCAGGTCAGGAAGCGTGGCCCTCCCAGCCCCACAGCTGCGTACGACAGCCAGGTATCCTACAGAGCAGCAGGGGATGGGGAGGGGCGTTCCCAGCCCAGGGTGCCAGCTCCCTGGGGTGAGCACTGACAGCTCAGCAAAGCTCTGCAGAGCACTGACCCATGTGGGGATGTGGCTCCCAGAGCTCTGTACTCACGCTGGTGCCCAACGATGCAGTGAGCAGCCAACAGCTTCAGCGATGGCACCTCAAACAGCGCCTGGTGGAACAGGAGCTCCCGGGCCGTGGGACGCCTGCCAGGGTCCTGTTCTAGACACTTCTGAATGAACTCCTAGAGACAAAACCTGCATGAAACAACAAGCAATGGCACCAGAGCAATTCAGGGCACCAAACCCCCTGGCTCACCCGCTGCAGGGGGTCCTCCAGCAGCTGGATGGCACTGTTGATGGCCTCCTGCGGCACGTAGGATGACTCCCCGTTCCCCTGGATCTCCAGCACCGCCATCTGCAAACAGAGAGTAGAGCATCAGACTCCACTGGGAATGGCAGACTGCATGGGACATAGGCTCAAGGAGACCACTGCCAAGCACGAGATCACCAGAGCCAAGCTGTTTGGGGGTACTTAAGGTCACATTTGGAGAGACAGAGAGAATGGCTGCCTCATTACAACAGCTTGCTCCTAGTACCCCAAGACTGCCAGGGAGCCCTGCTCTGCCAGCAGCAACCCGGACAGTAAGTGTCTCCATTTTGAACCACATTGGCCTGTTATTCTGTTTGATAATTCCATAATAAAGCAGTTACTGGATCCCTGCCAGGATCTGGCAGTGTCCCTTCTGGCTCTGCATCCCAAAACAAGAGCAAGCACACAGCACATCAAGAATGGGCTCCACAACTACACAGACACTAATTCCCAGCTAGGAAAGGCTGGAAAATATTGCAGAGAATGTCTCTACATTCAGCTTAAGTTTTGTTTCCTAAAAGTTGCATCTTTCCACAGTTCTCTTCCAGTTTCACTAATGGAATGTGCAGCACAGGATGCGGGTTCCTTGTGTTGGCTCTTTCTGACAATTCTCAGAAAATACTCCTAACAATAACTCCCATTACCTGGACTTGGACCTACTGACTGCAAGGACAGGGGAAGCACAAAGCTGCTACGACCAGGTATGTCAGACTCACATCGACTGCAACCAGCACCTCTGTCAGATGGGCACAGGCTGGCCCAAAGAAAGTGACAGACTACAGCTGTCCTCTGCTTCAAACACCACCCCAGGCATTGCTCACATACATGGACATTACATAACAGCTGGCAGCAGCGACTATTCCCTCCAGCCAGTGAGTCTGACTTCAGGTCTGGCCAAGACCCGCTAAGTAATCCATTACCCGTTAGGAATTTTGGGGAGAACTGCAAATCATCGAGCCATTTACATCTTAGTGAGGCACTTGGGGGAGCCTCCATAGGGACCCCCCAAGGCAAAGTGCACTTGGCTCTGAGAACAAAAAACACTCGTCACGAGCAAACCCACCCACAGCCACAGCCTTTCCTCGTATCTCTTTCCTCAGATTCATCATCTCTGTCCCACAATCCATGTTCAATGCTTACCTCCAGTGCACACATCCCAAAGGAGTAGATGTCCACAGCAGTGGTGACATTGGCAACTTCTGTAAGACAGAAATAGCATTGTTATCAGTCAGCTCTGCATGCAGCAGCAGCACTCTGCACCAGGCTGGGACAGTCCTGCAGCTTCTCCCTCCTCTGCTACCAAACAACATTGGAGCTGAAGCACTTCAGCAGGCAAATGGCTCAGAACTGTTAATGTGGCATCTTTCAGGAGCCTGGAACTGAGAACAGCTTGGAAGCATCAGTAAGGCCAAAAAAAAAAACCCAGGCATGCAGCCACAGCCACACCATACCTCCATATTCCGGGGCAAAGAAGTGCAGGTTCTTCTGCTCCTCACGACAGGTCTTCACGTGGTTGTTAATTGTGTCTGGTGCCACTAGAAGAAAACCAGGAATGCTTAGGATACAGAAAACCATAGCCCATCCCTGATGAAATCCCAGGGAACACCTGCAACTCCAGGCCCTTGCTGCCCAAAAGGGCAGAATGGTTGTGTTAAGGTGAGTCTTCACAGCCTTCATCTTTGTCACCTGCCCCGACCTGATACATTCCTGCAATTGTTTCCTTGGCAGCTCAGCATCAGTCTTCAAGGGCAAACCTGGAGACCACAACTGCTGCCTACTGGGAAGACAAGGTGGGAACAACTCCCAGTTGAAATGCCTAACTTCAATCAGATCTGTAGCATTTGTCACAAGCAGCTCCTGAGGAACAGCAGCCTGAGGAACAGCCAGAGATGCCAAGGTCACTGCAACTGGTGACCATCTCAGAGTTCTGGGAGGACAGACCTACCAGGCAACTCTTCCACGCTCCAGGAGGATGCTAGTGCCTCCAGACAAGAATCAAGCCAAGCTGCTGAAGGAAGGGAGGTGACCACCCAGACAGCAGAACCTCCCAGCAGCCAGCACCTCCACAAACCACTTGAAAATAAATCACAGCCACAAGAACAATGAGCAGAGCATAAGTATGGACCCCCATGAAAAATAACCCCCTGGGACAGCCACCTCTGCAGAGACTGCAAACAACTCTCCAAAACTAAGCAGCTGTCTTTGCCAGGGAGAAACACTGAGGTGGGCAGGGAACATTTGAAGCTCTACTGTCACACTGGAATGTGCCCAGTTCCAGAGTCTCAGGCCTATGTGCCACCTGGTCACCCCCCTGGACAATCACAATTGGTCCTTGTCTGTGCTGGCATAATGTGAGCTGACAGGGGACATGCCAAACCACTTGTATTTTTCCACACTTAAGAGGACTCACAGCTGAGTGAGCAGCTAACAGTTTCAGAGAGATGTTCTTTGGGCTCTAGTCAGACAAGAAGGACCTCCCTTGATAACCCAGCTCAGCCTTGCTGCATGGCACACACCAAATCGTATTACCCAATCTGATCACTGGAAGCAGAGCTTGCTCCAATAGCTAGGGACTTCTTTACCTATTCACAAGTAACTGCTTTCTGCTCCCTGTGTTAGCTCTGATCCTAAAAGTCCAGAAGGATGGCTTCCTTCCTGGTGCTCACCTGTTCCCAGACATCACCAGATCCTCTCACCTTCACATCACCAAGCAGCATAAGCTACATTCTATGTTTTTCTCCTAAGACCTGTTCTATTTTCCCAGTGACACTGACTGCTTCAGACAAGTTCTGGGCAGGGCTGTGCACCATCACCCCAAAGGATCTCAACACCCCCCACATGACAAGCGGCTCAAAGCCTTCCTCAAGGAGCCAGAAAATTCCCGATCCTCATCGGCACCCAAATGATGCGCTCTGGACTTCCATTCACCTTAGTATTTTGTACTCCTACATCAGTTACAACTGGAGTTTGCCCAGTCCTCTGCACTGGACTGGATGTGTTCCTGTGCTGCTGGAGCCAACCCCTCAGCCCCAACCCCGTCACCACCATCCATCCAGCGCCGGACTTGGCACACAAAGCACCCATGGCTCGCCCAGCACACTAGGTTCTCATACCAGGCCTTCTAAAGAGAGTATTTAAGGCTTCAGAAACCCTTCTGTTCCAACATCAGATTTATACTGTTGTTTATGGGATCCTGGATGTCTCTCTGTCCAATGCAGTGTATAGGAACTATCTATCATTTGTTTGTGATACCTGTTAAACCTGAAGGTACTGCAGACATGTCAGAAGGACTCCCAGTGGCAAACTAGACAATCCAGGGAGAGAAAATAACTTATTGTTTAACTCTTCTATTTGTTCTGTTTTTTTTTATCAGTATAATACATTGTAAAAGGAAACACGGACCAAAAACTCAACAACCTGGTCCTGCCAAATATGGAGCAGAATCAGCCAAGGAAAGTCACCCTCCACACAATGTTGTGATCAGCTTCATTTTCCAGTGTCTTTAAATCCTGTTATGACCACGTGTTGGATGGCAAGGGCCTGTTCACTACCCAGGCACTCTGTTCTTGGCTCCTGCACCCATTTAAGGACAGGGATGAGGCAGTGATCAATCACGGAACATATCATCAACAGAAACCTCAGCGGTGATGGCTGGTGCACTTGCATACCAGACAGGCAGGTAGAGTAATAGTCTAGCCCAGGCTCCATCTAAAGTGTCCTTAATGAGGTCCAGCCAGCCTTGATAATCCTCTGCATTCAGGTCCTACAGACTTTCTGCAATAGCACCAGCATTTCTGGAAAGAGCTGGGCTCGCACTGTCTGTGGGACCCTCCAACCCATAAACACAGAACTGACACTTAGGTAGCTCTGAATTTGCTGCTGTGGTTCCACCAGGGACCTGTCCCCTCTGGTACTCTGGACCTTGTGTTTCTTAACTTGCTGAGTCCCACTGGAGTGTTTTTCCATCACTGTTGCAGAGATTGGCTCTGCACCTGGGTTTGATCAGCCACACATGGCAGGGAACCTGCCTGTTCCAGCCATTTACATCCCAGCCCATGTGGAGCTTGGCTGAGGTGACAGGCATCACCTCACTCTGTTATTACAGAGCTGAGGCAGCACAGGGTCAGTGATCTCAGACACCCCAGAATGTCCTGTGTGTCTCAGAGCTAAGCAGGGTCAGCCCTGCCAGACACAGTTCTGTTCTATGCATCGCTGACAGCACAACATGCTTCTGAGGTCAGCTCTGAAAAACTTCCTGCAGGTGTGTTCAACACAGCAGGCTGAAGTGCTGTTACAATTGGGACAGGATTTTAGATGGTAAGACAAGAAACTTTGGGTTTAGTCTGGTTGCTGTTGCATGTCATCTTGATGCATAGGCCACTTAGCACTGACAGGGGCTTGAGAGCCTGAGCCTACATTTTAAAGCAACCTCCTGACTGTACAAGGTAAGAACACACACCTGAAGTCACCTCTGACACAGGCTCTCCTGCCTGACTCACACACGGCTGTCATCTGCCACTTATATACCTGTTTCTGTATTCTCAAACTGGCTCCACGCTGTGCATGACTGGATGGATGAAGGCTGGGACAGCTAAGTGAGACAAATGATGAAGACCACAAATTCAGATCACCAACAATAACAATGAATGTGTCTTTCTCAGCCACAAGAAGGTGACTACAAGGGGCAGATTACAAGACACACCTCCATGGGATTGACAAGTCTGGTGGGCAATTAGCAGAAATGAATTTTAGAAAAAGGTTCAGCTAAATACAGTGTCTGAGTAGGGCAGGTGATAGCAAGAGATCTGAAGTACAGCAGAGGGTAGAAGAAGCAACCTGTCTTTGACAAGCTGAACTCAATCTGACAACAAAAGCATGAAAAAGATAACTGTCATTCCAACAGGATCATGCTACAGCTGGTCAGACTTCTCAAACCCTCAAGAACATGCAAAAAGAGCTGTCCAGAGTAAGTGGACAGCTTGTGCACCCACTGGTTGTCAGCAGTGCCAGCCAAGGAGGCAATGGTGCCATTCCTTCCTGGTTGTCCCCACAGAAGGTTCAGCAGTTGCCAGCATCCAGCCCCCTGCTCTGGAACACTCCCTGCTGCAGAGGACATGTCCCTGTTGCGTGGTGTCCATCTCACACCCGCCTTTACTCTGCATTCAGCACTTCCCTTGTGTGGGCAGGAAGGATTGCCTGTCCCTCAGTCCTCCCCACGGCCTTTCCTGCGGCTCTGCCTCTCCTGCAGCAGCCAGAGCTGCTCGCGTTGGTGCGTGCACGTGAGGAAAGCAGAACGTGACTCCTCTCCTCACAAAGGGCTCAGCGCCCTGTCCCACAGACAGCAGGCGGAAACCAGCTATCAGTGAGAAGGATCAACAACTCTGACATTGTCCTGGGCTTGCTGTGCAACCCAGCAATGGCACAATTAACTGCTGTACCACCAGGGACCCAAAAATTATCAAGTGAACCCAAGCCCAGCTGTGCAGCTTTAACGGGGTGACCACAGGGCCAGGAGAGGTACGAGGCCACAGTATCATCCCCTGCACTCATGCCCCAGACACTTTCACTCCTGCAAAACGGTACACGACTGCACAAACCCACCATGGTACACAGTTTGCTTGCTCTGCACACAGTGATGACAAAAGCTTTTTTATTAGGGAGAGCAAGGCCTAGAAAATAAGGAACTAGAAAGCAATTTGGCATAAAAAGAAGCATACAGCCATTAAACAGGAAGAAGTGTCAGATTTATGCTGATCACAGAATAAAAGCTACCTACAGCCCTCAGATCAAAATGTTTGCAACACTGAGTCACCAGAAGCAACAGGATTTTATTATTTTTGACAGTTGAATATCATTAGCTGAAGGGGCAAATAGATTCAGTGTATGAAAAACTCACTACACACCGTTCCCCAGCGCCAGGCAAAGCTCCCCATGCACTTACACACATATGCACTCCTGCCACATCTACTGACATGGCTTCCCAGCACGAAGAACCTGCTAAAACACTGCCCATGGTTCCCTCCAGAAAAAACACTGCTGGAGCAGAATCAGCGGTACTGACAATAGAAAGTTAATGTCACACAAAAACTGGAGAAAGCTATTCTTCACAGAAATTAATGCAGAATCAAAATCATGGCATGGTTCATATGGGAAGAGACCTTTTGAGGTCACCCTGTCCAACCCCCCTGTTCCAGCAGGGACACCCAGCGCTGGTTGCCCAGTACCATGTCTAGATGGCTTTTGGGCAACTCCAAGAATGGAGACTCCATCCCTGCCTTGGGCAACCTGTGCTTGTGCCACCATCACTCTGAGAACCTCTGAGACCTCTAGGGTCCAGTCCAGCCCGTGCCGTGACCTCTGGTGCTGTCCCCTGGCAGCCCCGAGCGCTGGGCTCACCTGCAGCCGCCTCCCTAGAGGTGTCACAGCCAGGGATCCCCGGGGCTCTGCAGCTCCCTCAGCCTTATCCCGGCAGAGCCGCTCCAGCCCTGCAGCATCACAGGGTGCTCGGCGGGCTCTCCCCAGCCTGTCCTGTCCCGCGTGTCCTGGGGAGCCAGCGCTGGGCCACGATCTACAGGGTGGCTGCACAAGCACTGCACAGAGGGCCAGGACCATACCCGCTCTCCTCTGGCAAGATTTTGCCTAATGCAGCCCAGGGCATCATCGGCTACTTTTGGGGCCACACACACTCCTGTCAACAAGCCACAGAAGGACATGACCACATGTGTCACATTTCTCATGAAGCAGCAGGTGGTATTTTTATCTTCAAAAGTATACTTAGAGCTCTAAGTTGACATGTTTGACCACATCCATTACATAGAAGCAGAAAGTGGAAGAAGGCAGAGCAGGAAAAACAAGAACAGATAAAGAAGAGCTGTAAGATTAGTACCTGTCAATCCTGGCTGCATGCAGGCTCTTAAACAGGGATTTAAGAGATTACTGCCACTTTATCTGGAAGAGTTCATGATACAAACAACTTCATCCCTTAAAGTGTGTTGGGTGATCTGAAATCTGCACCCAAAACCAAGTTCCACATTCTAGACCAGAAGAATGAAGGTTTCACTGACCATGCAAACCCCTGCTTGAGCTACACCATCTAACTGCAATGCAATGTTGATAGGAAAAGGATACACATCCTTTCACATCATTGACCATGCAATTGGTCCAGAATAGACATTCACTGAAATACTACAGACTCAGCTACTCTGGAGGAATCATCTATCTACTCCCAGAAGACAGATGCACACTAGAAAACAAGTCCTCAGAAACGTGACTGTGAAAATCATCTTCTGCTGTGAGCAGCTCTGCTTAACAGAAGCAGAGATTGAACCAATATAAATGCACATTCTAAAATGCAATTAGGGCCCACAGGACCAATAATTTCAAGCACAACTTTCCCGAATTTTAAACTCCGCATCTTTGATTATTATTGTTCCACAACATGCCAGACGGACCTTGGGAGATTTAACCTACAGCAAAGCTCAACCTGCTTGGAAGCAGGTGCCAGAGTGCAAACACCATGTGGCCCACACAGTTCCAGACCTAAACCACCAACCTGTCCAGGTTGGGAGGGACCTCTTGAGAAGACAGCTCACCTTCTGCTCAGACACCACAGGCTGCCTTTGCTTGTTTGGGTTTAAGTATCTTTTCAGAACTGGCATGAAGGAGCTTCCTAAACTGCTGAGGTCCCCAAAGCCTTCAATCAAAGGGCCCTGAAAGGAGGAGACACCTGCAACTGCTGTGCTAATATGAGAATGGGTGAATGAACACCTGGATGACTATAATCCACATCCCCATACCCATTGGGAAAGTCCCATAAAAACAGAGAAAAAACAGCGCTGAACAAAACAAGCAGCAATGCCTTCAGTGAAACACAGAAATAACAGCGACCTCAGAAAATGGATGTTCAATAACCTGGAGCACTGAACAGAGACATTTAAACCTTTAAAATATCTTATTTAACTGAAAACTACAACCAGTCTAGATGATCATCGTTTTCTGGTGTTTTCATAAATGAGGTGAATCACAGCAGCACACAGAGGGTACACTGAACTAGGAAAGTAAGTACTAGGACCAAGAGCTTGCTTTTAAACCTTCTGCAAAATAAACATGAGTTTATTACTAGCACAGCATAGAAGGAGGAAAATCTTTGCAACAAGGCCACCAAGGTCACCAGTTTTTATCACTAAACTGGACATTAAAAATCCCACCGCCCTCCCCCAGACACACACACACTGAACATGTGGTCAGCAGGAGGCAGCTGGAACCTCCAGCATGGGGAGAACCCATGGTCTCACACATGGCTGCTTCTCCTACTTTAAGCTCTGTGCTTACACAAAAACCCAGGGCAGATCTCTGGAACTGTTTTTGCCACTAGTAATTCACAGCAGCAGCTACAGTATTGTAGCATTACAACTACAGCATTGTACCATCACCATTAAAATCAACCTCATGCTATTCAACCCAGTTTGTTCAACAGTTTCTCAAGAACAACCCCAATGAGAAGTGCTTTCACTTGGAGACAGGCTTTTACACTGAGAGTTTCACATACAACACAGACCCATGGCAGACAAAGCTTTTCAAAAAGCCAGTTGCCCCAAAAAAGTAGCCTTGATCCAACCTTGGACTTTCTGAAGCCTTCTAGACAAGAAGTTCCACTCAAAACTATTTCCTTGCCCAATCTCATTCCCAGCAGCACCTGTAGTCACTGACAAACCTTACAAAATATCTGCCTTAGTTTTGTCAAGCTTCTAAGGAACCAAAAATGTTTGGCTGGGCAGAGAATGTGCTTGACTCACACATAAAACTGTACAGTTAGAAAAGCTAAACTACCTCAATCCATGTTACATCTTTCTAAATCAATGCCAAGATGCCATTTTAATGGCAGATTTTTTTATGTCTGATGACTTCAACTGTCCATTATTTTCCTTTTAAAACCACACCTGCCATAGCTGAAAAAATAAAAAAGCCAGATCCAAGATATCCTACTAATGTCTTATTTCCTCTACATCACCTCAGGTGTCTGTTAAGAATGTGGAAACCAGCATGACACTTAAAGATCAAACAACAAAATCCAAGGGAGTGATGACTAAAATAAGATTAGTTATGAAAGCATGTCACTCACAGCCTCAATAGCTCAATGCTCAAGCAAAACAGAAGCCTTACCCCTTAGATTTAGTGCTTTCAAACCCAAATCACTGTTGCAGATCTAAGGTTTAAACAATCCCCAGCTCTCCTATCAACAGTACCTCCTGGTACAACAGACTGTCAGAACAAGTTCACAACGAATCATCCAGGAAAGCTCAGTATTCCGAGACCATCTGATGCTGTTCCAGCACAGGTGAGCTACCACAGCATCTCCTTATGTCTGCAGAGTGCTGGTTCAGGCTTCCCATGTCCTTCTAGAACCAGGGCCTTTGGTTCTGCTCACAGGGGTGACTTGAATTTGGAGAAATGGCTGGCCAGCCCTCAGCCTTGCTGCCCTCAGTGTGGCTGAGCCCAGGCTCAGTTAGGTTCCTATTCTGGGGGCTTGTTCCTGGACCACTCTGTTCACTGCTCCTCTGCCGTCCTGCAGCCATCCCCAGGGACACCTGCTCTCCTCAGGACTCAAGCCCTGACTACATCACCATCCCCTTCAGCTACACCAGATCCCAGACTGAGCTTTCCAGGAGCCTCTGCTCCGCTGGTGATGCAGAGTGGCACAGCATGTTGTCCCACCAACACCTGGAAGGCACAGAGCCCATCTGGTCAGGCCCTTGCCCTTTCCACCACTTCAGCTGATAGTTGGTAGGTTCCCAACTCAGTAGAAACAAACTCTAACCATCGATAATAACCCTGATGGCAAAAAATAAAATAAATAATTATTTTAAATGTAAACATGGTGTTCTGTGCAATAGCGTTACAAATTGAAGCACTTGAATCCTTCTCTGGCTCCCACCAGCCCAACTCCCTCCTCATATGCACAGATCTCCCCAAAATCAGAGATTTATCTGAGGAAACATCAATAGCCAAGCTTACTTCAAACCAGGGACTCATTTGGGGCCGAGGGATCTGGCCGTCAGGAGCCAGACACATTCACTGAAACATTCATCTTAAAACCAACACATCTAAGGAATTCAAACTACAAGCAAGCGATTGGATAGCCAAGCACACAGTGGGGGCTAGTCCAGGGCTGGGTCCCAGCCAAGGGCAGCAGAGCAGCGGCAGGGAAGAGCCTAATGGACATAGGAAGTTCAGCTGGGAAGAGCTCAGAACAAGGCATGGCTTGTTGACATGCAGGAGCCAGCATGCACAGGGCCCGTGGACTAGCACACACTAAGAACATGGAGAGGGAGAAAACTAACAACCAGGAGACTTCACAAAGGGCAGTGCTCCCTCTCTGTAAGGCTCTGGCCAAGAGCACAAGGAACTGTTTGCATCCCAGCACAGAACACAAGCTCTCCAAGCAGGATGCACCTAAGCCAAACAGTTTTACACACAGCCTTATAGCAAGGGAACACTGTAAATAGATCAGTGTGTATGTCTGTGTGTTACAAATATAGATACACACACATATATATATAAATATATATATATACAGATACACACAGAGATAAAATCATGTACATGACAGAAGTGGAGTCACATCACAGGAGCGGAGAAGTTTGCTCACCATTAGCAAATATCCTATGAAAGACTGTTGTAACAGAGCAGCCCGTGAGCGGGAAGTAAAACGAGATAAAGTCAATGAGTTGGTGAACAGCAAAGCACTTACATCCATAGAGACAGCTGGGTCAGAGTCAGGGCACACAGGGACAGGACTGAGCACTGGGCCCTGCCTCCAGCCACCTCTTCTAAAGAAATTTACCTAAGGAACATCAGGGTTTCTGCCTGAGAACCAGACCGGGCAGGGGAGACAAGGCATCTCTGACCAAGCAGAAGATTATGGCTGACTCTGAGACCAATAAGCTGGAAATTCTGTTCTTCTGTGAGAATCCTACAGTTCCACCCACTCCACCCCTTCAGCAGAGAACTACCTTTCTCTACATCCCAGCAGCTTCTTGCCACAGATCTCAGCAGGAGAACCCACACTTGCACACCTGGCCACACAATGCCAGAGCAGAGCTAACACCCACAAGAGTCCTGACCCCATGGCCTGGAATTGAGGGCAGACTCTGAGCAGACACAACTAAATACAGACTGAGTCTAAGGTCAGGTGTGGTGCAGACAGGAGAGACGCACAGCAGCAATGCCTGGAGGCACAAGTGTGAAATATGCACTGCACTCCACGGAGCCTCCTCTGTGCTCCATCAAGGTCTCACTCAGCATATGCTTATACATCGCCATGTCTCAGGGACACTGAGATCCCCCAGCTCGAGGCCTCCCTTATGCTGGGGCACTCAAAGAGCTGCCCAAAAGGATTTTTAATCCAAACACATCACTTCTTTCCACCTGTGAATGGCTCTTACACTGCCAGTGAGAATTCCTGGAACAGCTCCCAACAATGCCAACACAAGCAGGCACCAGCACCAGGCACCCTGTCCGTACACGCTGTTCTTCCCACACTCAGAGCAGCTGCAGCCTGTCTCAGGAACACCTGGCAGCACATCCCTTTGACAGACAGCACAGACACCTGCACGTAGGCTGTATGAAGAGTACACAGGGCACAACTTGGACTTATCACAAGGAATGCTTTCACCTGACCACAGCTACACAAAGCAGGTGGAACATTTCAGTCTCTGGGAATACCAGTGGCAAGTTTAAGAGCTGTAAGTGTCTTTCCTATCCTCCATAACAAATTCTCTTCATTTGAAACTTTTTCTCCTTAAATATATCAACTGCACTTTATGGCACTGGAAAAAAGGGTTAGCAAGCGAATGGATTATGGATGGGTTTTGCACTTAAGCAGTATGCAAAATCTTTCCTCCTTCCCACTTCCTTTTTCCTCCACAGCTGACCCCCAGCACACAGATTTACATACTGAACAGAGAAACAGTGATCAGTCCAGCTGGTGCCCATGCTCCTGCATCTGAGGGAGCAGCAAGGAGCAAAGGGCTGTTCCCACACCTGAACACGTGTCACAGGAACCGCTATCAGACATTTCCAATGTCACACTGCTCTCCTGGCACACCCTCCTGCAGCAGACAGCAGGATGTCCTGCAGTGCATACCAGCAGCTGCCTTAGCCAGGTTTTTGCCCCACATTCAGCAAGTATTCTCTTTGCCAAAGCCACAAGGAGAGGAACTTTGGGAGCAGCAGCCAGCACAGTACTGGGGACAGAGACAGCACTGAAGCACAGCTCATAGTGCCCTGAATCCTTGTTCCCCGTAAGTCCAAGGAAATCACAGTCCTGCTGCACAGGGAAGTGCTCAGATACCAGCCAGCTGTACAGAACAAGGACAGGAAGCAGCAAACATGAGCCTGGCATTGTCAGTGACCCAGGAGTAACTCATTCCAGGACCCAAAACTCAAACCCAGCCTATCTGGCACTGCAAAGGCAGCAGTGCCAGGGAGAAAGGCTCAAGCTCCAACACAACCAGCAGTCCTGGGGATTTAGCTTTGCATTTTTTGATTGAGTCGGCTCTGCAGGAATAGGAATACACCCTGCAACACTGCCAACTCTAATTCCAGCCTGCACTGCAACCACAGCTTTCCCATCTGGAGGATTCCTCTTGGAACATAAGCCCACTTGCACTCATTTAGTTTTTATTTAGGAAAGGACCAGAATATTTTATATAAATTACTTCACTTCTGAATGTGAGGTGAGCCAGGCAGCCCACAGCTGTGGAGCAGAGAGGTCTGCTCAGGAACAGCTGCACATGAGCACTGCAGTGCAGTCACACTGACACATCCTGCAGCAGTAACAGCACAGACACACACTTCTCCTGGCATGAGCACACGTGTGTCACTGCCATGTCCCTCCTGCTGCACCTGACAGAAGCAAAGCTTTGTGAACTGAAGGGAGCAAAGGTGTAACTTTGCTGAGGCCACCATTTGTACCCCACACCTGAAGAGCCACCTTCCTTCTACACAGCCTCTGAACAGCACCACTGGACTTGCAAGCTCTGGGAATGGCAGGGCTGACGACCTGCAGGATCTCCTTCTGCTGAAAGCTGTGGCTACAGCACCAGCTCCATGGGTTTGGTTTTACACACAGCGCTGGCTGCCCTGCAGAAAGACGGCAGCTTCACAGTACTTTGAAACTAAACTAAAAATGGTAATTTCTTGAGTACTCAAGTCTTCCCATCAGTCTGAACTGAATGCCAGGGAGTTTGCCAGCATACAGGTACTAGATGTACTCACTCTTGAAAATCTCTCCCACTCAGACAAAGTCAGGAAAACACAATAAAGTCTCTGTGTGATGACATCAGCTTGTGTGAAGAGCAAGCCCCCAAGATTACAGGCAGGTCAGGAGCAGAGTGCTCCTTCCACCATGACCCTGTCTCCCTGGTACAAACATAAATCTGCTACCCCAGCTCTGGAACAAAACAACAACATAGGAGTTCTTTGATGGGAAGAAAAGCCATGGGTCTGCAGCTGATGGAGAGGCTATTTCTGGATGACAAGTGATGCAGAGCATCTTTCCCTATATACTGCCACATCAAAGCAGAACTCACACAGACATTAGCTCCAGGAAAGCAAAGACCTATTCCTCATATCGAGAATACTTGCAGAAGTTGAACAACAGGTAGCAAAGCTGTCCCTTGAAAGGTCATGTCAAGGTGTGACATAATGCATCCTGACTGCAGACAGATTTTTAGAGACATTGGAATAGCAGGAAAAAGCAGATCATGCAAGGATGCTCTGCACTGCCAGGAACATCACTGCTTACTTATGAAATAAAATGTTCTGGCACAGGGTGGCTGCCCAAGCAGGGCATGTCTGTGCCAAACAGGCCCAGGCCAGCTCAGCAGCCTGAAGGCAGGCCCATGGGAGAGATGCTGGATAAGGATGTCATGACAAGCCGTTCACTGCAGTCAGAGTCTGCCCACTTCACTATAAATGTGGGTTGCTACAAGCAGCACTCTTGTGGCTTCATGGACACAGCTCCCCAGGCAGCTCCCAAAGCTCCACAGTGCTGGGAGGAAAACTGTGTATTGACATGAAAACCAGCACAGCAGATGAACCCACAGATTATGTGCCTACAAAACTTCCAAGTGCCAGCATCATTTCCTGTATCATCCCCTTGAGACAAAAAGCTAAAGAAGAGTCTAAAAGGCAAACAGTACCCAGTATCAGTCTTTCCTGAACCTGACAATTCACCAGTGAATTCTGCTCCCAGCACATCTGATGTGGAGGTGGAGAAGCACATGTACACACATGCCTATGATGCTAGGGAACCTGGAAAGGAATAGATGCCTTTTTCTGTTTGAGCAGTCTGTCTGATAGGCAGGGGCACCCCCAGAAAGCATTACCTGACCCGATTTTGATCAGTCCATTGTGCTGGATGAAGATGGTGTCACAGGTCAGGTTGCCATGGATGATGGGAGGATCACAGGAGTGGAGGTAGCTGAAAATGCAGAACAGAGGACTGGTCAAGACCTTGAATCCCTCCCTTCACCCCTTCCCATGTCAAGCAACATCAGAAGAGAACAAGAGAGCAAAGAGCACATGCCAGGGATTTACAGCAGCTGGGAGATACAATTCAGTGACTGCACACTAGCTGCTAGCTGAGAACCAGGAACAAATAGGAATTGTCTCTAATGAATCTCCAGAACATGTGGGGAGGAAGAGAAGAGAAAGCTTTCTCCTATCAGTTCCCAAGAAACTCAGAGTACCAGAGGTAAAGACACAATTTCATCCAACCCAGTACTGCTGAATGGATTCTAAAAGGGTTACAATTTTATACCAAAAATACCAGAGCCTTATTCTGTCCCTATTCAAAGGGGACCAAGAGGCACTAAATGCTATACACACACAACTGGGCATGTCTGCCAGCAGACACAAAGTTTTTCAGTGCTGGGTCCCAGGTACACTCTGGTTTTGCATCTCACTCTGCTTGGGTTTACGTCAGCAGCTAGCACAAATGAGGACTGTCAGCTCCCAGAAGCTTATTAGAACCCAAACTATTCACCAATAGCTGTAATTTAGCCAAGTGGCACCAGGGTTTTGCACTCTATGGAGTGCAAGCCATAGAGAAAAGCAATAGCCTGTCATCTAGGCTATTGTTTTTCTAAGGTTCTAATTAGCTACTCACCAACTCTAGTTCAGGTGGAAAAGAGTTTTTGAAACCCAAAACACATTCTACTCAGCTGTACTGCACTAAAATGGCTGCAGAAGAGCTGCATCATCAAGAAATGTACACACATATCTAACAACACCATGCCTCAATGTCCATGAATCCATGGCCTGCAGCCTGCCAACACTATGTCAGTCACATGCCAACACAACTCAGTCCTCTCACATGGAACTTGATTTCCCAGTCATCTTTCCAACATCCTCCTGACCATGGACAAACTCAGGTCACAAAGCTGGATACTCTGGAGAGCTCCCTGACACTTAACTGCCACGCCCACGGGCACATCAGTCCCAATTGCTGGGATCTCAAGGTCAGCACCCTACGCACCTGAGAGCAGAGAGGATCTGGGTACACCACCGCTTCCATGCCTGCAGACACAAGAGGAAAAGGATAAAAATCACACACAAGGAGCTCATCTCTAGTTCTGTGATTCATAGCCCACTTGTAGGAAGCAATATACACTCCAGCTTTTATTCAGTGCAGGTGTAAAGAATCAGTACTCTTATGGTCAGCTTGTCTCTACATATTCCCATGGGTCCAGAAACACACCTGTCCTCCAGAGTCTCCTGTGCACAGACACATTCCCCCTTTCTTGGGAGGGTCCCTGCAGAGGGACATGTCTGTCACACCACATCTAAGAAGCTGCAGAGCTGCTGGCAGTAAAGCAACCAGCACAGAACTGCTGTCCCAGAGAACCTGCAGCTGAAGTAGGTTACAGGGACACAGGGGAATTGCAGCAACATGTTATCACCAGTTCTCATTGGGATCCTCTGCTGAAAGGGCTTTCCAGGGGCTGATGGCTCTAAAGAATTCTGGTCATACAGGAAAAAAGAATTACCTTTTCATTCATAGTTTTGTGGTTTTTCTTTGTCTTCTTCAGGAACTGTTTCAAGCTCCCTGAAGACATGTACTCAGTGATGAAGATCACCTGTGGGGCAGTATGACACATTACCCTCCACCTTGTTCATTACCTGACAACACACAATGAGAACACAACAGCCTGATGGCTACACTTACCCTGGCCTTGTTCTCTTTCACATCAGCCCAGTATTTGTGGAACTTCACAATGTTGAGATGATCCAGCTGAATTAAGTTGTCAAACACTGCTTTAACTTTTTCCTTAACATAGGAAAGAAAAAGACATGTCACATCAGAGACCACACCAACCTATATCCTTCATTCTTCTTGGGTCTTGGTCCCCTCAAACACCAACACATATGTCAAGCCCCTATACTAAGAACAGACAGCATCCCATTTTCTTCTGCACTGCATCTCAGCAGAGTGTGGCTTGATTGCCAAATCAAATCAAATAAATGAACACAATGGCTCATGGAAATAGCACAAGAGTTTCCCAGGATATTTCCTATACAGGCCAGGCTTAAGCCAAATTTGATACATTTGGACAGCACAGCATTCCAAACCCAGCCAATAATCCACACAAAAGGTCCCCAGTATCCATAATCCCACCACAGGGCAAGGAATGTTTCTCATATCCTGTTGGAAAACACATCAACTTACTTCCTGAAGCTTAAAGTTCTTCCGCTCAGAAAACTGAACTTCATTCCAAACAACTTCCACCCCTTCCTCTGTATCCATGGCCAGGTAGGCACTGTCAATCCCCGGGACGTTGCGCTGGTTCACCTGGAGGGAAGGGTGGAGAGACCTGTGAGCTCTAAGCCAGCAAGACCAGATCATTGCCACACAGCATTCATTGGAGAATTATGAACTCTGCTTATTAACTTTTAATTAAATGAGAATTCCAGGACAGGATTTGTACATGTATCTTGGAGCAGGGCATACCCAAAACATGAGTCACTGTAGACCATGCGAGTAGCAAGTCCTGAGCATACCAGTGGGAAAACCTTGTGCACAAATGCTGTGTTGTAGCAAAGCTACCTTCTGCCAACAGTATACTAGATTTTCATGGTTCAGGACACCTGTAGTTCATTCCACCACAAAAAAGCACTCCAACAATACGAAAGGGATACAGAAATGTCTCAAGAACTCAGATACAACTTTGTGGAGGAATCCTCTGAAAGGTGATGATGCCTGAAACTCAGAGCAGAGAGGAATCAAAGGAAAGCTGAAGTTTCAGAGGTGAGAACCAACGACACAAGGGAAACCACTACAGTAATTTCTTTAGTTAATAATTGTAAACATTGACCCAGCACAAGTACATCCACCCTGAATATTAAAGACACAGATGAGCACTCAGAAAGCAGCAAGGTAAGGGGAGAGGATTGAGAGTTTAGAGCCCAGCACGAGAATGGCATGGGCTGTGGAAGGACATAAGGCTGAAGGACCTGCAGAGATCAGAGGTGAATCCTGCTTCCAGCAGCCAAGTTTTCTATAACATTGTTTTTACTCAGATATGTAGCAGCATTCAAAGATGAACATGGGCTCTTTTATCCAACATCCAAAGGCATTTACTGTAATGCCTTTGCCAGGCAATTTCACAGGTACAGAGCAGTCACAGTCACGGTGAACATCCCACTGCCCCAGGCAATGTGCAGTGATAAAACTGGGTTAAAAGCACTTCGTGAGGACAAGAAGGCAGAATTCACCTTTTAATTGTCAACCAGCAATAATTACTGTTCCTATCCACTGACCACACACCAAGAATCACTTTACAGATTCACAGGATAACCTGAATTGGAAGAGACTCACAAGGATCACTGAAGTCCAGCTTCTGGCCCTGCACAGGAAAACCCCAAGAATCCCACCCTGTGTCTAGGAGCATTGTCCAAACACCCCTTGAACTCAGACAGGGTTGGTGCTGATTACCAGGCCTGGCAGCTTTCAGCTGATCCAATTTCCCCCCTAAGGTAATCATTAACACAGATTTGCCTCGCAAATCCACTTATTTTTTACTTCTATCACTTCCAAAACCTGGCCATTTCACAGCTCCTCCTTCTCATATTGTGTCTCCTTCTCTTCCCTCACTAGGGATTCCATCAGCATCCTATTGCTGGAAACATCTTACCTTATGTAAGAGGTCCCTCAGAAATCCCTTCTCCCTTGGCAGCCACTTTCACGTGATCAAATTTACCTGATTTCATCGTTACAGCTGACTTACTGTATCCCATTCTACTCCTTCCACAGCACGGAATGATAACACAGACAGGCCACCAATACAGGTGGGATTCTTCATGATCTCCCAAGGGAATCTGAACAGGCCCAATGACATTTAATACCCTGACACTGCAGGTGACACACTGCAGAGACAAATGAGAACAAGCATGGTAAAAACAGAGTGATACAGACTTCTCTGGCAACTCAGCAGTAAACGAGTATGACACAACCAGCTAGCTGCAAGGTGTGGCACAGGCAGGAATAAGGGATACAGGCCATAATTACATAAGGAGAGCTGGACCTACAGAGGACAGCTATGGAAAATCATCACAGGAGGTGACAGCCAAGTATGAACCACCCCACTTCCTCCTACTTGAGCCACCTACATAACTGAGGGGTGAAAGGACTGAGATTTGGTCTAGGAAGGTGTTCACATTGATTGACTTGATTTTATATCTATACCTATAGATATAGATATATAGATATGTATGTACGTATTAACATACTGATACCAACAGGCCAGGCCTGTTATGTTTCATCATTAAAGAAAGCTGAAGGAATAAAAATAATTAATTAAATAAATTAATAATATTTAATTCCTTCAAATTTTAGAAAAAGCAGCATCTTAGGGATGACAGCAGCATAAAATCACCCAGTACAATTACTAAAGCTGAATGGCAAAAGGCTTTAACTTCAGGGAAGTTTAAAGAAGCCCAAGACAGCAGAAAGGCAGGTGTGTGTGTGAGCAGTGCGAGGACAAAGTAACAGTCACCGCACCGACACCCAGTGCCCCTGCATCCCTTTGGATTCTCTTTCTTCATCTCACTTGCTGCCTGTTCACAGAAACATCAAGGCTGGAAAACACCTAAATCATGGAATCCAACAGTTAAAGACCCTCTATTGAAATGCCTCTAGCTTTACTGGATTGAGTAAGTCCTCAAGGATCTGCCTCAATAATGCAGCTGGGGCTGTGGACTTGTCCCATCTCCCACCTCTGGCCAAGCTCCCCGAGCGTTCCATGACTCATAGGCAATATTCCAGAGCACCAGATATGACTCAAGACACCAAACCCAGCTGACATCATCCATTGCAATTCTGTTTCTCACAAGATTTGACAGCTTGGGGAGAAGAGTAAAAGGGGAAAAATGCAGACAGACAACTGAGAGGCAATAGCAGATTTCTCCTGCTTGCCAAATCCCTTTCTGTGCTCAGCAAAGCAGAATCCTAAACCCTCATGAAAGCATTGAGATAATGTTTGTCCCAGACAGCCCCCAGACGAGGCAGCTTTTACACTCCAAGGGAGGAAGTGACCTGAGCCCAGCTTAGCCTGAATTTCTGCAGCACAGCAGAGGAAGCAGCTCCACACTACAGAAGCACCAACACAGCTCTGAGTCCAGGTAAGCAGGAGGCAAGGAAATTCAAAAAGAATTTCAAGTGAATTACTTAAAAGAGTATGGGTGGACTGGCACAACATCTCTAAGGAAAGAAAAAAGTCTGGAAGCTAAGTTTCCCTTTGGAAGGTTATTCCATTGTCCAATGCATATTTTTTTCGATAGCTCTCAAATACCTGTGTATCTGTTGCTGAAAGAACACAGGCTTTTGGAGAGATGCTCTGTAATTCACATGATCTGTCAATTAAACAAAATAAAACCAGCCTAAATCACAAGTGATGATTTACAATCTAGGAAAAAAAAAAGATATAAAAACTGGGGAAAAGTCCACAATAACTAGAGTATCAGTACAGAATGGACTTGCACACTGAAAAAAAAGGGGAAGTGGCAGCACACCAGGCCAGACCCTCACAAGAAGCCCCAGATCTGGTTCATGAATATATTATGAATATATTAAACCAGTTTCCCTGGACACTTGTTTAAGCCAGAGAATGGTGAAAGCTCTGCCCAACCACCTGGCAAATGCTTGGGACTAGAGATTAGAGACCCCCAGAGCCAGCGGAGTGGCCATGAGGAGCTCAACTTCCCCTTGAACCCCCTTGAGCTGTGGGGAAACAAAAACCAGCAAATTTACCAACAGAAACTGAACAAAAAGGGGTGTCTGGGATCTGAGGCTAATCCAGAATGAAGCACAATAAAGAATACCAGGTCCACTGCAGGAAAAGGGAAAAGAAACCCAACAAAGCAAAGAAACAATCCTACTTCATATTTTAATGAAACTGACATAGTGGCCTTGGCAATTACAGTCATGGTAGTAAAATGAAAGCCTTGAAAGGCTTTAATTCAACAAGAAAATTAAAATAACCAGTGTAATTTAACAGTGACAAGGAAAGGAAGGTATTGATTATTGCTATGGCTGTACAACCCACCTCATGCAGCAACTAAATTGTAAGGAAAAGACAATCTGTTATAAATGCATATCATATTATTGGCTTTTCACAAGTATTATAATGAATATTATATGTATAAGATTAGAAAATTTAGCTGTAATAATATAGTCTTCTTTATTTCTGTTATTAATGAAACTTAGAAATAGTGGTATAATACATATATGTTAAGCTATGACATAGCATTAAAACAAAAACTACTTTTTTTTTTTCTTTTTTTTTTTCCTTTTGTAAACTATCTTATCCAGATGAAGACAGCAGTGCCCAGAACTCTGGGGGGAGGAATTTATTGCATTTCTGGTATCAGGGAATGTAAATCTCTATGGTGCCAAGAGGATTGATCTATTGGGAAGGGGGCAAGAGAAAACTAAACAGAAGAACACCAAAGATCCTAAGAAGAATGTATGAATATGTATGAGAATTTATGGATATGTAGCAGAGTTCTGTTTTTAAGACACAATCCTTTGTTAGTAAGGTGTGCTCTCTTAGCTGAATGCAGAGACATCCGGCCGTACCTGTATACTTTATTGTTATCTCCTAACTGTTTTTTTATTAAACTTTTAAATTCTATAAAAATTATGTGAACCTCGTTTTTCACATGACCATCAGCAATATAGTAATTGGTTCTTACAGACATGCTACAACAAGCAACGAGATCAAACAAATCAGCAAGAAGTTAGTCTGTTAACCCAATGGACACATCTGGACCATTTAAAAACAGGGTTAAAAGTCCTCCATGTGTTGAAGTCCCCCCTCACACATAACTTTACTGCACCAGTTCAGGAGATGCTGTGCTGGGAGCAGAGCTAAAAGCTGACACATCCTTTAGGCACCGACAGTACGTGTCCCTGTCACCTCCCATGGGTGCTGCTCTGTGCTGACCCGCACAGCTGAGCCCTGCACGGAGCCCAGGCCCCTCCTGCCACCCAGAGCTGCACCTGCTCTACAGGACAGGGGCAATTTTGGAACCACTGCGTGGTGTCACACTGTCTGTGTCACACCACCACTCTACAGGCTGTAGAATGTACCCAGCAGCCATCCAGCCTCTCCAAAAGCACTCTGACAATTCTGGCTAAACAACACGCTGCAGGACAAGACCTAACTACAAATTCCCGCCGGGTAACTCCCCAGGCAGTAGACCAGCAATTTACAAAAACACAAAAGAATAATAGGAATCAAGATACTTTGTACAGAAGCAGCACTTCTCTCAACACAGTAACTGAGGTTGGAAAAGTGCTGGCAGATCACTGATTTCAGCCGTTCCTCCACCACTACCAAGGCCACCACTCACCCTGTTGCAAAGTGCCACATCCATACAGCTTTTAAATTCCTCTAGGGATAGGGACTGCACCCCTGCCCCGGCCAGCCGATGCCAAGGCTGGACAAATCTTTAAGGAAGGAATTTTCCCTAATACCCAACCTGAACCTCCCCTGGCTCATCTTGAAGCCATTTCCACTTGTCCTGCCCCATGTTCCCTGGGAACAGAGCCAAATCCTCACCTGGCTGCACCCTCCTATCAGGGAGGTGTAGAGAGTCAGAAAGTCCTCCTTGAGCCCTCTTTTCTCCAGGCTGAACCTCCCCCAGCTCCCTCAGCCGATCCTGGTGCTCCAGCCCCTTCCCAGCTCCTTTCCTTTCTCTGGACACGCTCCAACCCCTCAATAGCTCTCCTGTCAGGAGGGGCCCAGAACTGACCCCAGTGCCGAGTATCCCACAGGCAGACAGGCATAATTCTATCTATTTAATGGATACCAGAAATGAATACAAATTGCCTAATGCAAGACCAAAGGGACAAGTGCTCAGTTTCACTTGGTGCTTCAAAATAAAAAAGCAATCCAGTGGAGTCTGAGAGCTCAATCATACTGAGCTGGTCTGTGGAAGGAGGAAGAGGCAATGATTGTTCATCCCTAACTCCCATAGGGAAACAGAAACAGCACATCAAAATAAATAAGGGAGTGTGGAAGAAAACCCACTATCTATAGATAAGCCCATTCAGACAGCTCATCAGGAAGGTTCTGGTAACTGCGCTGGGGCAATAAGTTAAGATGAGTGCCAGCAGTGTGAAACTCCAAGGAGAGAGGGAAAACCAGACATGATAAACTCCATGTGGGCTACTCCCAGTCTGCTATAGCCCATCCTGTTCTTCTGGGATACTTTCACTTGGCAGAGAGATCTTCAAAGCACTGCAGGTAACTCTGAACAAAATCAATCTCACCAGAGGAGTTGAAAGATCAGATGCTGAACAGAAAATGCCATAAAAGTTGGCATACTGTGGAAGCAACAGTCTTGAAAACAATCCCTGAAACCACATGAAATATTAATGAAAAGTGATAATTTCATGTTTTCTGATAATACTGGAGAAAGCAATGAGCAAACATCATATTTTAAAGAGGATGATGAACACCTGATCTTGACACAGATCTATAAATTGCAAACCTGACTGCCATAAGATGTCAGAAGTAAAAATTACTGCAAGGTGATATTATGGGTAATTTTGAAATGGAGTTTTTGGGTACACTATTCATGTGATGTTTGAGGGAAGTTTCAAAAGTGTGGAAAAAGAATGAACAAGGCAAGTCTCAAGCCAAGCCCTGAGCCTTGTCACCATCACCTGTACTGCCTTTTTTTTAAACTATTTTTCAAACTATTTTCCATGCCAATGTGCTTCTCAATCCCTGTGTATGTGCACAGGCAAGCACACACATCTGCAAGCAAATGTCATGCCAGATTAGCCAGAGAGGTGGGACAAGAGGTCTTGGGATCAGATTTTGCAGAGACAGAGGGCTTGGGAGACAGGTACTAGACACCTGAAATGGGATTTTTCCTGAGTACTGATAAAGAGAAACAGGATGTCACCATGGGATGCTTGAAAATCACCTTGCTTCCATGGCTAACCTATATCTGGCTGTGCCTCTGTCTATCAGGATTTGCCATGCAGCCTCCCTGCAAGCAGGATCTGGAGTCAGAGCCAGCACACAGCCTCTCCCCTCTGCTGGCCCAGCAGGAAGCCTCTTCCCAAGCCCAAGCTCCACCAAACCTGTGGCAGCTGCCAGGATACCACAATCGCTGCCTGGGTTTTCAAAGACAGGGGGATGACAAGGGAAGGCTTTGGTGCTGCTGCAGACCATGGTATTTTTAGAAGAGTTCTGCAAGTAATGCAGAGAGAACTCCATCCCTCAGTCACAGGCAGCTGGAGTGTGAGCAGCACCTGCAGCCTCCCAGGAGTGCTGGAGAGCAGCAGCCAGCCACCCCTGCTCCAGCCACTGCTGCCAGGAGTGAGTGCCAGCTGCCCGTCACAGCCTGTGAGCCAGGACAGAACGGGGCTGTGACAAAAGCCAGATCCTCTCAGCACCCTGAAGTGCCCCTCAGGTCATTCTGGCACATCCCAAGGGTTCATTTCTTTCAGGAAGCCCCCTCACGAGCCAATAAAAATGTTAGAAGGCTTCACATACTCCCTTCCTCTTAATACCTTCCCTGTGGTCAAGGAATGCTATGAAAACTACAGCATGGCATTAGTTTTCTCCACCAACTGGAAAAAAAACAAATCCATTGTCAAAGCCTGTCAGGGAGTTGGCAGCCCTCTAAGTGCCAGCTTGCTTGGAGGACTGGTGCTTACCTTTTACTACCTCAGCAAGTTTCTTTCCAGTCACAACAGAGGCTGAGAAAAATCAGGCTCCAGCATCCCAAAATCCAAATACTCAGTCTATTAGCATTTTTTCTCCAAGAATCCTGCACTCCTTCCCCTTGAAGAAATGTAAATCTAGAGGTACAAAAGTCACCAACTCCCTTCAAATGAAAAATGGTTCAAGCAACTGAGACTCCCCTTAGAAGTAAGACGACAACAAAGAGATAAAGATGCAGCAGACCCAGTGTTTCACTTTCTGTCTCTCTGACTTCAGGTCCTCATGAATCACAGCTCATTTCTTAACATTGGATAGTTCCCACACAGATTGTAAGCATCTGTAAGCCTGAGCACTGAAACCCAACTGTAACATCCTGCCATCAACAGCTGAGAAGTGCCAATCCAAATGACAGACAGATCTTTCATATAAAAAAGATAATCAAACCAATGGCAGTCTGCTGCCTAAATTACTTTTCTGAACTTCCAGTATCCAATGAAGTACAGCAAGCTCACATGGACTCACATGCACAGGTGCACACTGTCTCAAACTCTGCTCACTGAGTTCTGCTCCTGACCTGACACTCAGGGCCACAGGGAACTCCACCCATCACACATAGTCCACACACCATTGTAAGGGAAGCTGTGAAGGGCTGCAGCTTTCATCTAGCTATCTGATAGTGAAAAATCCCAGAAAAACAAGGATTATTCAACATGGCAACCACTGCATGCACCGTCAGCCACACTGACACATGAGGCATGTGCCCAGAGATAAGGCAGAAACGAACACATTGATCTCAGCAGTCACTGAAGTGTGGGGCAGCACATGGAAGGTGCAGCAGGGGAAAGTCCAGCAGCTGAGTCGCAAATGAGTTAGTAACACATGAGTCACAGAGCAACAATCAGCCACAAGGTCGCTGATGGCTATCGGGAACTGAAACGTCACCTTCAGCAACCCAAAAATTCCCCTCAGCACCTCAGAATCCGTGGAACAGATGCACAGCCCCTGTGCCTGCCATTGGTGAGGGACAGGACGATCAGGACTGGGACAAGTTTCCATATGACAGGCAGGACATGAGCAGGGCTGCAAGAACAGCACAATGTTCTCCCACTGCTCTTGAGCAGCCTGGCATATTCCCTGGGAAAGGGTAAAGGTATTTAAGCAGAGACCAGTGCTCATTCTCCCATTTTCTCCCTCTTCTGCTCTAAGTACTAGGCTCCACATTCTTGCCAAGTCTCCTGCACTGAAGAGTGCAGCACCATCCCTTGTACCTCGTGACAAGCCTAGAGAACAGGCAGCCAGGCCCACCCAGGCCTCCTGGGCCTTTGCCCTCTTCACCTTGACAGACACACGCACATACACCCCAAAAAGGGGAACTGCTTGTGCCCACACATGCATGACACAGATTCCTTCCTACTACTTTGATTCCTTCTTATTACTTTGATATACTACAAAGATGTCAACGAAGTACTTCTTATAAAATGTTGGCTTTATACACAGTCACACAATGTCTTCCTCTGCAGAAAATACACAAAGAAACCTGGTCAATAGACAGCCATCACACACAGCAAACCCAAGGACATCACAATCTAGGAAGGGTTCAGCCTCTCCTACTCACAGGAGCTTGCCAAGCCAAACACCATAACGCTGGGCTGAGACTAAAAGATTCTGCTGCAGCAGTGCACAACTTTTCCTACAGTTATGTGTCATCCATGTAGCTTCCAGGGACAGCAGGCAAGAAGCTCTCAGTTTCAGGTTCACCACCAGCTTCAGGAGGCTATACCTGACCTGCTAATGTGGTGCTGCAATCCTGCTCCATTAGGAAGTTTCTATTCCTAGGAGGCACAGCAGATAATTCTCAAGATACTTGGACAACCCAAGGAAAGTAAGTTATGCGTGTGTGCTGCCTGCAAGAAGGAAATGGGGTGTTAGAGCAGGAGAGCAGAAACAGAGGGGTTGAATTTTCAGGGAAAGCAACCAAAGGGAACCAGGTGAGCACAGGCTGGAAGACCCCACTAGCCCTGTGACCACCCTGCCCCCATGCTTGCCCTCTGCTTCAGCCATGGGACAAGATACCCTGTAAAAACCTCAACAGTGTGCTGGTTGAGAGAGCAACCAGGAGTGTGGGCACAATTCCAGAGCCAGATTCAGCTCTGGAAGAAAAGCAGCACAGTCCACAACACTGCAGGAACCACTGGTACTGCTCCATGTTCCACAAAAAATGGAATTTAGTGAACATAAACATTTTCTATCTTATTAAAAAGGGTTCTTAGTTAAAAATGTCACAGAAGCACTTGATTTTAATAAAAATACTCTGAACTTCACAGGAATTACACTCTTTGCACTACAGAAACTCCCTGTTTATAGAAAGAATTACAGTCAATGAACTCAACACTCAGTCCTTTTTCACATCTGATATTTAAGTAGGAATAGAACACAGAAGAGCCAGCTAGAAGGAACCTGGTTCCACTGCTCACTGGTTCCACTGCTCAATGCAATCAGGGCTGGCCCATGCCACAGCACACTGGGCATTGTCCAAATGCCTGAAACATGGACAAGCCTAGGGCACCAACCTCCTCTCCAGGAAGCCTGGGGCCGGTGTGACCTTTGCAGTAAGGAAATAGTCCCTCTTGTCCAGCCTGAGCCTCCCTAGACGCAGCTTGGAGCCGCTCCCTGGTGTCCTGACCCCAGATCCCAGGGAGAAGACCTATAGCGGGACCATTTCCTCTCATAAACATCTGGTTCTGCTGTGTGTAACAGGCCCAGGACGGAGTTTTGTGCCGTCCCATCCTGCTCCTGCCTGGACGAGGTTTGCCCTCCCGATGCCAGGGCATAAGCTCGCTCCAGACGAGATGCTGCCGACCAGCACCCGGGTCCCTCTGCTCTCTTTCTGCAGGGCTGCGCTCCACCCGCTCCTGTCCCCGTTCAGACTTGTTCCCAGCACCATTTCCCCTTGTGAACAATGTATTTTCACTAGTGGTTCTGGTTATGCTGCCCGCAGCAGCTCCTGCTCAGGGCTTGGCCGGGCCGAGCTGCCCGAGGCCCGTCCAGGGTCCCCTCCCCGACCCCGGCACGGCCCCGCGGGTGCGGCCGCCTTGGGGCGTGGCCAGGACGGGCCGCAGCCAATGGAAGCCGCGGGCGGTGATGTAACGCTCCGCGCCGCCCGCCATTGGTTGGCGAGGCCGACCCACGGGCCCTTCCCGGGCCGCCCGGCCCCGCCCCGCGGTGCCCCGGCACCGGCCCTGCTTCTTGTCCCGGCCGCGGTCCCGGTTCCGGACGGGCCGCGGGGCGCTAGGGAGGGCCTGAGGCCGCTTCCCCCGAATCGGGAGCAGGCGGCGAGGGCGTGCGGAGATGGCACGGCCAGCGCAGGCCGTCCTGCCGCCCCACGACCGTTCCAGGACCGGCGGCGCGGGCACCGTCCCGCCGAAATCTGCTCGTTTCGGTAAGCAGGCATCGACATCCCCGGCTCACAACCAGCCTGCTCCTTCCCGCTTGCGGGCCCTTCTGCACTGTCTGCATAGCCCCACCTCTGCTGCAGTGAGCGCATCAGACATGGATGGTAAAACAATCTTTTTTTTAAAAAAAGCAATGTCAATACATTTCAAAACCTACACCGGAGCATGGCACTCGGAGGAAGCAGGAAAAAATGGCACACATAGGAAGTACCAGAGCACAGGCAGAACATACAGTCTCACTCCACAACCATGTGTGTGCACCCATCCCTCTCCAGATTACCATGACTCATTGTTTCCACGGTGCCATCTCATCCAACATCCAGCAGATACTGCCATAATAAAAGACCGGGATTGAATCAATGGGAAAAGGTTGGCAAAATCTTTTTCCACAGAGTAACACCGTCTCCCTGTGAGAGGTAGCAAGTAAGAGCCTGTTCACACACTGCACTGACAGGAATAACCAGTGCGGACTGAGCTGTCACACCTCCCGGGGAAAGAGGGAACTCTGCTCTGGGATACACAGAAAGCAAACCTGTTATTCCAAATAAATTTCAGGTTAGGACATCTGCAGTGCAAGAGTTTACTCCGGAGAGCAGATCAGCCCAAATGACTGCGACAGCAAAGAGAGTCTGATGTCATGCAGTTCAGGGAACAAAAGCCTCCCCACAAGCTGGGGGCTAACTGAGCCACAAATTGACACATGAAATCCAGAGACACCAGGATTTCACTGCAGGGTCAGCTGCAGCTGAGGCTGCTCCCAGTCAGACATAAGTCTGTGCAGCACTGATGAGTGAAGGCTTCAGCAGTAGCAGCCTCGTGCTCACCCAGATCACTCAACAGCGTGTTCTGCGGCCCCAAAGCCCATCCCTCAACTCATGATGGTAAAGCAGAGCTCTGACCTCTACAGAGGCAACCTGAAGCCATAAGACAGTAATTTAGCCACACTGAAATTTCAATTAATTTCATTTGTCTGCTGAGGGGAAACTGAAATCCGAAGAAAACACTAGAGCCTCCCAAATCTTACTTGTCCTGTAGGAGAACACAGAAAAATGTGTCTCTTTGTGTCTAAATGATTAGTACTAAATAAAACACGTGTAAAACAAAACACAAACAAACCAGCTTTGTTCTCCAGCATGTGTCCCTTCAGTGCAGAGCAAGAGATAAAGCGCTCCAGGTATGGAATATATTGCGAAGGACAGAGCCAGAGCTTCACACTTCTTTTAAAAAAAAGGGAAAAAGGAACCTCTTTTTTTTTTTTTAAAGCTACATTTGTAACCAATTTGCAGAGCCTCGCCAGAAAAGGCACATTCTGAGAACACCATGCCAGCACACATTAAAACAAACCGTGACAGCTCTCGGGCAAGCAAAGGTGAAGAACTGCAGGGAATCCCTGACATTCTTTTGACCTCCAAATTTACATCAGAACAAATGACTCTCTCACCACCACTGGGGTTTGCTTTGCCCTTTCTACAGTGATGGACAAAGCAGACAAACCCCTGTGCTCAGCCCCTGACTTGGCTGAGAAAAGCTCCATCAGCACTTGTGCCTCAGCACGGGAATGAGCACGTTGTCTGGCTGTCAGCACCTGCCAGGGCTGCACAGCGTGCCCAGCTAGGGCAGGAGCACCGTGCCAGCAGAAACCAGTTTGTGCAGACAGCCCCCAGGAAGAAAAACAGAGCCCAGCAATGAGCGGAAAAAAAGGATAGGTCCCAAACACTATCTAATCTCCTTGTGCCTTTACCCAGCGCGCTGCCAGCACATGCACTGAGCGGTGGATGTGGGTAGGACAGGCCAAGAAACAAGCTTGTGTGAGCTGACTGTGCTTTGTCCTGACTGCAGATGACAAAGCAAATCAAAACCGAGCATTCAAAAGCTGATGAGCCCAGGTAACTGGCTCAAGTGACCGGCCACCTCGGCAGCAGGTACCATCCACACTCCCCGGTGAACACTAAGAACTATCCAGTCACTGCTCTTCACCATTCTCAGAAAAAAAAGATCTATGAAACGCGATGCACACCGGGAGCGCCGGAGCCACTCCCTGCTCCACAGCAGCAACAGCTAGCCGTCACACCGGCCTGCGGCAGGGGAAGACATCGCTGGCTGCGCTCCAACCGAGAAGCTCCGGGCCCGAGGAACGGCAGCCCTGCGGCTGGCGAAGGGCCACCCATCTCCCCGCCTCCCGGGGGCGCGACGGACCCCCAGTCTGGGCCTAGTGGTCCCGGGGACAGGTGGCAGGAGGAGCGGGGATGGGGGAGGGGGAGGAGGCGGCTCAAACGGCCGTCCGGGCCCCGCCCGGGCTCCCCCGCAGTCCAGCTCCGGTAACCGGCCCCCGGCACTGACCTCCTCGCGCCGCTTCTGCCAGCGGCCACACGGCGACTCCTCCAGGATCTCGGACTCGTCCTCGCTCTCCTCCTCCTCCTCCTCTGGGGGCGCCGCGGAAGTCACCGGCGCAGACACCGAGGTCATCCCCGGGCCAGACGAGGCGGGCTCCGGCTTGGGGTCGGAGCCGCTACTGGGCACCTGCTTGGACTCGCCCTCCGACATGCTGCGGTCGCACACCCTGAGGGAGAGGCGCGGTCCGTGAGGCGCGATGGGGCGCCGGGCCAGGCCGGGCCCGCCGGGCCGGACCGGGCCGCGCCCTCCGGGTCTGTCAGCAGGGGCCGCGCCCCTCGCCTGCCAGCGGCGCCCCACCTAGGCGGTCCCAGAGTGAGTCGGGGGCCGAGGGGTGGGAGCCACGCACTTACCGGGCCCGCAGCACCTCCCGATCCGGAGCACGTCCCCGCCGCAACCGCCGCGCTGCGTAACGCGCCGTGCGGGGAGGAGCCTGTACCGCAGCCAATCAGCGGCGCGAGCGGCGCGTCAGCACCCGCCAGCGGCCGGCGGGCGGGGCTCCACGGCGCGTCACACGGCAGGGGGCGCCCTGCGCGAAAGGCCGGGAAGGATCGTGAATAGGCGGGGCACCCCCGTACAACAGCCAATGAGAAAGCGAGAGGGGACCCTCAGGGTCGCTGATTGGTTGGTGGGCGTGACTCAGCCTATATAAGCAGCCGTGTGCGCCAGGGCTCCTCATGTAGAGGGGGAGGACGATAACTCTGATAGCTGTGAGCGTGCGTGGCTTTATCTGTGCGAGCGGCCGCCCGCGGTACCGGCTGGCGGCGGCATTGCCGGTCGCAAGTCCGCTGTTCCCCTGGAGGAGCCTCGGGGCAGGTTGAAGCCACCGGCGGGCCGTGTAGGTAGTCCCGGGGCGGAGCGGGCCGCGGTTCCGCTCTAGCCGCGCCTCTATGGTCGGAGCTTCCGGCCGCCGAGCTTCCGGCCGCGCGACTTCCGGTCGCCGCCCGCCGGTGCGAGGTCCCGCCGCCCCCGCAGTCCGCCCGCGTCCCCCGGTCCGGTCCGGTCGCCGCCGACCGAGGCCGCCGCGGCCGCAATGGGCGCCTACTTGTCGCAGCCCAACACGGTGAAGAGCTCCGGGGACGGCGCCGGGCTCGGACCGCGCCCGCTGCACTTCGGGTTCAGCGCCATGCAGGGATGGCGCGTCTCCATGGAGGTGAGGGGGTGAGGCTGGCGGGGCGGCGGCTTCCACACCCGGCACTCCCCGGCGGCGCCGAATGGCGAGGAGGTCCAGGAGCTCTCGGTCACCCCCTCCCTCCCCAGGCCGGGAGGGACATTTTGCCTCTCCTTGTGCCGCCTCAGCCTTTCCAGAATTCCACACGGAAGCCGCGTGTTCCGGCTCCTACGGGGAGAATCCCCCCGTGTCGTGAGGGTTACGTGTGGCTGGATAAGTCCCTTCGAGAAATGAGGAATTCGGGGTAAAAAACGAAGGGAAAGGAGCGTTTGGTGCTTGAGGTGAAGTGCTGAGTGAAATCAACCGGGAATTCTCAGGGAAAATACCTGGTTTTCTCCTCTGAAATGAAGTGTCGGTGTCTTGCTGTGCTTCCTCCCTGTTTTTATTTATTTATAGGAAAATTTGTAAGAAGAATTCTCATGGCTACTGTCAATATCCTGTTGCCAGTCCTGGTTTTTCTGGGCTCGTTGTGGGCAGATGAGCTACCAGCAGACCCACAGCTGGCTGAGGATCCAGGTGTTTGCCCGTGTTCCCCCAGTGCAGGAGGCTGTAGGAATTGCTTTTAAAGCTCTTGATTGGCAGGAGGGCAGTGTGGGGCTGCTGACCCTACAGCTCTGTGAACTTCAGACCCTCTGTGAGTACCGGTAATGTGCTCATTTATTACATAAAATTCAGTAAACAGCTGAATTTGGTAAGGATTAATCCTGGTCCCTGTAGCCATCCCAGGTATATCTCTCAGTGTTTGGTTTGTAGCCCTATGGCTGAGAGGATGGAGAGGCTGTTCCATTCAGACTGTCAGATGTTGAATTTTTGCTGATACAGGTTCGTAAGCTGTTTTGTCAGACACTTCACAACTTCTAGGAGTGGGACAGCAGTTGTACAGGTGACAAATAAGTGGCCAGAGGTGTTTCCTTGTTTCCTCCTTTCTGTGCATGACACTCAGGGCTCTGGTTCTCGGGGTAGAAGATCCAGAATTGGTGCTTGTGCTCCTGAGATTGGCTCAGAGTCTGTGTGGAACTGGCCCACAGTTCTGAGCTGGTGCTTGCCAGGGACCCGTGGAGGGGGGACTGATGGCACAGGGACATTGCTGGAGCACTGAGTGTAATCTGAAAGGTGATTAACGTGTGTAGGCAGCTAAATGCAGGCATGGCTCTGGTGTCCCTCTGCACAGAGCTGGGCTGTGTGAGGGAGAGCAGAATAGCCCTGATTTATAGTGCTGGGGGGCTCTCTCAGCCCTGCCACAGCTGGGACTTGGCTCTAACTTCACTCACTTGGGGGCTGGCACTGGAACCTTTGCAGAGGCTGGGCGAGGCCCCAAGGTGCAGATGTGGGTGCTGCACTACCCAACATCTCTGGTTTATCTGTGCTGGCAGAGGCAGCACTGAGACCATCAGTGTGGATGTGATTTAGTTGAGTTATCCCAAGAAACGAGCAGATGGCAGGAGTTTAGCCTGCTGCAGGCTGCTCGTGAGCCTGATGAGAGAGAAATGCATGTTTTGCATACAGCTGAACAGTCCATTTTCTTGCATTCCAGCACTCTGTGTTCTGCTCTCTGTCTTGTTTTGTTTTTTGATTTTCTTCATGTTCAGTTGCACTTTTGCTCTTCTGCAAGGCTTGGAGAAAGTCCTGGGCAAATGTTTGTGCTTAATGCTGTGGTTCTGTGTGTGTTGGAGAAGCCAGTCAGAGTGTGCACCTGATAAGACACAGGTATTTTTGGGTGTAAAGGAGCTTTTTGTCACCTTGTACTTGGGTTTCAGGAGCCTTCAAGTGATGTGGGTATACAGGGCTCTGAAGAAATACTGTAACTTAGTCTGGAGAGGTTGCTTTGGGAGTAAGGAAATGTTTGGGGCAGATGAGGGACCCCAAGGATAAGGATACCAAAAAAAGATCAATCATATTAGGTACTAGAAGCAATAAAGGAAAGGGCTGGAGTCAGTTTTATGGTCCAGAGGAGTGCTCTGGGATATAGTGGGAGGCAGAGGATGTGGTTGGATGGGGCTTCTCCAAACTCTTTGCTCCTGTTTTGACTTTACCCCTGCAGTGAGACACCAATGGCCCCAGTTTGCAGCTTCATTCCTGTCCCGGGGTTAGAACAAAAGCCCTTCAAAAACTGCAAGAGTTTGGTTCAAAATATGGAGACTTGTTAAATGAGCTCAGGTTAATTCATTAATTTGCCTACTCATTTCAACCGAATTGGGTGTTTGAAGTTTCAGGTACAGTTTTTCACCACTGTTACTGTAACCACTGAGATGGTTGGGGGGAGTGAGGGATCCTAGAAGGCTGGGTAGCAGGGAGCTGACTTCTGGGACCTTTGTGAGCTCTTTGAGCACACAGGATCACAGTCAGTGATCACTGCAACTCCCTGACCAGGGCTGGGCTGGACACTGCTGGCTGGCAGCACACGGAGCTTTCGCTGCTCTGCTGGTGGCGTTGGCAATGCCAGGACCTGTCTTTGCCCTCGTGCTTGGAGCAGGACAGAGTCCATGTGCTGTGGGGACTGAGCCCTCCCGCCACATGTGCCAGCCCTGCCCCTCGGGCTCAGGGCTCAGTGACAGGACAGATCAGGACAGGCTCCTGGGGGGTTCAGCAAGGGCAGCACAGACTATTTTTGGTGCCAGTGTTGGGTTTCCTCCCCAGCAGCATTTGCATCTCTTTAATTACACTGCTGTTTGGTCACCTGGGACTTATCCTAGTTATTATGTTGGGGGTTCACTGGCTTCAGTGAATGCTCAGAAAAGTGAGCATTAAAATGCTGCTTTTTGGTTTATCCCTGTTTTCATTTCTCTCTCCTGTAAGGGCTGGGAAAATTTCCTGCGTTACCATTCAGTCATAACTTGTTTTGAACTCAGATGGTCACTTGCCTGTTCAGAAGCTCTTTTCATCCCGGTGCCAGCAGTTCTATTGCAGAGCACTACATAAACCCAGAACATCACTGTTCCTGTTTCCTGAGCACAGAACAAAGTTATCTTTTTACAAGATTATGTTGTTGAACATATCAAAGGATACGTGTTCCTCCTGACTGGCAGTGTCAGGTGCTGAGGTGATGGGTGAAGGCTGGACTTGAAGGAATCTCAGGAGGTCAGCTGGGCAGGGGAAGGGCTTAGGAGAAAGGTTCAGCATGGCCACCTGTTCCAGGCTGTGTTGCAGTAACCAAGGTGGGTTTGCTTGCCCACAGGGGAAGGAATTCATGCACTTGGCTGTAAAATCATGGGGGTGCCTTCCTCAAAGCTGGCTGTTCCACAGAGACCTTATGGAGAAGAGGGCTGTGCACTGTACATGGCTTGTGTTGTTGACCTTTGTGCTTTGTCCAGAGATGGGAGTAGAGCTGGGGAAGGATCTGGAGCACGTGTCTGATGAGGAGTGGCTTAGGGAGCTGGGGAAGGTTCAGCCTGGAGAGAAGGAGGATCGGTGGATCTTCTCTCTCTCTACAATTCCTAGATGGGAGGGTGCAGCTGGGTCGGGGTCACGCTTGTCTCCCAGGAAAGAACAGACAGGAGAAGAGGAAACAGTCTCAAGCGGTGCTAGGGTTGGTTTAGGTTGACTGTTGTGAGCAGTTTCTTCATGGAAAGGTTTGTCCAGCCCTGGCACAGGCTGGCCAGGGCAGGGGTGGAGTCCCCATCCCCAGAAGGGTTTAAAAGCAGTGTGGATGTGGCACTTGGGGGCGTGGGACAGCACTTTGGGTTGGCAGTGCTGGGGCAATGGTTGGGCTCAGTGGCCTCAGAGGGCTTTTTCAACACAAACAAATTTGTGTTTCTAAGATCTTCTCTGGATCTAATGCAATCCCTGCCATTCCAGACCTTTGCTCTCTCTTTCAGGATGCCCACAACTGCATTCCCGAGCTGGACAGTGAAACAGCCATGTTCTCTGTCTACGATGGACACGGAGGTAACTGCGTCTGCTTTGCTCTGTCCTGTCCTTCAGTGTGAGCCCTCTGGGTTGTCCATGTCTGCTGGGGCATCCATCTGTTGTTAGGAATTCTGCTCCTTGATGGGAAGCATTTTCTTTTATAGATACCATCAACAGATGTTCTAGAAGGAAGGTCAGGGTTTGATCTGAAATTGAAATTAGATTCGTATTCCATCTTTTATATCTTTTGAGAGTGGCTGATTCTGTGGTGGATAAGCTGGGCAGGTGTCTTGGTCAGGTGTCTGCTAAGGAAGGCAGAAACCTCCCTTGAAATGGAAAAATGTAAACACCCCCCCACCCCCCCAATTATTATAATCTTGAAATCAAGGGGCTTTCAGGCAAAGATATGGGAATAGGAATAACAGTTCTTTACTAAGAAAATGAAAATTAAAATGCAGTAGTACAAAAACACTACTGACAGAGTCAGAATACAAGCTGACACCCTGTTGGTCAGAGTGTTTGTAGCAATCCAATTAAATGGTGGCTGCAGACCTCCTGGAGTGACAGATGTGGTTCTGTTGAAGCAGTGATCCTGTAGAAGGGTGTAGTTTTCCTCTGAAGGTCCAGTGGCGTAGATGGGTCCGGTCTCTCCTCTGGGAATCCAGTGGAGAAAGGCTCCTCTGGTGTTCTGATTCTCTGATTATATCCAGACAGGAATGCTTGGTTCCTCCCCCTGGGTGGAGCATCTCACAATGGGATGATGTACTTTTATCAGTCCTGCAGTGAGACTCAGTTGCCCATTGACAGAAGATAATCCCCCTGGAGGGAGGATGAGGAACACTGCCATACCTGGTTTTAACAGCTGGCCCACTAACAGATTTCCCCCTGGAGTTACGAGGGATGGGTCATGGAAGAGAGAAAGAACACTGCCCCCACCAGGTTTTAACAGATGGTGATAGAATACATACTTTTAGTTACATCTTGCATTGCAACCCAAGACAGCAGAAGAGTCACAAAAGAAAAAGTGGTAAGAAGAATCACCTGTGATTGACTCTTGGCGGTGTCTTCCAGTGGTTGCCCAAGGAAAGAGTGAAAATCAAAAGTGGCAGATCCATTCCCTGTAAGGGTTCCTTAAACTGGAGATTGTAGCTGTTCCTCCCTGGAGACATGCTGGAGTCTTCTGGATGAACTAACTCTTCACAAATTTGTCTTAACTGCATTTTAAGAAGGCTCCTATGCTTGGTGATTGATTGCACCGTGCATTTTGCATAGAATCAGTATTTGAAAAAGGTACGGTTAAATCTACTGCCTGATAATTTCACTGCAGTATCCAAGACACAAGGAATGAGTGAATAATCACTCTGGTAGTACTTCTCACTTTCACTATTTTGGACTCCATGTCTTTTTTCCCTGTAAGAGGAGTCCTAGGCTCATCTCTGCTTGTATGACTGAATATTGCTATTAAATATTATATCTAATATTATTACAGAATTTCCTCTGCCAATATAATGTAAGAGCTCAAGATCCTGCTATTAAATCTTGTATATTATTTTGATTTTAATCATCCTGAGTGATCCATCATGTTTTACTGACCTCTTTTCCTGCTAATTTATGTAGATGTTGAACAACCTAGCTTTTCAAGGAGCTCTCCCAGTGGCCATCCTCCATTCTGAAAGCTGCTTCTATCTAACCTCCTTGCTGTTCTTTGACAGCTTAATATGGAAAACATTTGATGATTTATTTGAAAGCTCTTTGGAAATCTATGTGCAGTTTCCTTCTGTTCATAGCAAATAGCTCTTCCAAAGATGTAATCTCAGCCTGAAGAATGTATTTCATGTCCTGAAATTATTTTTATCCTGAACTTCATCTGAGAGTGTGCAGAGATGCCTGTGAAGCAGTCACTGATGTCCTGGAGGGTATCTTTGAGAACACAGGCATGATGGGTTGGTGCTGAGAGGCAGAAAATGACAAGGAAATGGGATGTAGGGATCAGGGACTCCTCACCTCAGAAACTGTTTGTGTGTGTCTGGCAAAAATAAATATAAGGAGCAGCTACCAAAAATGGGTCAAGAATGAATAGTATCAAACCATCTGTTCTCCTCTGAGCCCAGTGTGTTGGTTTCTCAGCTGCCAAGGTTTTATTCCATGCATTGTGTTTTAGAGAGGCTTCGGACACTCATGACATTCCTGTTAGTATAGGACATTAGGTATTGTGATTGAGGTTCATAAATACAACAGGGAAAATTCAAGATAGATTTAGGGAAAGGCATGGAATGGCAAAGCACTGACACGAGTTTCTAACTCATATTTTGGATTTCTAGTGATTGAATCTCTACAGCTCTTCCTAGACAAACCATTCCAGGAAGGATATGGATATAGTTGAATCTGACTTAGAAGAACAGCTTTTGCCCATCCCCTACTATTGTGTGATTTTATTGATGTATTAGCTCTTCAGTTTGAAGGAATTTTTCAGGTCTCTCCCATGTAAGAGTAAGTTTTTGGGTGGGAACCTTGCTAAGCTTTATTAGCTGGCAGTGCAAAAGCTGAATTTAGCTTCTCTTATACCTTCTCTTACCTTGCTCATCTCTCAGCCTGAAGCTCTCCAGTAAGCTTCCTGCTCCAGATAGGTTGGGAAAAGATTTTATTACTGTGTTATTTGAAAAAGGGTGCATTTGGGGGGTTTCTTACATATTAGCATTTTCCATTTCATTCATCAATTTTTCTCTTATGTTTCCCTCTTGTGGACAAGCCTTCCAGTGTTTGAAAGATGCTGCTGGGCCAGTTTTTTTCCCTTCCTCAGCTTCTTTATGTGCTCTGGCCTCCCTGCCCCCAGATTCTGGAGAATGATATTTGGGCACTCTGTCCTTTGAGTGGGGGGCAGGGAGTGTTTGATCAGTCTCTATTGCTGTCTACTTGTGCTTTAGCCTTTTTTCTACTAATGTGTCTTCATTGACACAGATCTGGCATTGCTTGTCTGTCTTGAGGCTTATTTTTCTCCCTTCGCTCTTTGCCTTTTCACCGTTTTAAAAAAAATATTATTACTGTTATTGTTTTAAACTTCTCTTGACTCAAGGGTTACTTGCCTTTTACTCTTCCAATCCATTCCATGGTTCCACGAGAGGTGGGCAAGTGGCTGGGTGGTGTTTAGTTGCCCCCTGGGATTAAACCACAGCAGTCCATTCCTGGCACCCGCCATGGGGCTGGAAGGGTTGGAGCTAGTAATGAATAGAGCAGAGCATGTCAGGGGATTTGTATCTGTCAACAGCTGCAGCTCACACTGCTGGATCAGGTGTTCCCAAGATCAGTTTACCTGACCCACAATCATCTCTTTTTTGTGCTGTACCTGTTAGAGGCTGGTGTTGGGTCCTGCTGTTCGCTGGGCTCTGCAGTGATCAGTGGTGTTTGACTGAGAGTTCTATTACTCAAACGCTGACCTTGAGCCTCATTTAGCATTTGGGCTTTGCACTGAGGCCATCACTGTCCTTCAGGTTCCATCTCACAGAGATAACTAACAATTTTTTACCTTCTTCCAAGAGTTTTTTCTGGAGAAAACACAGAATGGCCAAAACCTCACAACCCTCACAGGCAAGACTTTCTTCCTAATATCCCATCTAACAGTGCCTTCTATCAACGTGGAGCTATTCCCCCCTGTCCTGTCACTCTAAGCCCTTGTCAGAGGTCCTCTCCAGTGTTTCCAGGTCAGACCCAGTCTCTGTTCCCTCAGTGTGTACCATGAAATGCTTTGCCGCACTGTGTAGCAACAGCCATTTTGCTATTTCTGTTCTCTGTCAATGGCCACTTGATCCCATCTCTGCAGGTACATTGGAAAAGCCCCTTGTCTTTCTCCCAAACCTCCCTACTTCTCTGCTTCCCATTGTGTTCCCTTTGCTGAACTGATGGCTGGCTGCTGCTCTCCTCTCGCTTCCCTTGCTCCCCATTCCTTCACAGAGCTTTGCTCCTGCCTGCACAACTTTTTGTCATGCACAGTCTCTGTTGGGCTCAGAGAAGGGCAGGGAAGTTGGGATGTGCAGCAGGAAGATCAGGAATTGTGTGGCTGGTCCATCTTGTGAAAAATGCTCCTGTGTGAAAATGGTCCTGTAGCCCAAGGAAAGGAGCCCACGTAGGTTGTACCTACAGCCAAAGGAAAGCCCCAGGTGCAGGTAGTCTCTGGCATGCTGTGCCCAGCCACCCACACTGCTACTTCTTTGTGTTGTGACAGGGAATGATTGGTCCAGCACAGCCTCAAGATATTCCTGGACCCTGCAGTGGGACCCTCCACCTGCCTGCAGCTTGCCCTGCTCCTCTCCCTCTTTCTGTGCAGTCATTTAATTTGTTTCTCAGTTTCTGGCTCTAATTTTTCTTCTTTGTCAGGTGTGAGCCACCTTCCTGTGTCTTACACTGTTCTTTGCTTATATAAAAACCTCAATGACTAGTCTGCTCTCTTACAACTCGCACTACTCTTTCTTGCCCTGTTCAAGATAAACTACAGAAATTCATCACTCCTCTATGTTTACTCTTCCTTCTCTCTTAATAGCACCTTCAGTATCTAAACAAATTCCTCCCATGCCCTATTCCATACCTGACATAATTACCAAGCTGTGGGAACTTCTGGCTTTTGGAAGTCTTTCAGCTGCTCTAGGGTGAGCACTTGACTTGAGCTGTCTCTCAGTACTGGTTATCCCCTGTGCTCTCAGCACAGTGTTCTGGCTGCTGTTTACCTTGCTGTGCTCTTTCCTGTACCAGGTGACCACCCTATCTCCTGAGAGGTCCATCTCAGACTCTGGGATCTCATTGCTATTGGTCTGGAACACACACTAGAAGACAGAATGCTTTTTATGTGTTCACTGCACGTTGGTAATGCTCCAATAGAACAGTAAACAAAAGCTTCTCTTTCTTTCTGTTTTCACTGACATGTGAAATTAAAGATTTCCAGGTAGGCTGGACCTAAAGAGTCAGTCTAAGTGTCACTGTGGGCCTAAGCTCCCTCTTGGGAAGTTCACAGCCTTGGCCAAACCTGGTGTTTTGGAGCTCTGAGGTTTGCCAGGACCATCTGCACATCCTGCTGGGAAGGTATGAGCAGGATCCCTACACTTAGCTGCTGTGTCCCTGTTCTGTGTCTGGAGCAGCTCTGGCTTGTGTCCCAGGATTTACCTCAGGAATCCAGTTGCTCAAGAGCAGGTTCTGTCTGGAAGGATCAGCCTCTTTAAATAGTTTCTGCTCTTTTTCAGGAGAAGAAGTTGCCCTGTACTGTGCCAAGTACCTCCCTGAGATCATCAAAGACCAGAAGGCCTACAAGGAAGGAAAATTGCAAAAGGTAAGGCGCTAACTCTGTCCTGGACTGAGTAAGTGCCAACACAGAGGAAAGCCCTTGTGTCAGTACCCAGTCGGGTGTGGGCTGTTCCAGGGAGGTGATGGAGTCTCCATTCTTGGAGCCATCCAGGGCCTGTCTGGGTATAGTCCTGAGCAGCTGACTCTGGGTGTCCCTGCTGGAGCAGGGTGTTGGATCAGGAGAAGCCTGTAGGTCCCTGCCAGCTGCAGCTGTGCTGTGATTAGTTACAGTGTGCAAGCTGGAAGAGACTGGATCACACAGTATGGCAGGCATGCATCCTGTAGGGAAAGGGCAGCTGCCCACTCATGTCTGTGTTCACACACAGGCCCTGGAAGATGCATTCTTGGCCATTGATGCCAAGCTCACCACAGAGGAGGTGATTAAGGAGCTCTCTCAAATGGCTGGGCGGCCACAGGACGATGAGGATGAGAAGGAGAAAGTTGCTGATGAAGATGATGGTAAGTGAGATGCCACTGAACAGACAAGGCTGCAGCTCCAGGACAGGGGTGTAGAGCAGCAGGGTCAAGTCTCCTTGGGCACAAGGTTTTCTGTGCCAGTTTCTCAGTTAAATTTTGGCTGAGTTGAGCTACTGCCCATTAGCATTGTCCTTGGCTTTGGGCTGGTGCTGGGGGAGCCCTTAACCATTTGCAAGCTTAACACTATGGATAACAAAACAGTCTGTCCCCATTTTCTATAGAGCTTCCTCCATGCGTTGCAGGGTTCCAGGATATATCAGGAACTCTGAGCTGGGCTCAGGTGTGGAAGGGAAACGATGTGGTGTGCAGTGTTGAGCTCTCCCTGGCTGGTGGCAGCCACCAGCTGCAGATAGGATTGAAGCAGATCCTGGTCTCTTCAGCAGTTCTTCCCACAAAGAAGCAAATGTTCCACCAGCAAGTGGTTGCCAGCCCAGGAGGTGTTTCCTAGGGTGGAATCCTGTGCTACTCATGCTGAGTACCTTGTGACCAGCCTTGTGACAGATGCAAGGTGATTCTGTCAATCTGAACAATGTGTCAGTTTGGAAACACTGTATTTGTTGTTTCTTTTTCTCCAGCTGACAGGAATTAAGTGTGTGGGTGGCTGGTTGGGTTTTCTTTCTTTCTGTTCTGTATTTTCAGGAGCATTTGGCCGATCTGTATTTGTTTTCCTTTTGGGATTAAATAGCAAACTATATGCAAGGAGATGTCAATAGGGAAACAGTGGTCTTTGGCCCATGGTTACTGGGGAAAGTCATCCCACTTTGTCTAGTCCCACTTGGGAGATGGCCAAAGCTGTGCTCTCACCTCTTGTACCTGTCCAAATGCCAGCTGGTGGGGATCCCTGGGGTGTTTCAAGCCCGTGGAGCAGCTGTTGTCTTGTTCCCAGCTGCAGCATTAATGATCAAACCTGCACGTGGAAGTGATGAGTCTGCTTCCCTGCAGCTCCCAAGGAGCTTGTGCTTGGGAAAGTGAAGCTCAACCCCCTGGCCACACACCTGATGTGAACACTGTGCTACCACCAGCCCTTAGGCCTGATGTAAAGGCTCTGTGGTGCTGTCAGTCAGCCAGGGAGCACTGGGTCTGGGGCAGTGGGGGCACTGGCAGGCTGTGCTGTGGGCAGAACTGTGGCCTTGCTGTTCCCATCCTGTGGAGGCTCCAGAGCTACACCATCCTGCTCCCCTGCATCATCTGGGAGCAGTGGGAGGGCAGAGGCCTGGCTGTGTGCTCACAGTCAGCCTGGGGAGCAGCCTCAGCTGGAGCAGCTCACCACAGGACCGGTGTGGCGGGTATCCTGCTCTCTCACCCTCTCTGTCCTTGTCCCCTCCCTCTTCCATTTGCAGTGGATAATGAGGAAGCTGCTCTTCTGCACGAAGAAGCCACAATGACCATCGAGGAGCTTCTCACACGTTATGGACAAAACTGCACCAAGAACCTCAAAGCCAAGTCTGTAGCTGCAGCTGGGGATAACGCTGTGGAGGGGACAGGCAAGCAGCATGATGGGGAGTCAAATATGAATGGAGAGGCTGACCCAGGGGAGCTTCCTGACCACAAGGAGAGGAAGAACGGGAAGCCAGACGAAGAAATCACGGGTATTTCCTCCACCTCAGACAAAGCCAGCGCTGGAGGCAACAGCCCTGCTCTGCAGAAGCCTGAACTAGGCAAAGGTGACGAGGCCGTCACCTCTTCTACTGGGGAGGCCGGGCCCTCCTGCTCCTCTACAGGAAAGCCCCAGCGCACAACCAAATCCAAATTTTTTGAGGACAGTGAGGATGAGTCAGATGAGGTTGAGGAAGAGGAGGAAGACAGTGAGGTAGGAAACAGCACTGGAACAGAGTGGCCTTCTGGCTGGGCAGAATGCATTGCTTATGGTGGTACTTGAGACAAGCCTCTGGCTCATCCTAGGTGTGTTCCTAGGAGCAGGTGTTTCAGGCTGATCCTTTGAGGCCATCCCATGGGAATGTTTGGGATTGTTGAGCTAACCCCGAAGGACACACCCTCATCCTGCAGCAGCCATAGCTGATGGCCCTTGGTCCTGCTGCATGCACCATCCCTTCATCCACTGCTGTAGTGATACCAGCTGCTCTGGTTGTAGCCATCAAGTGTGGGGGACACATGGCAGGTCCCACACCTCTGGGAGAGCTGACCATTGGTCCCCAGGATGGAGGGACCAGCAGGGGACAGCACCAAGTGCCCTGTGTGACTCCTGTGGTCTCTTCTTTCTTGTAGGAATGTAGTGAGGATGAGGATGGTTACAGCAGTGAAGAGGCAGAGAATGAAGATGATGAAGATGACACTGAAGAAGCAGAGGAGGATGAGGATGAAGAGGAGGAAATGTTGTTACCGGGCATGGAGGGGAAAGAGGAGGTGCGCGCCCTGGTTTTGTGTTCTGCAGCTCAGTGTGGAGCCAGGGGCACTTGAGAGACTCAGCTGGGGGCTGTTCCTGTTCAGGTGGAGATAGAACACCCTGTGCACTCTTCTGGGGCTGAGGGAGCTGCTGACAGCCTGGGTTTGTGCAAAAGCTGAGGGATGGGCCTAGATCTGGATGCTGGGTTAGGATCGAAGAGGCTGATCCTGCCTCTTCGTGAGGTGTGGTGTGCTTGGAAAGCAGTGTGGAGGGGAGAGCATGGGGCAAGAACAGGAGGGCTCTGCTGGCACCACTGCTCCAGAGTGCAGCATGACTCCTCACCAGGCCAGGGCTGTGGCTCTTCAGCCCGTAACAACGCAGTCAGGAGGTCAGGTGAAGGGGACATGGCTTCCAAGCTGCCAATTTCTCCCTTTAGGGAAATGTCCTGATTTGAAGTGAGGATGTGCTCAAGCTGGGCTGGGGTTGGAATTAGCACATTAGAGCAGAGGGTACAGACCTGTGGAATGCCAGAGAATCCTGACACCCCCCCCACTGCATGAGACTGGGATGGAGGTGTTGCCTAGCCCTGCCCCTCAGTGAACACACACACACTCCTGGTTTTTCCCACTTCCCTCAGGCTTTCTCCTTTGTTCTGTGTGTGCTTACGGGGTGTGGTGCAGCACCCTGGGACCTGGGACACTGCTGGGGCTGTGCAGCTGGTGCTGGTTCCCTTAAAGAGCTGACAGGGAGATAGAGGAGGAAATCTCACCAAGATGCTGTCTCTTGCAGCCTGGCTCAGACAGCGGCACTACGGCTGTCGTGGCGCTCATCCGGGGCAAGCAGCTGATTGTGGCCAACGCCGGGGACTCGCGCTGTGTCGTGTCGGAGGGAGGCAAGGCCGTCGACATGTCCTACGACCACAAGCCAGAGGATGAGGTGGAGCTGGCCAGGATAAAGAATGCTGGTGGCAAGGTCACCATGGATGGAAGGGTGAACGGCGGCCTCAACCTCTCCAGGGCCATTGGTAAGCAGGAGAGGGGTCCCGGCCTTGGAGCAGCAGCCTCAGGAGAGCCATGCTGACAGTGCTGCCACTGAGGTTATGGAACAAGGTTTAACAAGATGAGTGAAACCTCTTCAATATTTGATGGGAGATTGCAGTCTAATTGGAGAAAACAGCTGTGAAACAGTTGGACATCAGTGGAAAGCAGCAGCTGGGTTGTCAGAAACCACCTTATGTAAACTGTCCCAAAACTAGACTGCTGCCTTTGGGAACAGGCCTTCTCCTGCTTACTGGGTTATTGAGGAATCTTTCTGTGTTGCTTCCTGGGGACCTGGCTTCATGGCAGTTTGAGCCCATTTATTTGAGTGTGTACAGAAGGACCCAAACCACTGAAATCATCTTAGTGTAAAGATATGAAAAACACTAGGATGGAAATAAGGAGTCTATCTAGGGAGACACTGGCATTCCCCCCTGCTATTCTGTGGTGGCCCTAGAAGTCTGTTCAGAGGATGATTCTTGACAAACTGCTAGCCAGAGCTGAGGGCCAGTTTTCTCAAGTGAACTTTGAATCATAAAATGAATCCTGGAGTGGTTTGGGTGGGAAGGAATCTTAAAGCTCAACCAATTACGGCCACAGCCATGGGCTGGGACACCTTCATTAGACCAGGTTGTTCCAGGCCCCATCCAGCCTGGCCTTGAACACTTCACAGATGGGGCAATCACAGCCTCTTCAGAGGTGATCGGTGCTGTGTGCTGTTGGCCTGGAGTTGGTTACCTCAGGAGGTGGGGAAGGGGGCACTTGGTTTGCTGTAAAGAGAGGCTGAGCTGGCCAAGACCCCTCTTCCCTGGGCTTGCCAGAGCTTACACCTGGAACCTGCAATGGTTGCTCTGCTTCATTCTGCCTGATTTCAGGTTGTGGGAGCACTTGCTGATCCCACTGGGAATGCCCTGTGGCAGGGCAGTGCTGCTCACTGTCCAGGGCAGGCAGCACTGCCTGTGCCCAGACATCTTCCTCCCCACCACAGGGGATCACTTCTACAAGCGGAACAAGAACCTCCCTCCAGAAGAGCAGATGATCTCTGCCTTGCCTGACATCAAAGTGCTGACAATAAATGATGAGCACGACTTCATGGTCATCGCCTGTGATGGAATCTGGTGAGTAGTGGGGGAGCTGTTGTGCCTCTGGGGCATCACTGCTCCAGCCTTTCTCCAGAGCAGGACCTGAGGAAGGCCTGTTGGACACCATGGCATGTGTGCTCCCTTTGCCTGCCTTTCTGACCTCTCTGCTCTGCAGGAATGTGATGAGCAGCCAGGAAGTGGTGGATTTCATCCAGTCAAAGATCACCCAGAAGGATGAGAATGGAGTCCTGCGGCCACTCTCCTCCATTGTAGAAGAGGTAAGATCAGGAGAGGTGCTGTCCCTCCAGCAATGTGGCATTTCTGTGTCCCAGCTCAGTGCCTGGCTCTGCCCTCCCACTCCCTCAGATGGGTTCTCTGGGCACTCCAGCCAGTGTCTGACCTCAGGGGTGCTGTCCAGGCAAAGGAGTTTCTGCTCACATTCAGAAACCTGGGGCTGCTGAGGCCATCTCTGTCCCTTGTCCAGTGGGAACAGCATTTGACTCCTCCTGCACAGGTCTGGCCTGGCAGCCCCTGAGCCAGGCAGGTGCTGGAATGGGCCCAGTGCCTTGGGGTGGTCCCAGTGTGTATCTTTTCTCTCTGCTAACTTGCCCTGTCCCTTCCCAGCTGCTGGATCAGTGCTTGGCTCCAGACACCTCAGGGGATGGCACGGGCTGCGATAACATGACCTGCATCATTATCAGCTTCAAACCCCGTAACACACACCCACCTGCTGAGAGTGGGAAGCGGAAACTGGGGGAGGCGGCAGCACCAGCAGAGGAGAACGGTGGGGACAGCACCAAGAAGGCCAAACTTGAGTAGCAGGGCCCACCTGGGGACTGGGCTGTGCTCACCAGACTCTCGTTTCTTACCCATGCTGAACTCAAGACTCAAGTCTTGTCCTTTTTTTAGCCTTAGCAGAGGCCTTGTTTGTCCGTGTCCTGGTCAGGGGGTGGGGGCGGGTCTGGTTAGCAAGGGCATGTCGCACTGTTCATCCGTAACCATTCCAAAGAGGGAGCGAGGATGGAGCTGCGCCAGGGAGCGCTGCATCAGAGTCTGCCGTGAGGAGGAGGAGGAGGATGTCCCCCCATTGTCTCCATGTGGTTGTTGCCATTTCTGTGCCTGTGAATTTCTGTTTGGAGGGAAGAACTTTTTCACTGTTGAGGTTTTTTTAATCTGCACCCGATTATTTAAGGCCCTTTCTGTTTTTATTTGTGAAACAATCTGGCAGTGGTGCTGCGACCACGCCATGTTCAGTTGTACACTTTCAATCAATACTTTTTTCAAACTAAAAGATCAGAAAATACAGGTGTGATCTTGGTCCTTGGTTCTTTCCTGGAGTGGAAGGTGGGGTGGGGAGGAGAACATTTGTCCCTGTGGTTTTGGCCTGTGGCTCCCAGTTTCCCCAGGACAGCTCTTGTGAGGAGTCTCACAGTAAACTTGAGCCTTTGGAGAAACTCTGTCTCTACTCAAGGGATGGGGGTACCAGTTATGTGCCTGAGCTCACCTGTCTCTAGCACCCATAAAGCTGCACCTTCTATCAAGGTGGGTCAAGAGGCAGCTCCTCCCAGCCTGGCCCAAGGGCTGTCAATACCCGTGGGTGCTCCAGCAGGAGCGATGTCCATGGGTTGTAGAACACTGATGGAAGGGTGGGCTATACAGGTGAGCTCTCCCTGTATGGCAGGAAGAGCCCATGCACCCAGCAAAACACTGGAAAAGAAGAGCACTCTGCGGTGATCCATTATTTCTTTTTATACACAATTGGCCCCTTTTATGCCCATTTCCCACACTTGTTCTTTCCCCCAGTCCCTCCTTCCCCTGCAGCCTGTGGCTGTCCCACCTGCCCCAGGATTCCATGGGAGCCACAGGCTCTGTGGGCAGCAGTCCCCGTTACTGGGGTGGGGGGTGTCTCCCACTGTCCCCCTGGACCTCAGGTACCCCTGTCTGACCATCCTGTCACAGCCTGGGGCCACTGTGACAGCCAGGCCAGAGCTGCCACTGGCTCTCGGAGCTGAGCAGGGCCTCTCTCTGCACAGCCTCCAGGATCCTGTGCTCCGCTGTGTTCCTGGTGAGCTGCCAACACTGAACCTGTCAGGCAGCCACAGCAGAACCCCTGCATCTGCTCCCCAAACAGCTGCGGCTCTGAGGGCCTTTGCTGTGGCACAGGACCCACCACAGAGCATTTTGAGTAAAGTCAGCATGATAAAACATCAACAGAAACACAGAAAATGGTCTAAACCCAGTCAGTCACTGCTCAATCCCGGTCACTAATGTCAGGTCACCACAAATCAGAGCCGTTTTGGGACTCCACAGAGACTGGAGACTGCATCACAAACCTTAATGACCAGGAAGAAAACTTAAAACCAAACCCTCTAGATGGAAGCCTGGCAGCAGGAATAGGATGACAGCATATGGTAATTGAGACAAAGTGGTTTTAATGTCACCAAGCAAAGCTGCCTCAGCTCAGGCTCTCAGGGACTGCAGAAATAACTAACACTTTAGGACTGCTTGTCCATGTGACTCTCCATTCTGTTTATTCAATCTGGAGTAACCCTGACCAGGACACTGACAGCACAAAGGCAGTGTGAGGTACTGAGCAGCCCCTTCCCAGAATGTTCCTGAGATAAACCCACCTGGCAGCAAGTGGAAGTTGCACTGAGAACAAACCCACTTCTGCAAATGAAAAGTCTCCTCAGGCACCCCTGTTCTAAGGGAACACACAGCTCATCCAGAGTTCCTAAGCATAGAAACAGCCTCAGCAGCAAATCCAGCTGCAGCAGTGTGTCACTGGAGGCTCTGAAGCACCAGACTCGCACAGGGCTGCAGGAGCCCAGCCTGGACACTCCAAACACCAGAAAGCAGTTCAGGACTGAATAACTCACTGCAGAGCCACCAGACTGGGTGGGGAGCTGAAGCTTGAGGCTGCCAGGAAAGGGGGTCAAAGGTACCAGGAGGCGCAGCTGGGCTGGTGAGGGACAGCCTGAACTGTGGGAGCTGAGACAACAGCCCAGGACCAGAAGGGTGGAGTTCATCCTTGAAAATGGAAGAGCTGCAGTGCAAGGCACTGCCAAAGGCACAACCCCATCACATGGGAATCCCAGAGCAGCTGGAGAAGTTGTGCAGGTGAGCCAGCTCACAAACCTCATCTCCTGTGGTGACAGGCTGGGACAGCTGGGGATGGTCAGTCTGGAGAAAAGAAAGACCCAGGGAGACCTTAGTCACAGTGCCTAAAGAAAGCTGGAGGGACTTTGGACAAGGGTCTGGGAGGACAGGACAAGGGGAAATAGCTTCCCACTGCCAGAGGGCAGGATTAGATGGGACATTGTGAAGAAATTCTGCCCTGTTGAGGCCCTGGCACAGGTTGCCCAGAGAAGCTGGAAGTGTTCAAGGCTAGGTTGGATGAAGCCTGGAGCAACCTCATCTAGTGGAAAATATCCCTGCCCATGGCAAGGGATAACAATGAGCTTTAAATTCCCTTCCAACCCAAATCATTTACTCATTCTGTGACTGCCCAACTCTGCATAGCAAAACATTCAGAAGTAGCTTTTTTTTTTTCCTATGGGAAAAAAAAGGGTGCTGCAGTGGAGTCAAGAGTGGTGAGGATCCCAGTGCCTGAGACTACACAACCCATCTGGCAACAGGTTCCCACAACAGCCCAGAGTGTTCCCTCGTGGTCCCTCCACACTGGCCTTGCTGCAGGATGGATCCCTGCGGGGATCAGCACCAGAGATTGGAGCTGGGGGGCTGCTGCCCTCCCCCAGCTCTGCAGCCTGCTCTCAGAGCAGATCAGCTGGTAAAGGCAGGGCAGCCACAACAACCCCTGCATCGCCTGGGTGGCCTCTTCCTCACGCAGGTGCAGATGCGATGCCTGTCGTGCACACCAGTGGGCTGCCATGGGGCTGCACTGTCAGGGGAGTTTTGCCACAGGAGACAGAGGGACCCTCAGAAAGCAGCTTTATTTCCTAGTGGTGCCTCTGGGAAAGGGGCAGACAGGGCTACTGTAGGGTGTGGCAGTGCTGGGTGCAGCTGGCACCCACCCCGGACCCAGCTCCCAGGGCTAGGCATGCTGGCAGAAGGGGACTGGCTCTGCCACAGGAGGGCACAGGGCCTGTGTGTGGATCCAGACTCTCCTCAGGTCCCCATCACTCCACAGGGACACCCACGGAGCTGCCCCTGTCACTGGTGGCTCCCAGGGAGTCCCCAGAGAGGCTCTGCCCAGACAGGGCACTGCTGAGGCTCTGCTGCCGGGCAGAATGTGGCACTGCTTCAACCGACACCTCCACCTCGATGGTAACACCTTCCCTGCAGACAGACACTGGCCTGAGGGCAGCAGCCCTAAGAGGGACATCACCATCCCTGCCCAGCACAGCAGGAGCAGGGGAGGCTGTTTGGAAAGGATGTGCCACTCCCCAGCCCCCCCAGCACAGCCACCCTGTTACCTGTCAGAGGTGTCCTGGCCCTCACTCAGCATACTCCCAGCAAGGGCCACTGTGCTGGCTGACTGGCTGTCCCCTTCCGGCCACGCTGGCCCCGGGCGCGGGCTGCGGCTGCTGCTGGGGATGGAGGCAGCAGGGTCTGGAGCTCCGTCCTCACCTGGTCTGGGGCTGGGCAGCACTGACCACAGCTCATTCACTGGGGACAGAGAGCACGCTGTTCCCACGGACAGCTCCTGGCTGGAGCAGGGAGGGCACGGGCCAGGGCCTGCCAGCTGTGTGGGACTCACGTTTGGTCAGGTTGTCCAGCTCCACCATGCCGAGGTCTCCAGGCGTGCGGCTGCCCCTGCAGCCCCAGCGGCTCCGGCACAGCGACAGCACCACGGTCCCGTACACGTAGGTGAGCACCAGGGGCACGCCAACACCTGGGGGTGGTCAAGTGGTCACTGCCCAGCCCCAGCTGTGGTGCCTCTGGCCCCAGACGTCCCCCACGGCCACGTCACAGCCACAGCCCCGCTCCCCAACGTGGGCAGCGCCCTCAGCACTCACCCACAGTGAGAGCTGTTATGATAGGGGACACGAAGAGAGAGAGGAGGACACTGCTGGTGACAGAGAGGCACTGCTGGCACCCGGAGTGACTGCTTCGCCGGCTCTGGCCCAGCACCTCAAGGACAAGACAAAAAGGTGAAGTGCTCTACAAAGACCTCGGCATAGCCCCAGGGACACAGCCTCTTTCCAGCCTGGCAGAGCTCCAGCCATAGCCGACACCCCTCCCTCTCCTTAGCCACACCACCACTGCTGCCACAGCACAGGTGTTCCTGGAAAGCCCCCCTAGAACCTTTCCTCCTTTTGCCCACCCTGACCCCTCTCCCCAGGCTGAGCACACCTGCACCAGCAGGGGCTGCTGGGGCGCAGCAGAAGGTCCCAGCAAGGAGGGACTGTGGGCGCAGGCACGTGCTGGGGGTGGTCAGAGGTGGCACAGAGATGTGCTGTGGGCAGCAGGGAGCACTGCAGGTCTGTCTCTATAGCCAAGGGCCATGGGCTACCAGGCTTAGCGGGGAGCAGGACCACAGGGACTCCAGGACCACCTGCCAGTACCTTCCTACCCATGTAGATGGGGATCCCAATGGTAATGACAGGGACAGCAACACCCGCAGCAAGAGAGATGACCATGGGGGCTCCCAGCACCATGCCCAGCTGCCACATGATCCTCCGGGTCCGTGACCACGGCCTCTTCCCCCAGAAGGTGCAGCCAGAGGGGCTGTGGGGACAGAGGGGCTGAGACATGGCTTCTGCGAGGGGCAGGCAGAGACCAGCACAGCCTGGCTCCGTGCCAGGAGACATCCATGGGCCCACCAGAGAGCAGGTGGCCAGGTTCCCCCAACCCTGAGCTCCAGCTGCCTCTGACAGGGTGCCAAAAGCCAACCCCAGCCCTGCCAGACCCAGCAGCACAGACCACCCTGCTCGCCCCAGCTAACCCCAAACCTGGGGCAGGGCCTGGTTGCCCCCATCCCAGTCCCCCAGCTCCTGTCAGGGCCCCCAAGCCCCATGGCCCCGCACTGACCTGAGAAAGTGCATATCAGAGATCTCCCGCAGACAGAGCCAGCAGAAGAGGCACCCACAGACCGTGCAGTTCATGCGGTTGCAGCTCCCATCGTTGATCTTCATGATGAAGGCGCTGCAGCGAGGACAGACCTTGATGTCCTCAGCCTCAGCTGGGGGGAGATAAGAAGGGATGGGGGAGCAGGACAGAACAGTGTGCATCCCTCCCAGCCTGTCCCAGGCTCTTCCCATCCCACAGGTGTCATGTGGGGAGCCAAGGTCCCTCACACACCCCGGCCCAACTGGCACAGGGTCTATGAGACTGCAGCAGAAGCAGCCAGGGGGAACTCTGGATCCTGGCTCCAGCAGCCCCACAGGCAGAAGGCACAGAGGCACACGACTGTGCCAAAAACCCCAGCCCTGCTGCTCCCACCCTGGGCCAGGGCCTCACCATGGGCCAACTCCTCCTGCTGGGCCAGCTGTGCTGTGGGGGTGGCCAGGCTGGGGGCCGGTGGTGCACAGGGGCCGTCAGGGTGCCAGGGTTGCCGGCAGTGGTAGCAGAACTCGGTGCCACAGCCCTCACGCCCACAGGTGAGGCGGGGACACTCAGCGCAGCCGTGGGCAAAGACAGCGTAGCTGTGGGGAGAAGGCGGCTGGAGCTGGGGTGCGGGAGGGGGCCCCTCCCCAGCACAGCCAAGCCGGGCTGTGGCAGTCCCGGTCCCGCATGGAGCTGGAGCCACAGCCCCACTCAGGAGAGTCGGGATACACCCTCAGCATCCCACCCTGCCCAGCATCCACAGCCCTGGGGCTCACAGAGTACCCAGCACAGCCAAAGACACCAGCGCTGTCAGACAGAGCAGCACAGGCTCTGCAGCCAGGCCAGGACATTTCACACTTCCCTGGGCACACCCAGCCCAACAAAGGACAAGGCGATGAGGAACCTCGCCTGGGAAGGGCTCCCAGGACACAGGCACACACTGCTGTTGTGGGAGGGGGCCCGCGCCCAGCCCCGCATTCCCGTCTCTGTGCTGGGGCCGGTGGTACCTGCAGTCAGGTGCGGGGCACCAGCGGGTGCCGGGATCAGCCACCAGCAGCCGTCGCAGCAGGAACTCCTCGTACTTGTCCCGAAGGGCGGGCTGGGGCAGGAGCCGGTGGACATCGGCGGGCTGGAGCGCAGCGGGGCAGTGCGGGCACGACACGGGCACGCGGCTCTCGCTCACGGCGAGGCACAGGTACCGCTCCAGGCAGGCCCAGCACGAGCGGTGCGAGCAGGAGGCCAGGCTGGGAAAGGCCTCGGGGGGCTGGGGCAGCAGGCACAGGGGACACTCCTCCAGCGCCTGGCTCTCACCCAGGGCCAGCACGATGCGGGTCTCCTCGGGTTCCTCTGGCTCTGGCTCCGGTTGTGGTGGTGTTTCCCCCTCGATGGTCTGTGGCTTCCGCCTGAAGCAGCCCAGAAGCCGGCGGGGCCCAGGCACACGTGTGGGCTGCTCCATGGTGGCCCGCCAAGGTAGCCACCGACGGCTGCTGGGCTACGGAGGGCAGCGGGGAGGTGCTGGCCCTGGTGCAGCCTCCATGGCCCAGCTCCTACCTGAGCCTCACCACGGGTAACAGCGGAACCATCCCCAGCTGCAGTCGATGCCGCTCAGCCTGCAGAGGAACTGCTCCTGAGAGCGAGCCCGTGCCCTGGGAACAGGCCCTCGGCACCCAGAGAAGCCCAACAGCACCCTGCCAGCAGACCCAAGCCTGTTCTGCCCCATCCTGTCTCCTTCAGCTCCGCATGACAGGCCCAGGACCACGGAACTCCCAAATCCCCAGCGTGGGGAAGTCAGCGGCAACACCGTGACAAGCAGCCCAGGCACAGAGCAGTGTGACACTCACAGCCATCCCCACCCCGGGGCTTCAGGGCTCTCCTCCCCAGGCTGAGACATGGCTAAAGCGCTTTTCACTGGAGTTCAATTGCCAAGGGACCCAAGACCCAGTTCATTTAGTGACCGGGAGCCAGGTAATTCCAGCAGTGGGGTAAATCTGTCCATTTTCCTTGCTTAGAGCTCACACATCCATGGCCACACCACATTCCCTCCCCATGATCCTTCCCACTCTACACCCCAAAGCTGCCCCCTGCCCTCTCCACCTCAACAGCACTGCTACAGCCTCCACAGCACTACCGTGCCAGCCCTGCCAGAGGCAGAACCACCGGCATGAGAGGAGGCCTGCACCAGCGACACTCAGGTGAGACTGAGGAGTCCGAACGTACCCGCTCTGCTGGGCCAAGCACTGGGTGGCTCCGCATCCCCCCGGGGGACACAGCACTTCCCAGGGGATACAGCAGTGCTTCCCAGGGAGAGGGCAACTACAGAGCTCAGGGAAACCAGGCAGAAACAGGATTTACGTGGTGGTTGGAGAGCGAGAGATGGCCAGGGCTGTACCTGTCAGCGGGGAATCATCGCTGGCAGCACAGCACGGCACGGCCACGGCTCCCCCGGGACGGCCACAGCCCGACACATCCAGCGCCCATGGACCTGCACAGGGACAGGAGGGATCCTGCACAGGGACAGGAGGGATCCTGCACAGGGACAGCAGGGATCCTGCACAGGGACAGGAGGGATCCTGCACAGGGACAGCAGGGATCCTGCACAGGGACAGGAGGGATCCTGCACAGGGACAGCAGGGATCCTGCACAGGGACAGGAGGGATCCTGCACAGGGACAGCAGGGATCCTGCACAGGGACAGGAGGGATCCGAGCCGCGGCTCACACAGCCCGGGCCGCCCGGCCGCGGACCGGAGCCACCGGGAGAGCACAGCGAGCAATGCGGGTGGGGATCGGGCACAACCCCGGGACACGGCTGGGCTGCTCCTCCGCACCGACCACCTTGGGGCCGGCCGGGGCACGGTGAGACCGGACAGCCAGCGGCGCCGAGGCCCAGCGGGACACCCAAAGCCCCGGGTGTCCCCGGTCTGACCGCGCGGGGACACCAGCAAGGGACTCACCGGGGTCTGCGCTCGGCGCCGGCTCTCGGCGTGGGCGGACCCGAAGGAGCCGCGGCCGCCCCTGAAGGGGTACAGAGACCGTCAGCGCCCGATAGCGACCCCGGTCCCGGTCCCGCCGGTGCCACCACCTCCCGCCGGCCGGAAGGGGCGGAGCCGCTGTTGTCCCGCCCCGCCCCGAGCCCCGCCCGAGCCCCCGAGCCCTGCCCGCCTGTCCCGTCACCCGGCTCGGCCCGGCACCACGCCCTCGCCGGGCCAGGGCCCGCTCATGCCGCGGCCGCCGGGGCGGGCGGGGCCGGGAGGCCGCGGTGCCTCTGCGCACGCGCCGGCTCCGCTCCCGGGTCGCGCGGCCGCTTCCGGCACAGCCCCCGCGCGCCCGGGGGAAGCGGAAGCGGAAGTGTCCGGGCGAGGCGGGGCGGCGGTGGCCGCCCCGGGCTGGTGGGGGCGGCTGGCGGGCCGCGGGCGGGCGGGCGGCGGGGCGGGCCCGGCGCCGGGGCCCGCCACGATGCCCCGGCGGAAGCAGGCCCCCCCGCACCGGGTGAAGGGTGGGTGCGGGCCGGCCCGGGGGGGCGGCGGCGGCCCGGCGGGGACCCGCGGCGCTCGGAGCGCTGCAGCGGACGCCGAGGATGGCACCGAGGAGACGGCAAGAGCGGCGGTGGTGCTGCCCGGGGACCTGCTGCTGGGCCGCGACCCCGCCCCCCGGAAGGGACCGCCAGGTGCGTGCGGCCCACGCGGGGACGCCGCCCCTCTCCGGCAGCCTCGCCGGCGGGGACGCGGCCCGGCCGGGCCGTACCGGCCCCGCGCTTGGCGCATCCGGCAGGGCCCGCCCTGCCACGGGCCCGCCCGGCGCGGGCTCCGACCGATCTTCCTCTCACGGGGGAGGCCCGGCCCCCGACGGGCCCCCCGGGTGGGTTCTGCCCGCCCGGTATTGACCCTCGGCACCGATCCCCGAGTGCTCCTTCCCGCCAAGGCCCCGGGCACGACGAGTGCCCGCGGTGGCTTTGGGGCCGCGCCTCGCAGCCGCCGCCGGGCTCATCCCAGAGCCACCAGCCCCGGCTCAGCCCCGGCTCTACTGCCCGCCCGGCCCCGGGCTCCTGTTCCACCGCTCCCCTCGGCACTGCGGGGTGTACGGAGCGCTCCCAGCCCCGGGACCGGCCCGGTGCGACCGGGCAGCGCCTGTCCAGCCGCTGCTCCCGAGCTTGGGTCAGCCCCGACAGAGGCGGCCGGAAGAGCGAGCGCTGCTCTGCTCCGTGGAGCTGCTTCATGGGGACTGCTGGGAGTCACTCCCCGCCCCAGGCACGGAGCAACGTGAGAACAGAATGGCGAGGGAGGACAGCAGGAACTGTCCGGCCCCACATCTCCGTTCCCAAGGGCTGTGCCCTGATCCATGTGCTTCTGCTCTGCACTGAGGCTCAGTCCAGCTGCCTGGCAGATGGGGATGCTCTGAGGGCTGTGCTTTCCTGCCCTGGGACAGCTGCTTAGTAGCCCAAGGAACCTGGCAAGGATTTGGTGACAAATTCTACTAGGAATACCTGTTCTCCCGTTCAGCCCCAGCCAGGGAGCAGGACTAGGATCTCAGCCCACTGAACCAGTCAGGACAGACAGGCACTGACATGGCCTTTTAGGGGACGGTACTCTGGGGATGCTGTGGCACTGCTGGGCTGAGGGGCAGGGGGTTCCCTCAGTGTGGGACTGGGCTGAGGGGACGGGTGGGTCCCTTGGTGCGGGTGGGGCTGAGCTGAGGACAAAGGGAGTCCCTTGGCAGAGGGCTCGAGGCAGGGTAGTGTTCCTCCATAATAACCAGGCCTTGGTGGGATGCCCTTTTCTGATGACTGCGTTTCTGGCAGTGCTTGTGGAAGGGGCTGGGAAGCTGGAGGGGTCATCCCATCCCACAGCATGGGTCAGCTTCATCTCTGTACCTGCTGGCTTCTGGGAGCTGGACCCAGCCCACGTGGCAGCAGCAAGGGGACAGTCGAGGGTGCTTCCCAGGATGGGGGGCAGCTGCTGAGTCTGACAGACCCCAGGGCTGCTGGTCAGGCACAGCACAGAGCCAGCAAGGCGTGGCTCACAGCTGGTAGTGGTGAGCTGCCCCTCCAGCCCCAAGCACCAGCCTGGGGGCACACGTGGAGCACAGGGGCTGCAGAAGGATGTGTCTGCCCAACTGAGAAGTTCTGTTTGAGAGCCTGGCACAGGCTTCCCCCTGCAGCCACCAGACAGTGGCACTGTGTGGGGCTGGGGGATGTTTCCCGCAGGATAGAAGGGGCTGATGTAGGAGCTCCACGGTGCCAGCTACGCAAGTGCAACCAGCTGCCCCGGGGCTGGGGCAGTGGCACAGTGAGAGGGGCACAGAGCAGCCTTATGGGCACCCATTTCTCTAGCCTGGGCCAGGCTGTGCCCACCACCTTCCACCCACCAGGCTCAGGAGTGCCTGTGGGCAATGGATCTCCCCGTCCTCTCACCCTTCCTGGTGCCAGGGTCTTGGCCAGCCACGCAGAAGTGTCAGGGTTTCCCGAGACACCCAGAACAGGCCCTTAGCAGGGCGTTGGGGCAGGCCACGGCTGTGGGGCTTCTCACTGCAGTGCACAGCGTGCTGGGCTCCTACTGGGTGCCACAGGGTGGGGACCCATCTGGGACTGGGGGCGTAGGCAGAGGGGCTGTGCCTAGGCCAGCCAGGCTGACACTGCCCCATCCCCACGGTGTTCTCAGCAGACACACTTGTGGGGAAGATCGCTATTCCAGCATACGCCCTGAGCGACGACGACTGCTCCTCTGGGTACCAGCAGCTGAGCGTGGAGAGTGACACCGAGGAGGGGGGTGAGCCCAGCCCCGCCGCCCTGCCCTGCCGCCAGTGCGGGCTGCAGCTGGCTGCCAGCCTGGGCCAGAGCTGCCTGCAGTGCGCCGGCGCCGAGGGTGGCCGCAGCCAGCGCATCGTCTACTCCTGCCAGCTCTGCCCCTTCGCCTCCCACTACTCCAGCCACCTCAAGCGCCACATGAAGACACACAATGGGGAGAAGCCTTTCGCCTGCCCGCAGTGTGCCTACGCCTCTGCCCAGCTGGTGAACCTGACCCGGCACTTGCGCACGCACACCGGGGAGAAGCCGTACCGCTGCACGTGCTGCAGCTTCGCCTGCAGCAGCCTGGGCAACCTCAAACGCCACGAGCGAGTCCACAGCCAGGACAAGCCCTTCCAGTGTGCTGCCTGTGACTATCGCTGCAACCAGAGCCGCAACCTGAAGCGGCACATGCTCAGCCACCGCCTGCCCGAGGGCGAGGGGCCACACCGGCGGGACAAGGACCCAGGTAATGGTGGGAGGGTGTGGGGATGTGGGGAGAGCTGATTTTGGGGCTGGGGCAGGGCACAGATCATGCCATTGATCCGAAGTCCTGTTACTGCCAGTCTCAGCGGGGCACTGTGGCTTGTCACGGAGCCAATCCTCACTGGCGCTGTGCCGCCCAGCTCACAACCCCATCTCTTTGTCCTGCAGAGCCACTGCTGCCAGAGCTGAGCCTGCATGTGGGCAGCGGCAGCGGCCCCTTCCTGCCCGGCTGCGCACGGCTGCGGGGCGAGGAGGCGGCTGCGCTGCCAGAGCTGCTCTTCCCCTTCACCTGCCGCATGTGCGGGCTGGTGCTGGACGACGGGTTCGCGCAGGACGAGGGCCTGGCCGAGCAGGTCTGCGGGCGCTGCAGCCTGGCGGTGCTGGGCACAGAGCCAGGCGCCAGCCCCCGGAAGGGCACTGGGGACAAGGGCTTTGCCTGCAGCCTCTGCCCCTTCGTCACCCACTACCCCAACCACTTGGCGCGGCACATGAAGACGCACAGCGGGGAGAAGCCCTTTGCCTGCCCGCTCTGTCCTTATGCCTCCGCCCACCTGGACAACCTGAAGCGGCACCAGCGCGTGCACACAGGCGAGAAGCCCTACAAGTGCCAGCTCTGCGACTATGCCTGCGGCAACCTGGCCAACCTCAAGCGCCACGGGCGCATCCACTCAGGCGACAAGCCCTTCCAGTGCAGCCTCTGCAGCTACAGCTGCAACCAGAGCATGAACCTGAAGCGGCACATGCTGCGGCATACGGGCGAGAAGCCCTTCCAGTGCCGGGACTGCTCCTACACCACTGGTCACTGGGACAACTACAAGCGCCACCAGAAGATCCACGGCCACACAGCCGAGAGCTGGGTGAACCCACGCAATGCCAAAGCCCTCCTGGCCCCTCCAGCCGTGGGCACGGCCCTGCCCTGAGACAGCACTTAGCCTGGCAGTGGGCCTGGGGTGCCTCAGTGCCTGCCCTCTCTGGGGGAGGGAGGACAGGCAGGCAACTCCACGGGGGCTTAGGGCTGCCTTACACCAGGCCCACAGGCACACTGGGGCCTCCAGCAGCCCTGTCCCGTCTGGGCAGGGTGAAGTCACAACCGGCGGCTCTGACCCTTGCCTGTGCGGCAGCACTGCCACCCCACCTGCCTGTTTCTTCCTGCCAGAGCCTTCCTCTGCTGGGGTTTGGGGAAAAGAGGGGAGTGGGGAACAGGACTGGTTCCATGGCTGCTGCCGTGCTGGTCGGTGTAATTTATATTGTGTATAAAAGCATTAAACAGTCAGTTTTGTTATCTGCTCTTCACCCTGGGGGCCTTGTTCTGCTGCAGAGGAGGACAGACCAGGGCTGCCACAGAGAGGGGAGGGACAGCAGCCACCCCCCAACAGACAGCCCGGTACCAATCAGGATCCATTTTAATCATTGTTGCAGTGTGTAAACATCAGTTACTGTCCATTAATGCTCTGTCGGGCTGAGCAGCAGGAGATACGTGGTTACAAGCCTAGATTACGCTGGCATCTATGAGCGGGTTAGAGGGGACTCTGCGTGGAGCCCCCTGAGACAGCTTACTGCACTCTGTCTTGGAGCACAAACCTAAACGCTAATTTGGCATTAATGGAGCCTGCCTGGGTCTGCCCCAAGGCTGGGCCAGGCCTTCCCGGCTGGGACAGGAGCAGCTCTGCCCCCGTGCTGGGCCAGGCCTTGCACTGCAGCTCCAGGGCTCTGCCCGGGCAAACCGTTCAGGTCAAACAAGCCCTCTCCCAGCTGGAGCCAGCAGCGGGAGGAGTCCAGCTGCCCCCACCTCGAAGGCAATGGTGGGTTGGGGGTGAGCTCCCAGCCCCGGGGAGCAGGGAAAGGTGGATGTAGCAGGTGAGAGGCACGTTGATTGCAACCTGGCTGCAGGTCATACATTCCTCAGCGAAGGCCCTTGCTCAGGCCGGGGCTGTCCTGGGATAGGGGGCACTACAGATCCTCATCGCCAATGCCCTCAAAGGCATAATTGCCGTGGAAGTCGTTAGCACCCACATCGTTTGCAGAGCTGGAGTGGCTGATCCCACGCAGGCTGACGGAAGTGAGCTTGCTCTGTGGAGAAGAGAGATGTTAGCGAGGACACCCCTAGCTCCCCATCCCGCTTAGCCTGAGGTCTCTGGTGCACCCGCACACAACTCACCGAGAGTTTGGCCATGGGCTCCCAGGAGGCATCGGGTGAGTCCTGTGAGGACAGCACAGTTGGGCAGCAAAGGGTCATGGAACACAACACGCCCCTCTCCTTCTACCCACCCTCCTCCGTCCTCAGGGAGTCTGGCTCACTGAGCTGGTCCAGGACCTCCTTCCCTTCCCAGGGCTCTGGAAGCAGGGCACCGCAGCCCTGCTGTCCTCTGGGCTTGCCCCAGACAAGGGGATAGTGGCTTCTCTGGGGGCAGCGAGGTCTGGTACACAACACGACAGAGCCTGTGGTTGCACATGTCCCCTACCAGGGGCTGCAGGGTCCCACTCACCAGCAGCGGGGGTGACTTCACAGCTTGCTGGCTGTCGGAGCGCCGCAGGGCCCCATTCACCCGCCGCCGAAACATCTGCAGGGACGAGCTCAGCTTAGCCACAGGGTCCCCAGCATCAGCTCTGGGTCTTATAACTGACCCTGGGGATGCTGGCCCCACCGTGAGGGGAGCACTCAGCAGCCAGCCCAGACCCCAGGGAGTCACAGGGCCAGGTTGGGATACCACCCCGGAGCCATCATCCGGCCTCAACCCTCACCTTGCGGATGCTGCCTCCAGACTTTTTCACCATCAGCTCATCTACCATGGACTGCAAACAGATGCTCAGCATGATGGCCTGAAAGGGAGAAGTGTCATGGGGCTGTCTGCACCCCACAGCCTTCCCACACCCCATGCAGGGCCAAACAAAGCCCTTGCCCCCTCACAGCCACCACCAGCCCATCACACAGGCAGCCCTACCTGTGGGCTGGTGATGGTGACCCACTGCAGCCGGTCCTTGCTCATCAGGTACTCAAAAGCCAACTCCAGCTTCACCTCAGACTTCCCTGGACTGCTCCCCGAAGGGCCGTTGCTCATCGGCACCTGCAAGGACACACACACACACACCAAGGCTGAGAGCCTCCAGGGGAGAAGTAGCAGCTCCCCAGGCTCCAGTGCAGGTCGAGGGCAGCACCGAGCCAAGTGTGGGACACCTGCACAGTCCCCACCAGTCTTCTGCCACTGTCAGGTCCCCTCAAATGTCCTCAAACCAATGATCCCCTCATCCCCAAGACATGATTCAGACCCTCTCCAGGCCTGCTGGGCCAGAAGCTGGCATCAGAGCCCGCACCTTTCCCAGGAAGAGGGAAAGCCCAGCCTGGCACAGACAGGTCTCTCCAGCCCTGACAGACCCTTCCCTGCTCTCCAAGCGTCACTCACCGAGGATGTGACCCGCCAGCACCGCATGCGTGTGACCTTGAAGCTGCCCTCTTTGATCTGCTCATTCGGCAGCCGCACCTGGAAGTTGAGCTCGTTGTTGCCGGCGTTGACGACGACGTGGCAGCCCTTCTCAGGGAAGTCGGTGACGCAGGGGTCGAACTTGAGATAGCCGTAGTACTTCAGGGTCTGCGCCAGGCGGATGAACTGCAGGCAGAGCCAGGGATGCTCAGCACTGCCGGCCGCCTGCCCAGGCCAGGAACAGGTGACCAACCCGGTACCACACGTCACATGGAGAGGGGCTAGTGCAGTGCCAGAACTGCCCCTATCACGGCATTGTACCCTCCCCTACCTCCTTCTTGGAGACCTTTTCTTGCAGGGACTTCAGCTGCCGGTGCTGCTCCTTGTTGACAAGGATCCATCCATGTTCAATGTCTGACACCGTCTACAAGGAGCACAGGTTGATGAGCACCCAGGACCAGAGCTACCCAAGGCCCTGCACAGCTGTGGCCAAGGGGTGCAGCGTCCCTCCTCACCTGGCTGTGCCACACCAACCCTCACCTGTGCATACAGCAAGTTCAACCCCACACGATGCTCCATCACATCATCATCATAGGCCGAGTCCCAGTAGCTGCAAGGGAGCCACATGGATTAGCCAACTCCCCACCTCCTAACAGCAATGAAAAGAAAATCAGCCTCCTGTGGGCTGGCTCGGCTGGCCAGCTCCCCCTAACCAACAGTCACTGTGCCCTGCTCCCCATCTAAACCAGTTGCCACGGGAAGGCAGAAATGGGCTGAGCACAGCAGGGCAGCCCATGCTCCAGTGTCATGGTCAGGGATGCTCAGGTGTGTTCCTGGGGGCCAAAGCATCTGTGGGCAGCAATGGCAGGAGGGGAGGGTCTCTCTGTGGAACAGGGAGCCCTGGGCACCACCCCACTGCTGGCCCACACTCACCTCTTGCGCAGGATGATCTGGAACTCAGGGTTGTGCAGGCTGGTGACTGACACGTACGGCAGCTCAAACTCCTGCAGCTTTCTCACAACTGCGGGGAAACGCCGGCTCAGCAGCAGCTCTGGGCAGCAGGAGCCCCTAGGCCCCCACCATCAGGGTGCCCCAAGGAAAACAGCTGGGCCCCCCACCCAGGGTAGGGTCCAAGCACACAGCCCTCACTCCAGGCAGGGGGCAGAGCAGATGCCCCACTGCAATGGGCTCTACTCACAGGAGAAAGCTCCATCCTTGGTCTGTCTCACTAGAAAGAGGCTGAAGTAGCCAACCAGGTCATCTGGCAGATCCAGCTTGGAGGCCACAGCCTGGAAGGAAGAGAAGGCTGGTCCCCATATAGTCCCAACATGGTGGCAAGACCCAGCTCATGCACATTCTGGGGCCTCCCAACACCAAGAAGGCAGCACCTCTGCTGCCCTGTGGTCAGGTCTGGGGCTCATTGCAACCAGGAAACAGCCAGGGGACCCCAAACATCAATCTGGACCCAGACACACCCATCAGCACACCCATGTCAGCTCCCAGCTTTCAGCTCCACCAAGTCAACCCTGCTCCAGGGTGGGCAGATGGCAGAGGAGGGCAGGGGGGACTACCAGGCTGAGAGAGCCCCACACATGTGGGAAACCACAGAACACAGCAGGAGGGGCTGGAATGACAGCTCTGGCACCTCAAGGACATCCTCTGTTTGGTCCGACGTAAGGATGGTGACCTTGACCTTCTGCCCATTAGAAAGCAGCACTTCCAGCACCACCTCCTCTGTGGGGATCTGCTGCGTCTCCTGGAGAGAGAAACAGGACTGGCACCCCAGCTCCTTGCCACAGACTGAGAGCCCCAGACCCTCCCCACAGCTCTGCCCCCTCACCTGCTGTGCCTTGCGCAGGAAGCTGTTGAAGGTCTCGCTGCCTCCCAGCATTGGGTCCTGCCGCACTGTAGGAAGGGGCACGAGGAGTCAGGAGTCCCATGGGAAGGGGCAGGGACCCACATCAGTGCCTGGCCCTTCTGCAGCCCCTGTTTGCCCTCAGACCGTGTGCTGGGCAACCAGGGACCCCCCCTGCACATCCCCGCTCTGCCAGTGCAGGGCAGGGGCTGGGACAGGAGCTCCATCCAGGGGACAAGCCCATCGAATGCCAGTGCTATACTGGGAGCTGCAAGATGCGCCACGGTGGATGGAGCAGTGCAGGGAGGAAGCCACGGGCCATGCTCCAGGCCCTGCACAACCGGGCTGGGGCGGGCCCAGCTTACCAGCCTGCATGTACTTCTCCAGCTGCTCCCGTCGCTGCTCTACCTCCGCTGGGGTGAGCGTGAAGATCTTCTTTGGGGGAAAGGCTGGGACCACATTGGTGCCATACTCCTTCCTCAACTAGGATAAGAACAGAGTGCTGCAAGAGCCTCCAGAGAGATGGTGGCTGCCCTGATCCCCCACCCTCACAAGGGGAGCAGAGAGTTTGTTAGCATCCCTTATCCACATGGGAGTCCAGCAGCATGCAAGAACCCAGCTGGAATGTCATAGACCAGGAGCGGGCACGGCGGCTCCCAGCGCCCTCCCTACCTGCTCGTGCAGGCCCAGGAGCTGGCTGTAGCGCACCCGGCAGTGCAACACCCCGTTCACGTGGATGTTGTAGGCCTGCAGGGAAAGAGACCTGTCAGATCCCAGCACCTGTCAGATGGAGGAGTCCCAGGACCTGCCCAGCTTGGGGCACATAGGCTGCCAGGGAGTACCCAGGAAAAGGCAATAAATACTCCTGAGGACCCTGCTGAAGGGCAGATGGTCAAAATCATTCAGAAAGTAAGAGCACATCCAAGAGATGTGCCCACCGTACTCCAGGAAGGTCTAACCCTGTGGCTGCCCAGCCATGGGGAGTACAGAGCCACACTGCAGCCCTGCAGACATAGGTGTCCCCATGTCAACAGACGAGGACACCCCTCCCCACTCCCAGGAGTTCACAAGGAGCTGGTCCCTGGCTGTACCCCCTCTGCTCTGGCTCAGCTCCTGCTGACGGCACAGGCAGAGCACAGCTAGGAACATACAGGGCCTAGCAACTCCATGGTCCAGCTCCCGGCACCTCGCCATAGATAGAGTCCCTGCAAGGGACAGCACTGTCCTCTCAGGTGCTGCCACGCCCAGAGTAGTGTTTGGGAGGGTGACAGGATGGACGTGAGCCTCCAGCCAGCCATGGCAGCCCATGGATGCCCCTGGTGCCCTCCTGCTCCTGAGTGCTGGGACTGCCCAAGGCTCAGCCGAGGCCCCAGCCCAACCAGGCTGGAGCTCACACTGGCACTCCCAACCCAAAGGCAGCAGTCCAGTGGTTCAGGGTTGCTGTGCAGGAGCCAGGAGGGACAGCAGTGGCACAGGCAGCACCCACACATGCCCAAATCAGGGCTCTCCATGAGTTCACAGCTCCTGCCCAGCCCCTGGGCTGCCCAAGGGCTCTCCCCAAAGCTTCCCCCAGGCCTGAGGAGCCTCTGCAACAGCACAGGGCAAAGTGCAGGGGGGTCACAGGGCTGAAATGCCTCGATGGCTGCCTGCTCCTTTGGCCCTTGAGCAACTGCACCTCCTGGGCATCACCAGGTCTCTCCATCACTGCTCTACCCCCGTGAACTTGCCCCGACTCAGGCTCCCGAGGAGGATCACCCAGAGATCTGGGAATTTCGGCACAGGGAGCAGGCGTGGGGGTCTCCGCAGGGTCGTGAGGCCCAGGGCTGCCCCCCCCTTACCCCGAGAGCACCGATTCGGACCCTCCGTCCAGCCCGGGGGCTCTGCCCGCCGCTGCCGGCCCCGGGAAAGGGCTCTGCGCACTCAGCAAGCAGCCAGCGCCACTCGGCAGCGGCGGCAGCGAGCCCCGGCTCCGCTCCGGAGGCGCTCCCGGCGCGGGGAGCAAAACAGGAAACGGGACAAACAGAGGGACGGGCGGGCCAGGATGAGCCGGAGCTGGGGATGAGACCGGACGGGGGCCCCTACGGGCTGCCCACCCCCGCCCGCGGCGCTGGGGCAGGGCAAGGTCCGGACATCCCCGGGCCGCTTCCAGGGACCTCTCTCGCCCGATCCGGAGGTGCGGGGGCGGCGGGGCCCAATCCCTGCCCGGCCCTGGCACAGGCTCAGGGCGGCGGACGGGGACGGCGATGGGCCGGGACCTGCCCGCCTCGCCCGGCCCCGGCCCCGGTCCCGGTCCTGATCCCGACCCGCCATCGCGCCGGGACTGCGGACCCGCACGGCCCCACCGGGACCGCGCCGCACCCGGGCCGCGGAGCCGCGCCACCCACTCGGCTCCGCGGGGCGGCTCCGTTCCGCGGGACGGCTCCGCTCCCTCGGCCCCGCTCCCCACGTAGGCGGCGGCGCCGCCGTCCCCGGCGCGGGTCTCGGTCTCGGGAATGGAGAAGTGCATGGCCGGGCCGAGCGCGCCCCCGCTACCCGCCTCCCGCCGCCGCCATCTCGGGCCAGCACTCCCCGCGATGGCGCGGCCGGCAGCACCGCCCGCCCCAGGGCCGCCCCGCTCCGCCCCGCCCGGGGCCGTCGCTCTTAGCCCGCCCCGATTCGCCCCGCTCCGCCCGCCCCGGGGACGCCCTGCCCTGCCCGCCCCGCACACCCCTGCCCCGCCCTGAGGGCCCCCGCCGCGCCGGGGCTGAGGGCAGCGAGCGCCCGCGGTGCGACGGAACCGGGAAGGCGGAGCCGTGGGGGGAGCCCCGGGAACGGACCGGCCCCGCACCGGGAGTGACGTCATCGCGTCACGCGGGGCCGCCCGGCCGGCAGGGGGCGCTGGAGGCGGCGCGCGGGCGCCATGGCGGAGCAGGAGGGTGAGTGCGGGACGGGACCCCGGGCCCGGGACGGGACCCCGGGCCCGCTCACGCTCCCATCATTCTAGGTAGGAACCCCGAGGGAGCTGCGCCAGTGCCAGCGGGGCCGCAGGTGAGTGGGGCCGGGGCTGGTGTGAGGCCGGGGCTGGGGACCGGGGTCGGGGCCGCCTCACGGTGTGTGCTCACAGGTCCCGGAGCTCTCCCGGGAGGAGAAGCTGCAGCTGCGGAAGGAGAAGAAGCAGCAGAAAAAGAAGAAGAGGAGCGAGAAGGGGTCGTCGGCCGAGCCCGCGGAGCTGGGTGCGCTCCCCGAACCGGGGCAGCCGCGAGGTGAGCGGGGCAGCGCCGGGCCGGGCCCGCGGGTGTCCCGGGCCGGCAGCGCCCGGAGCCGGGAGTGTTTTCCAGCGGGACCCCTGGGGCGTTCCCCAGCCCGGGCCCTCGCGCCCTCGGTCACCCGCATCGCCGTAGGGACTGCAGTACGGAGAGCCCCGTGCTGCCGGAGGCCCGGAGCCCCTGCCAAGGCACCGAGGGCTCTCCCTGCCGCGGGCTGTCCCTCGCACTGCATCTCCCGGCGAGACCGGGCACAGATTCCCCCTTCCTCCCCAGCAGCAGCTGCTCAGCCCACACCCGCCCCCGCCACGGCTGATGGCCCCGGTGACGGCGAGAAACCCACGGCGGGCAAGAGCAAAGCAGAGCTGCGAGCAGAGCGCCGGGCTAAGCAGGAGGCTGAGCGGGCCCAGAAGCAGGCCAGGAAGGCAGAGCTGAGCCAGGCAGCCACGGCGGGCAAGCCCCGGCAGAGCCCGACTGAGCCCCAAAGCAGTAAGGCTGTCACCAGCACAGGGTGCAGAGGGTGGGTGAACGGGACAGGAGGGTCTGGTGTGGGTGCAGGTGGAGGATGCCCGTGTGATCATGAGCTCAGCCGTGGGCTGAGTTCTGTCTGTCTCTGGGTGCTTCCCTGCCTTCCCTGAATTTGGGGGTGCACCAAAGCAGCTTGGCCTCATCCCAGCTGTCCTTGCAGTGGTGAAGCGGCTGCCAGAGCATGTGCAGGTGGATGACCCCGCTGCACAGAGGAAATTGGCCAAGAAGCTGGAACGGCAGCAGGTAGGAGGAGGAGTGGGTGACAGGATGCACGCCTCGGGCAGCTGTCCTGCAGGAGGCCTGGGGGGCACATGGTGGGACCGGAGCCTGCTGTCTGAAGGCAGAGGGGAACTTTGCATGCCCTGAGCAAGTTCTGGGTATGACTGGTGGCCCTGGAATAAGCAGAGCAGTGGGTGAGCCATCACAAATCTCGGCTGCAGGTACCTCTGAGGCAGGACTATGGCACCAAGGTCAACCTGTTCTCCCACCTCCACCAGTATAGCCGGAAGAAGCCGCTGACACAGCAGATGAGGTACAAGGCCTTCCCAGCCCATGTGTCTGGCAATGCTGGGCTCTGCTTTGGCTGGCCTGGCTGCAGAATGGCTTTGGAGGAGGGGTCTCATAGTCCTGCATGTGGGATACACCTGATGAAATGGTGGGGGACGTTTTGCTTGCTTTGGGGAGTGGCAGTAGGGGCAGCCCAATATCTTTCCTGGAGGGAAGTGCAGGGTCACAGGAGAAGGGGCTGTGGGGTGAGCCTGCTCCTTCCTGGGCCGTCCCTTGGGTTGTTGGGCTGGGGCTCATAAATGGGTTGAGTGTTTTGGGCTGCAGAGGTGCTGACAGCTCCCTCCCACTGGTCCCTGCAGCATCCCCTCCACGGTGATCCACCCAGCAGTGGTGCGCCTCGGCCTCCAGTACTCCCAGGGCATCATCAACGGCTCCAACGCCCGCTGCATCGCGCTGCTCGAGGTCTTCAAACAGGTACCTGAGCAGCTACCTGGCAGCAGGGGCATTGTGCTGCGTGCAGGTGTGTGTTCCTGTACCCTGACTGCTGAGGCTGTATGCGTGGTCAGTCATCATCAGCCTCTTCCTTTGGGTCGTGCCACAGCAGGGTCCTTTTCTGGCACTGCCACTGCTGTTTTGAGTCCCTGGAGCACCCTTTGCTCCTCCAAGCAGTGTGTCAGGCTGTGCAGGACTTGTACCTCAACTGCAGCCCATCAGGCAGGGTGCTTGCATACCATGCCCTGAGATCGTACTCCCTTTCTACTTGTCTCAGCTGATCCGGGATTACTCCACTCCCCCCAACGAGGAGCTGTCGCGGGACTTGGTGGCCAAGCTGAAGCCACACATCAGGTGAGGGCTCCCAACATCAGAGCAGAGGGACTAAAGCTCCACAGCGTGTGGTCCATTGTTCACATCTCTGGGTTGGTGTCCACCCAGACTTTGTCTGACTTTCCTAGGCTTCTGCCTTCCTGCCCACCCTCCCTCTCCCTGTCTTGGTCCTCCAGGCTGCTTAGGAGCTAAGCCCATTTCTTCTGCAGTTTCTTGAATCAGTGTCGGCCACTCTCGGCCAGCATGGGCAATGCCATCAAGTTCCTCAAGAAGGAGATATCATGCCTGCCTGACACCCTGAGAGAGGATGAGGTGAGTACCCTTGCTGAGTGGCAGGCTCCAGGCCCTGGGTGATGGAGCTGAGCAGGGATGGGATGCAGACTTAGAGCAGTGCTACAGTGGAACTGAAAGCTTGTTACTGGGGGGAAGAACCTGATCCCCACCTGGCTCCAGTCAGGGAGTTGCAGAGAGCAAGGGTTAGGGTTAGAGATCTGTATGTGATGTGTGCCTCTCCCCAGGCAAAGGAGAAGCTCCAGGACATGATTGACAAATACCTGCGAGAGAAGATTGTCCTGGCAGCTGAGGCCATCTCAAGGTCTGCCTTTGAGAAGATCAATGACCATGACGTGATACTGGTGTATGGATGGTGAGCAAGAAGCACAGGCAGCCAATCTGGCGGGTAGGAGGAGGGAGCGGAACAGTGTGGGAGGTGAGGCTGTGATGGTCCTGCACAGGGCTCAGCACTGTCAGTCCTACCTGATATGTCTGAAGTTGGATTCCAAAAACCCCAGAGCCACAGCTCCCTCCACCCAGGGCGCTTACAGAACAGCAGGGTTGTTCACTGGATTTTAAACAAACTGCAACAAAGTCAAATGTCAGGAAGCAAAAATACAGAAGTTGGCATCCCAAGAAATAGAGGTGGGGAAAAGAACAACAGATATCTGCAGCAGGAGTCCAGGTATGCTGTGTATGCTGGGCAGAGGAAGGAGCAGGGGCAGGAGGCCAAGGCAGGCCTGGAGTCTTGTGAGAGGGAAGCTGGGAGAGAGTGTGGAGTGGCAGAGTCCCTTGTGCTGGTCACAGACAGGGAGGTCAGTGCTGCTTCCAGGGAGGGCTGAGACATCACCTTTCCCAGGGGTGCTTCCTTGTGCAGAGACAGGGACACGGGCCCTGGGAGCCATCATGGCAGGAGGGTTCTGGAAGGGGCAGCAGTCTTGAGGATGAGGGTGGATATCATGGCCAGGTGGGAGCCTGGTCTGGTAGGAGGGGCAGCTCCTGAGCGGTGCCCATCAGCTCCTCGCTGGTGAACCGGACGCTGTGCGACGCCCACGCCAAGAAGGGCCGCGCGTTCCGCGTGATCGTGGTGGACAGCCGGCCGCGCCTGGAGGGCCGGGAGACGCTGCGCCGCCTGGTACGCAAGGGCATCCACTGCACCTACGTGATGATCAACGCCATCTCCTACGTGTTGCCTGAGGTGAGGGGCTGTGCCAAGGGCGAGGGAGGCTGCAGTGTGATCAAAGATGCTGACAGATCCCTGTGTTTCACTGACAGGTGTCCAAAGTGCTGCTGGGAGCCCACGCGCTCCTGGCCAATGGCTCTGTCATGTCCCGGGTGGGGACCTCGCAGATCGCACTGGTCTCCAAGGCCTACAACGTGCCAGTCCTGGTCTGCTGCGAGACCTACAAGTTCTGCGAGAGGGTGCAGACAGATTCTTTTGTCTCCAACGAGCTGGGTACGGCTTCTGTCCCTTTCCTCCCACCTGGGACCTTCTCTCCCAGTGCCTGCTGTGGACCATGACAGGCTGCTCTGCCCTGCTATTCCTCTTCTGGGCAAGGGGCCGTCATTTGCAGGCAGGGGCACCTGGTGGTGTGTGCTGCTTCAGGGGCAGAATGGAGCAGTGCTGTCCCTCCCCCTGATCCTGATGGCTTCTCCACTTTCTGCAGATGACCCTGATGACCTGATTGTGCTCCGGAAGGGCCAGGCCCAGCTTGGGGGCTGGGCAGAGAACAAGTCCCTACGCCTTCTTAACCTGGTCTACGATGTGACACCCCCAGACCTGGTGGATTTGGTCATCACAGACTTGGGCATGATCCCCTGCACCTCAGTGCCTGTGGTCCTGCGTGTTAAGAATGTGGATCAGTAGTCGAGGCAGCTGCATGGACACTAATAAACCAGGCCCCCAGTACTCTGTGTGTGCCATCCGCGGGTGTGGCAGAGCCCTGGCATCCGTGTCATCCATGTCACCACTGGCACAGCTCTGCGCCTTCCTTGGGCCCCTCCTTCCACCCCATGCTGCAGCATAGACGGGTCTTCCCTGTCCCTAGGCCCCTCGTCTGGGGGAACGATGACACTGTGGTGATGGCCCCTGGTTTACCCTCCTCGGAGATTTGGTGACACTCGGGCTGTGCTTCTAGCGGACCCCCGAGCTGGGCTGGTGTGGGAGAGCCTGGGTCCCTCTGGCCCTGGCCGCTGGCACCAGCCCCGGAGGGGGCCGTTCCCCGGGCGCTCGGCGGGTGGTGCTCGGGGCGGTGAGGGAAGCGCGACCGGCGGCGCCCCACGGTCCGAGCGGCACCGGCGGGCGGCTCCCGGACCGGCGGGGGCGGGGCCATGCAAATGAGCTGCGCCGCGCGGCATGACGGGACACGGCCCGCGCAAAGGGACCGGGCCGTGCAGGAGGTGCGAGCTCAACGCGCAGGGAAGGAGCTGATCTGGGACAGCTGCGCTCCGAATGGGAACGAACCCATCTGGGACAGCTGCACTCCGAATGGGAACGAACCCATCTGGGACAGCTGCACTCCGGGTGGGAACGAACCCGTCTGGGACAGCTGCACTCCGGGTGGGAACGAACCCATCTGGGACAGCTGTACTCCGGGTGTGCTCACCGGTGCGACATCACCAGATTCAGGAAGCTTGACTGTATAATTTGTAGTGGTGGAGATTGTGTTCGCATTCTCCCTGCTTTCGTTGTTTGGAGGGAGAGTTGTAATCAGGGTTAGCTACAGGCAGTGTGCACGCGTTGTTTGTTGGTATTTCCAGTGGCAGCCGATACTCCTGAGACCGTGTTTCTCCACTTTGTCCCGCACTGACGTGCTATCGCTTGCGAGGATGGTTGCAGGCGCTGCAGCAGTGTTGCAAGCCCGACTGCAGAGGGCCTGGGCGCCCGGTCCCTGCCCGGTCTGTGCGGAACCGGCCCAGCCTCGCCTCCCCACGCTCCAGCCCGCGGGTCGCCAAGCGTCTACACTCGACCGAGGTGGGACGGCAAGAGCCGGGTTAGCGTCCGGCCCGCACACCGAGCTCGCCGGGGGGACGGGCGGAGGCTGAGACTGCGTCCGACTCGGGGGGCATCAAATCCCCGCTCTCTGGAAATCCGCCCGGGCTCGGCCGGGTGTGACCCAGACAGTGCTCACTTGAGCGGGACCGGCATCTCCGCACCTTGTTCCAGGAGAACTGTTTCACCGGGGTGCTTCCCTGCTCCTGCAGACACTACGTGGGACAGGCAGGAACCATCCCAGCTTCAGAGGCAGCACTTCGGGGGCCCCTTTAGGGATTCGCTGGCTAATTACTGCAGGGAACAGGGATATATCTCCCGGACGCCGGCAGGTTCGGAGGGAGCGCCCTGGGATGGCCCCTGAATCCCCAGCTATGCCCTCGCTGCTTTCCCGTCTTGCGGGAGAATCCCACAGCGCTCGCGGATCGCGTCCGACCCCGCGGTCCCAGGGCCCCCGTTCCGTCTGCTAAATCTGTCCTTTAACCTCCAGACCAGGGGAGAGCGCGAACGCAGTCCCCCACTACCACAAATTATGCAGTCGAGTTTCCCGCATTTGGGGAAATCGCAGGGGTCAGCACACCCGGAGTGCAAGGGATGAGCCTCGCCCTGGGAAAACCACCTGCCTGATCATGGTGTCTCCCCTGCCAGGTAAGTATGCCCAACCCCGCCCCACGCCCAACCACCCTGACCGCCCCACGCCTCCCCAACACACGCCCACCCCCGCCCCGGCCCCCCACCCCACCCGCCCCGCGCTGCGGCCCGGCCCGCACGGCCCGGCCCGCGCAGCGCCCGCGGCCGCGCGAGGGCAGCGCGGGCTCTGCGCGGGCCGTGTCCCGGCATGCCGCGCGCCTCGCCTCGTTTGCATAACCCCGCCCCGCAATTGCGTCTCATGGCCCCACCCCGCACTCGTCGCTTGCTTTTAACGTCATCATTCGCCATCCCCGGTTCCGGTTCGGTCCTGGTGGCGCGGCCCGCAACGGGGCGGCGGCTCTGGGAGCCCCCGATGGCCTCGAGCACCGCCCGCAGGCCGCCGTGCCGGGAGCGGAGTCTCCGGGAGCGGCCGGGACAACGATCGGGTTCTGCCGGGCGGAACCGGAGCCGTAGTGGGGAGCGGGAGGGTGAACCTCGAGTACTCCGTATGTACCGGGGGTGGACGGAGCGAGGCGGGGCCGGTCCCCGGGGCACGAGGTGGTGCCGCCGTACCCGGTGCTGCGGGACACCGAGTCGTGCCAAGGGGTCTTACTGCGTTCCGCTGTTAACTGCGGTGTTTTGGGGCAGGGGAGGAGCTGCCGGCGGGAGATCTGGGCTGTGAGGATGGAGAAGAAGCTGCCGAATCCCCGGAAAAACCTGTGCGGCCCCAAGTCAGCCCCGCCGGGGCGGCTCCGGGGCCCGGGGAGAGCTCTGCGAACGGGGCAGTGCCGGCGGCACGGGCGGCCGGGAGGCGCGGCAGGAAGGGCAAGGCCGAGGTGCTGCTGCTGGAGCTGTCCCGGGCCCCGGAGCCCGTTCGGATGGAAAAGCGGCTCGGGAGCAGCGAGGACGGCCTTGAGACCCCTCGGGGCGGGCGGCCCAAGAGGAAGGCAGCCAAAGTGTGAGTTGGTGGTGACAGCTGGGGCTCGGGGGCGCCTGTGCCCTAGAGACACGTGAGAGAGGTGGGAAATGTTCACCCTGGATAAGAAAAGGCTCCAGGGAGACCTTAGAGCTTCTTACGGCGCTTAAAGGGGCACCAGAAAAGTTGGAGAAGGCCTTTGAACAAGGGGCTGTAGGAACAGAACACAGGAATGGCTTCCTACTGCGAAGGATAGTGGGAAGAAATCCTCCCCTGTGAGGGTGGGGAGGCCCTGGCACAGCTTGCCCAGAGAAGCTGTGGCTGCCCCATCCCTGGAATTTTTCAAGGCCAGGTTGGATGGGCCTTGGAACACCCTGGTTTAGTGGAAGGTGTCCCTGCCCATGGCAGGGAGGGTGGAACTGGATGAGCTTTAAAGCGTCTTCCAACCCAAACCATTCCCTGATTCCGTGATTCAATGATCTCTGTCTCCCCAGAGGGTCTCAGTGCCTTTCCTGTAGGACTTTGTCCCGTGTTGGTGGGATGTACTGATTCCTCACAGACCAATCCTTTGCCACTCTAGGGAATGTGTTTGGATCCAGGAGCCCCTGGCAGGGGGCAGCAGCTGCCTGTGGCAGGAGGAATTTCCTTGGTTCCTGACAGAGCAGGAGGAGCTTATTGGTGGTAGCAGGGCAAGCTCCAGGGAGTTCAGGGTGCGGGGAGGCCGTGTGCTCAGGGCCTCCGGTACAGCTGGAGCAGATTCACTGCCCAGACCACGGGCTGGAAGGGGGGAGGCAGAGCTGGCCCACCCCTTTGTTATCCTGCTGCTTACCTCCAGGCACTGCCCTGCTGTTCCAGGGCTCTGCTGTACCTGCAGGAGCTGGCGGAGGAGCTGGCGCCCACGTGCCAGCCCCCCGTGCCGGCCGAGGGGGCGCCGGAGCCAGAGCACGTCCCGAGGAAGCGCCGGGGCCGGAGGAGGAAGGAGGAGGACACAGACAGCGATGACCCCGCACAAGATGCTGACTTCGTGCCCTCACAGGAAGGGCTGCAGGCAGAGGAGGAGGAGGAGGAGGGCAGCGACACGCTGTTCAGTGAGGCGTCGGAGCCAGAGCTGGAGGCACCTCGAGGGCACGGCGGGAGGACGGCAGCCACAGGGGTGAGGACAGGGGCTCTGCCTAGGGCCCTTCTTGCCTGTGACCCAGCACCAACAGCTCCAGATGCCTGTGCTGTCCCACAGTGTCCCTGCTGGCAGGGCAGGACAGCTGGGACAGGGGTGGCACATGGGGCAGGCACAAGGCCAGTGGCAGCTCCTGGTGAGGGCCACTGGGGACGGGAGCAGGGACAGGTCCTCTGGGAGAGGGAGCAGGGCCTGTGCTCCAGCTGGAGCAGGGGGAGGTGGAGGCAGGTCCTGAAGGAGTCCTGGCCTCCTGGAAGTTCCTGTAGTGGGACTGTATGTCTTTAGCCCAGTGTGGCCTGTTGACAGTGGCTGGGGAGAGTTCTGTTCTCAGGGCCTGTGGTGGTTCCCTTTGGGACAGTTGGATCCCCCAGGGCTCAGGGCTTTCTCTGAGTCTGTTGTTCTGCCCAGAGATCCAAGCCCCAGTGCCGAGGCCTCGCCCCCAACGGCTTCCACAACTCCATCATGGCCCCAGTGGAAAAGAGCTCCAGCCTTACCTGCAGTCTGTGAGTGGGGGCTTGGGGTGCTCGAGGCGCAGCGGGGCTACAGGGAGCAGTGGGTTGTCCTGGTACCGTCACTGGCTGGATATGAGGGTGAAGGAGAGCGTGCTGTCGGGAATGTCAGTATTCTGCTGGGATGGGGCACAGTTGGGTCGGGAGGGTTGCAAAGGGCAGGGACTGTGCTGCAGAAGGGGAGGCTGTGCCACAGGATGCAGGAAGGGGAGGTGAGGAGGGGGTGCTGGACATGCCAGGGGCCGTGGCTGAGGTCTGGCATGCACTGCAGGCGGGAGCAGAAGCACTCACAGTGGGAGTTCCCTGACTGGATCCCCGTGGCACACAGGTGGACGTGTCTCTCTGACAGGTACCATGGGAGCAGGGAGGGAGCAGGGCCAAAGGAAAAGTGGGGCAGCTCCCAGCAGTGCCTGGGGTGAGCAAGGGGGTGGGGGGGGCTGTGCTCCCACACCCCTCTCTGTGGCTGCTGTGGGCTTTGGGGGTCTCTTGGATTTGGCTGTGGAGCAACGTGGCCAGTCAGGCCATGTGGAGGCTGGGATGGTGCTGGGACATGGGGCTGTGCTGGGGTGATTGGGTGAAGGATGGGAAGATCTCCTCTCACTTCTGCCTGCACAGCGAGGCTGCCCCGTACCTGCCAGCAGAGGAGAAGTCTCCCCTCTTCTCCATTCAGCGTGAGGGCATCAAGGACGATGGTGCCTTGTACAGGTTAAACAGGTGTGTGCTGGGGTGTCCCTAGGCCCAGCAGGGTGTTTGCTGCCTGTCAGGCTGTCCATCTAGCGTGGCAGTGGCTGTCGGGTTGTCCCCAGGCCCAGTGGGACGGTGGCTGTCAGGGTGTCCCCAGGCCTGTCTGGGACCAGGGGCCACCCCCAGGGTTGCATCCGTGGGTTGGCCAGTCGGCCTGTACTGTGCCCTGGGGTCCCACCAGCCCCTGCCCCAGCTCTGCAGGAGCCTTCATCCCTCTCCCACCAACAGGTTCAGCTCTCTGCAGCCCCACCCAGAGCGCCTGGATGTCTCCTTCTTCGTGGGCGGCCCAGTGTGGGCGATGGAGTGGTGCCCGACCCCGGAGGGCTCTACAGCCCCGCAGTATGTGGCCGTGTCCTGCCACAGGAGCATGGAGGAGACGCACAGCGTGTCTGGGCTTCACTCAGGCCCTGCACTCCTGCAGCTCTGGGGCCTGGGCATGCTGCAGACGGAGCAGGGGTGAGTGGCTGGGGCTGGGGCCTACCTAGATCTTGCGTCCCCCCATGGCTGCGTGGGTGGCGAGGCTTGTCCTCTCCCAGAGCTGCCAGCCGCAGCCTGAACCCCAAGAGGGCTGTGCTGATGGCCTGCTCTGCCAGTGGTGTACACTGTGTGTATTGGAGCTGCTGGGCACCAGCTACCATGTTAGTCATGGCCAAACTCATGCCCACAGCTCTCCCAACAAGGCCAGGCTGGCCTATGCCATCGCTGCCGACTACGGCTGTGTGTGGGACATGAAGTTCTGCCCCAGTGGTGCCTGGGAGCCACCCACTGCAGCCAGGACGGTGAGTGCTGCTCAAGGGCTGCCCTTGGGTTCTCATGAGAGGTGACCCATGTCTGAGCTCATGTGTCCATCCCCAGCACCCACAGATGAGCCGGCTGGGCCTGCTGGCAGCTGCCTTCTCAGATGGCAGGGTGGTGGTGTATGCCCTGCCACACCCTGGGGCCCTGCACCACGCCAAGACAACCCAGGTAAAAGGTAGGAAGAGCCACACCGCCGAGCAGGGGCGTCCTGGCCCTCCTCCCCCTGTGCCAGCATGGGACTGCAAACCCCAGGCTGACCTGTGTCCATAGGAGCCTGCTGTGCTGGGGAGCTGCCAGCAGGGCTGTGCCTCAGCCTGGGAGCTGGGTGGCTGGGAAGTGAGCCCACACCCAAGATGCCCCCAGCCTGGCATCTGTCACAGGTATAGTGTGGGATCCAAGGCTGCTTTTTGGTGTTGGAGGCCTGCTTTGAGTACTCTTGTGCCCAGAGATCCAAGCCCCAGTGCCAAAGCCTTGCTTCCAACGGCTTCCACAATTCCATTATGGAATTCCAGTGAAGAGCTCCAGCCTTACCTGCAGCCTGTGTGAGTGGAGGCCGTGTGCAATGTGCTGCTTTGGTTCTGTCTCAGGGACACTGCAGCAGCCTGGCTGGGATGTGGCTCCCAGGCAGCCCCAAAAGCTGGGCACTGGTGGGGGCTCTCAGCAGCATCGCTGTTCACAGCAGGGCACAGCCACAAAGCGTGTCCCCAGCCATTCCCCATCTCCCTGCTGCCAGAGCTGCCTCTTTCAGCCAAGCCATGTGTTAGGACAGGAGTGCAGGGCTGGTTCAGACTAACGGTGCCTGTAATGACTGTGCCGGAGCTGAGCGGGATCGATGGCCAGCGCGTGCTGGCGGCGGGCGCTCGGCCGTGGCTGACAGCCAGCACTTGTGTGCTGACGGTGGAAATGGGCTCCCTGTGCCCAGACACAGCTGCCAGCGCTCCCGGTGTGCTGGCTGTGCCTGCGCTGGCTGCAGGTGGCTGGGCCCTGCTGCAGCCCCCCCGGCACCTTGTGAGGGGGGCCCAGCCAGCTCCTGTCATGACTGGAGCCCGGCACATGCGGTCGTTGCCGGGCTGGAGCGCTGGTTTCCAGCCCCAGGATCAGTGCCAGGCTGTGGTGACAGGCCCTGCTGGGAGCTCCCAAACTGGTGTGGCTGTGCTGGCTGTCCCTGGGGCACTGGGGACCCACATCCCTGTGTTCCTGCCTGGCAGAGCTGGGGCTGGTCTCCATCCTGCATCCCAGCTGTCACAGCTCCTCTGTATCTCCACCCATGGCTGCCATGCTGCAGGCTGTGACGTGCCAGTCTGGTGCTGACTGTGCAGGACAGCCCCACATGGGGGTTAGGGACCCCAGGCCTGAGGGATGTGGGATGGGGTCCCCACAGCACTCATGTATGGTGTTGCTGGTGGAGGGGATTCTCTGGTAGACAGAGCTGGTGCATGGTGGTCCTGTAGGTATCCTGCCCTGAGCTTTTTGGTGTAGGGTCTCTGCCTCCCTTCCCAGGAGTGGTGCCTGGCTGCTCCAGTCCTGTCAGCCATGGAGCAGATGTCCTGCACAGCTGCTCTCTGCCTTCCTGGGGTGGTCAAAGTCAGGTCTGGCTCCTGTGTGTCACTGCATCACCTCAACTTTGGTGCTGGCCATGGTGGGGCAGGAGCACATCATCTCTGCCTGTGGCACGTTTCAGGGGCTGCTTCTTCCAACACACAGGCAGGCCTGGCTCCTGGGGGTCCTGCTGCCACCCGTTTGTACCTCCATGTGCTCCAGTTCCTGCTGTGCTGGGAACACTGCTCTAGGGGAATGGCAGGACAGGGACTGGGAGCAGGACAGGGCCACAAAGAGCTGCAGTCCAGGCTCCAGGCAGGGAGCTCCCGGGACAGCCAATGCCTGCCCTGATCCCCTTCTGCTCTCTTCTAGATGGGTCCCTCCACAAGCACCTTATCTGCAAGGTCAGTGTTCCCCACCATGGTGATCCCTGTCAGGGCCGGCACTCGGCGAGCCCCCCAGCCAGTGCAGGTGGCAGAGCCTGGGGAGCCGAGGCACCTGCAGAGTGTTGGAGGGGCAGAGCAGTGTCGTGCTCCCACCCCTGGCATCCCGCTCCTGGGGCATGGATGGCACCGCTGCAGGGCTGTGACCCAGGGCTCTCCCTTGGCCCCCAGGTGCAGTGCATCGCCACGCTTCAGGTGGGCTCCATCGAGGCAGGTAATGCAACTGAGTGTGGACAGTGCTTCAGTCTCTCCTGGATGCCGTCCAAGCCCCACCATCACCTTGCAGCAGGCTTTTATGACGGTGAGTCTCCTGTGCCCTGCGGCAGCACTCGGGGAGCAGCCTTCACCCTGGCAGAGCACTGGAGCCTTGTGCTCAGCCTCAACTGGTGCTGGCACCTCTGCCCAGCCCTGGGTCAGAGGAAGGCTTCTCTGGGCTGGCTGTTGTCACTCTGACGTACCTCCAGGCTGGTCACTGGTTAGGGTTAGGGCAACTCTGTCCACTGCTGGTCCCCCACCAAAGCACCTGTGGCATTGGCAGTACCTCATGGGCACAAGTCTTTCCACAGGCACCGTGGCGGTGTGGAACCTGCTCACCAAATCCCTGCTGCAGTGCGTGCACCAGCCTGATGCCTCCCTCAAGCTCTACCCTTTCCGGTGCTTTCTAGCCCATGACCACGCAGTCCGGAGCATTGAGTGGTGCAAGGCTGACAGGTGAGGGCAGGAGCAGGTACAGATGCTGCCAGGAGAGGAGCTTCCTCCTTTGTCAAGAAGGGCTTGGGAGGCCATGGTGCCAATGGTACTTGGCCCCCTGCAGCACCAGAGGGGTTGGGTTGGGCTTTCCAGGGGAGGGCAGTTGAGCTGCTGCAGGACTGGGGCCACCAGTGCCCCGTGGTGGGGCAGGGCACAGCTCCATGCTGGCCTCTCAGTGCTGCCTTTCTCCTGCTTCTCAGCAACTTCCTGGTCACGGTAGGCAGCGATCGCAAGATCAAGTTCTGGGACCTGCGTCGGCTGTATGAGCCCATCAACAGCATCAAGCGGTTCCTGAGCACTGAGGTGGCCTGGCTGCTGCCCTACAACGGCATCACTGTGGCCCAGGACAACTGCTATGCCTCGTGAGTGCTGGGGCCAGTCCTGCTGCCAGGGCCTGGTCAAACTTCCCAGGGGCCCCTCTGGTTTCCCCCTCCCTGGGACTGTCCAGCTGTGCCATGGCAAGGGCAGGCCCTGCTTGTTTTGGGTCACACCGCACCAGCACAGCGTGACATCCCCTCTGCTGTGCCACTCTGAGGCAGAGGCAGGGTGGGCCAGGGGATGGCCTACCCCTGAACTGGGCAACAGCTGTGCTGCTAAAGAGGTTTAGGGTCTCGGCAAGTTCTTGGCCTCTGGGAGCTGCCTTGAGTCCTCTTGACTCTGTGAAATGCTGCTAGAGCAAGAACAGCCCGCTCACCCTGGGGCAGTTCTGTGGGGAGGTGGGCTGTGCCTGGCTCTCCAGTTCCTGGTGACAGCAGTCAGGCATCCCATGCCTCATTCTGTCGCTTCCTCCACAGGTATGGGGTCTGTGGGATCCACTACATCGACGCCGGGTACCTGGGCTTCAAGGCCTATTTTGTGGCCCCTCGCAAGGGCACTGTGTGGGTAAGGGCCAGTGCAGGGCCGTTCTGTCCCAGTGGCCAGGTCAGCCCCAGCTGGGGCTCAGGGCTTGCGGGGGTGGTGGGAACCCTGTGCCCTCCAGCCCTCTGTCCCTGCAGAGCATCTCTGGCTCGGACTGGCTGAACACAGTAGCTGCAGGTGACATCACCGGTGAGCTGGTGGCAGCGGTGCTGCCTGACCTGGCTGTCAACCCCCTCAACGTCAAGCGCTCCTCAGACCGCAGATTTGTAAGAGACCATTGCGCTCAGGTGGCCCAGCCCGGGCACACAGGGCTGGCGGGGGCAGGGGGGACCATAGGAAAAGTGTCCTGGTGGTCCCTGTCTGCAGAGAAGCGGCAGGATCTCTGTCCACCCTCCCCTGAGCCCGCTCTCACCCACAGCCGGTGTACAAAGCTGACCTGCTGCCGTGCAGCCCTGATGGGCCTGAGTGCGCCGAGCAGGCGCTGCCCAGGACCCATCGCTACAGTGAGATGGTGGCCAGGAGCTACATCCGATTCCAGGACACAGACCTGGTAGGAGAGGACGGGGGGCAGCCGGGGTCCGGCCTGTGAGCAGGGCTGGTGGGGCTGTGGCTGGGCAGTGGGGTTGGCAGGGCCAGGAGATGCTGGTGGGGCATTGGGGCAGCCCCTTACCTCGGGCAGGGCCGAGATCATGGTGCAGGCGATGCTCCTGCCTCGGGCCTGCAGCCCAAGGTGGTGCCACCGCTTTCCAGCGCAGCTTCCAGAACTTCCCAAGCCGGGAGCCCATGCGCCGGATGCACAAGCAGGAGCTGAAGGCAGAACTGAGCCTTGACCGCCTGCAGCTGGAGGCCCTCCACAAGGTGAGTGGGCCAGGCTGAGCCCCAGCCCTGCACACAGATGGTCTGCTCTGGGGCCCAGAGTCCCAGCACCCCAACCCCCTCCCTTAGGAACTGCTCTCTTCCCACAGGTGCGCTTCAGCCCCAACCTGGACTCGCAGGGATGGCTGGTGTCGGGTGGGCAGGCGGGCATTGTGCGGGCACACTGCCTGGTTGGGCTGGCCTCTGGCGTGGGCCACCAGCTGCTCCCAGAGTGCCAGGCCCGCTTCAGCGTCCTCTATGGGGACACAGCCAGCAGCCCTGGCCCCCCTGAGCACTCCCTGCTGCCAGCAGAGTAGGGCTGTCAGTCCCTCATGCTGCTGCCATGTGCTCACCCTGGGCAGGGGCTGGGGCCAGCTGTGCTGGCATGGGGCTGTTGGCCCCCTCAGTGCTGCTTTCCCTATGGGTGTCTGCTGCAGGAGGGACAGCTGCTCCCAGACATTCTCTGGGATGCTCTGGATGCTTGTCCTCATCCTCTGGGCCTGGAAGGGTCTGTCTACACTGTTTGGTCTGAGCTGGGCAGGGGCTGTGGGACGTGCACATGTCCCAGGGCTGAGCTGTGGGTCTGACCCTGCAGACCCTTCACCAGCGTGGAGCTGTGCTTGTGCTCGCCTCCATCCCTGCTGTGCGCCAGAGGGCAGGGAAGGGGCTGGGAGCTGTGGAGTCGCTCACATTGAGCTTGTGTTCAGCTGTGCAGAATAAACGTGGTGGTTTTGTATGGATGTGGTGGTACTGGCACTGGGGCAGACGTGGCTGGTAGCGGTGGCTGTAGGGGCCCACCCCCAACTCCATCCTTTCCCTCCTCACTCCAGTCTGCTGCGCTGCTGCTGCACATTTATTGGCAGTGCTGGCACTGCTGCTGGCATAGATGGACAGGTGGACACCAGGGGCACAGGCACGACTCAGCAGAGGGAATGGATCAGGAACAGCAGGATTCAGATGGAGCTCAGGCAGCAGTGTGCGGGGCTGGGGCCAGGGCCAGGTCTGAGGTCCCCCATGGGGGATGTCCCCTTCTGCCAGGACAGACGGGCTCCCTGGGGACTGGGTGGTGGGGCAGGATTCCGCCTCCTCAGGAGCTGTGGCACATCAGGGAGTGGAAGATCCCAGGGAGCCCCTGTGTTCCACAGGCCTGGCCATGCGTCTGTCCCCCCAGGACACCGCACTGGAGTCACTGTCCCACCCCAGGACTTCGCAGCAGTGGTGTGGGGTAGAGGGGAGGATGAGATCTCAAGCACTGCCCTGCTCTAGCACGAGGAGCTGGGGCCAGGGCCACGTCTGGCCCAATGTAGCAGCGTGGGTGGGGGTCTCAGGCTTGGGGGTCCTGGCAGTGGGGACAGCCTGCTGTCTCCTCGTGGTGCTGCTCCACCTGTACTGTGCACAAGGCAAAGCCAAACCTGCTCTGGAGCCGGGCAGTGACCTCCTGCAGCACCATCTCGGCATCAGCGCTGGCATCTAGGAGCAGCAGGCCAGGGGCTCGTTCCTGGCATGGCCACTGGGATCCCCCCGGCCATGCCCTGTGCAGGTCACTCACCCACAGCCACGTGCACCGACACCGCGGGGTGGCTCAGCGTCAGCGCCCAGAGATGGAGGTCATGGACACCCCGCACCCCGCTGGTCCCCAGCAGCACGTCCTTCACCGCATCAAACTCGAGGCCCCGCGGTGTCCCTGCCAGCAGCACCTGCTCACAGGGGCCACCCTTGGCCCCAGCCACAGCACCCACCTGGCTGAGGGCTCCCAGTGGAAGCCACTGGGGCTGGGGGCTTCCCCAGGGGAACCAGGCTGAGCATGGTGGCTTTGGGGTGAGACAGGCCTCACCTTGGGGCCAATGCACCTGGCCAGGGTGGAGAGAAGGGACTGGGGGGATTCAGGTGTGGCAAGGGAGAAGGACACAAGAGGTGAGCTGCCTCGTGGGCTGCGGCAGACACAGCTCCAGGAGCTCCTGTGCCCATCCTGCAGCTGTGGTCTCACACCCCTCCCACTCACTACTCACCTTCCATGAGGACCCTGAAGACATCTCTGAGGATCGTGATGGTGGAGCCAAGGACGAAGACAGAGAAGAAGAGGGTGCTAATGGGGTCTGCGATCTTACACTGGGGCTGCAGAGAGCAAGGTGTCTGTGAGGCTGGGGGCAGAGCTGACTTGGCACCCTGCGTGGGACTAGCAGAGCTGTTCCCACAGGCAGCATTGGGGCAGTCCAGCCTGGGCACCTTGAAGTAGATGATGGTGGCAGCCACGAGGACACTGACGCTCTGCAGCAGATCCCCCACCACATGGACGAAGGCTGCCCGCACGCTGGTGCTGCCAGGCAGGGGGCTGTGGCTGGGCTGGCAGGCCACAGAGCTCTCCAGCTGCTCGTAGGCCCCTGTGCCATGGCCATGGCCAGCAGGGGACTGGTGCAGGATGTAGGCCATGCTGGGAAGAGCAGGGCTGGCTCAGTGCCACACTGACAGGGTATGGGGGCCCTGCTGGCCCTTGCTTGAGCAAAGGGGGCACAGGCAGTCACACCTGGGCCTTGGGACAGTGGGAGGAGTGGGGCTGGAGGTGCAGCAGGAGCAGGGCAGGGGTTTGGTCCTGGGGCTCATGACAGGGCTTGTGGGGTGCTGCTTGGGGGACCAGGGCAATGTGGGGTGTGGGGCTGGAGGCACATGGACTGGAAGCCCCAAGCACAAGGAAGACAGGGACGTGGTGGGGGGGAGGCAGCACCTGGGGACACAAGACTGGTGCACAGGGACACAAAGTGACCTGGGGACACAGTTGGGGTTCCAGGGACATAGGTGGGGCAGGAGTCAGGCTGACGGTGCACAGGGACCACGGGTGCACAGCCCCAAGTGGGACATACACCAGATTGACGCCGACGGCGCAGGCGGATGTGGCCAGCATGGCTCGTGCCTCGATCTCGTAGTCATTGCTGATGATGCGGGCGGCCGCTAGATAGACAAGGGCTGCGGTCACAACCCAGATAGAGAGGACAGAGGCCAGTGCACCCAGTGTCTCTGTGGAATGACACCCATCAGCACTCAACCCGGCCATGGGGGTCCCCTGGAGCCCCGCAGGGCCGTGCCCCTCAGCTCACCCGAGCGGTGCCAACCAAAGGTCATGGTTTTGGTGGGTGGGCGGTTGGAGACCCAGAGGGAGAAGAGGCTGACGGACATGCTGCCCACGTCTGTCAGCAGGTGGGCTGCATCGGTCATGACGGCCAGGCTGTGTGCCAGGTACCCACCTGTGGGCACAGAGCAGCTGGCACCCTGTGCCCCGCTGGCAGCCCTCCACCCTGGCCCAGCCGCTGTTACCTATCACCTCCCCGACCATGAAGAGGCAGCAGACAGCACAGGCGATGCTCAGCTGCTGGCGGGCCTGGAGCCTGCCCTGCCCAGGGCTGGGGGTTGGGGGGCTGCAGCGGCAGTGGGGATCTGGGGGGGCCACCAGTGCCCAAGGGTCTCGAGAGCCTGTGAAGAGACTAGGGGCGGGGGTCACGGCCGGCAGCACCGGGCAGGTGCTCCCTGCCCAGAACCCCCGAGGGTCCTGCTACCGCCCGGTGTTACACAGCCGGGCAGTCGGTGCAGCCGGGCAGTCGGTCCCCAGCGGGACAAGCAGCCGCGGGACCGGCGGCAGCAGCAGGAGGCGGTGGCACGGGGGTCCCGCCGGAACCGGAGACTGGACTGGTGCGGGTACCCGCGGGGAGGTGCGGTTGGGAGCGAGGTGCTGTGCCTGCGGCCGGGCTGCGGGACGGGCCGCCCGTGCGGAGACGTGAGGCGTGGGGAAGGGGCGGCGGGGGCCGAGGTCCTGGTGCGTGGGGCAGCAGTGCGGGAGCGGGGACGGACAGCTCACAGGGACGGGGGCTAATGGATGGACCGTACCGGTGTGGGCGAGTGATGGATGGATGGTACCGGTGTGCGTGGGCGACGTTTGGGCGCCGATAGGTGCGGGACGGACGCCCGAGGGGGGGAGCGAGGCTGGCGCACGGTGGGGCTGGTTCCGCTTGAGCGGAGGTGCCGGTGGCTGGGCGAACGTGCCGGTGGCGGGGTGACGGTGCAAGTGGCGGATGGTCAGGGCTGGCTCGGGGACTGCGGAGGTGCCCATGTCCGTGTCGGATGGATGAAGGCACGGGCGCTGGCGAGGAGGGACGTGCCGGGAGTGCCGGTGTCGGGGGTGGGGGGGTGCGAGCTGGGCAGCGCGGGACGTGCCGGGGGCTTGCGGGTGCCGAGGGAGCTGGGGGTGATGGAGGTGCCGGCAGTACTGGTGCGGGAGGACCGAGGGTTGCAGATGCGGGGGATAATGGAGGTGGTGGTGAGAGAAATTGCCGGGAGCCCTGGGAAGTGACGGGGTGCCGCTGCCAGGATAATGGGGATGCCGATTGTGGAGATGCTAGTGCCGGTAATGGGGCTGTCGGGACGATGGTGTGCCGGTGGTGATGGAAGTGCCGGTGGTGACTGGAGTGTCGGAGGTGCCGGCGCAATGGGGATGCCAGTGATGGGAGTGCCGATGATGGAAGTGCCGTCGGCGCCGCAGACGCCGGTGATGGAGTTGTGCTGGCGGTGGTGGGGGTGCCGGGGTGATGGGATGCCGGGGTGATGGGATGCCGGGGTGAGGGGATGCCGGTGCCGGCGGTACCTCTTGAGGCGCAGGCTGTCGTCGGCGCGGCCGTTCCGCGGGCTGACCAGGCGGGCGCTCTCGGTGCCGGTCGGGGACTCCATCCCGGGAGCGAGCGGCACCGCGAGCACCGGCACCGCCGAGCCCCGCCCCTGCCGTGACTCCGCCCCCACGCGCGGGTGGCGGGGTGGTCCTGCCCGCGGGTCCGCGCTCGAGCGGGGACGGCCCCGGCGGCGTGCGAGGGGCTGGAGAGGGGCTGGAGAGGGGCTGGAGAGGGGCTGGAGAGGGGCTGCTCGGGTGTTGAGGTCCGATGGATCTCCAGGCAAATACATGGGAGCTGTGCGTAAGGGGCGCTCTGCCACAGGAGAAGCTCTTCGGGGACAAGGCTCAGCCTCATCTTTTGTCCCTGGGCAGGTGATGACACAACTGATTCTGGAAGCCGTCTGTGCACAGGAAGGACAGGAAGGGAGCTGAGGAGAATCCGGCACAGTGTCACCGACGGGGATTGCGCCTGACCATTCCAGTCACCTTCCGCGGTGAAATGCCGAACCTGGTGCACGACGGGCGTGCAGGGGACAGTGTCTGCCCAGGTTACAGGAAGGCTTTTGACGCTGTACCGCTTGGGACCCTCAGCGAGAAGTGTTGGGAGCACGGGCTGGATGAGCCGGGAGGGGCTGCATTGAACTGGGGCTGCGTGGCCGAGCCCGGAGCAGAGTATTCACCGCCCGGTAAAGACCAGTGTAACCTCGGGGTTAGTACTGAGTCCAGTCCCGCCTCCTTTAGGGACCTGGAGGCCAGGCAGAGCACCCTCAGCACGGTGACAGATGACAACCGACCGGGGATAGGTGGCTTCACCCGGTGGGTCGTGCTGCTCCGTAGTGCGGAGGGATTCAAGATGGGCTGCAGAGACAGGGGGCAGGAGCTTGGGGAGGGTCAGCACGGGGCAGTGCAGGGTCCTGCTCTGGGGGGGACAGCCTCAGGACGGGCACCGGGCAGCCGGCTGGGAAGCAGCTCCGCAGAAAAGGCTCCGGGGGTCCTGGGAGACACCGAGTTGACCATGAACTAACAATGCACCCTTGGCACGTCCTGGACACCACTGGGGCTGGAGCGCTGGCTCCCCAGAACACGCGGGACAGGACAGGCTGGGGAGAGCCCGCCGAGCACCCTGTGATGCTGCAGGGCTGGAGCGGCTCTGCCGGGATAAGGCTGAGGGAGCTGCAGAGCCCCGGGGATCCCTGGCTGTGACACCTCTAGGGAGGCGGCTGCAGGTGAGCCCAGCGCTCGGGGCTGCCGGGGGCGTGGCCTGATCGGGGCGTGGCCTGATCGGGGGCGTGGCCTGATCGGGGCGTGGCCTGATCGGGGCGGGGCCTGACCGGGGCGGGGCCTGACCAGGGGCGGGGCCTGACCAGGGGCGGGGCCTGTTCGCCGGGCCGTGTGCAGCACCGCCTGTCCCAGCAGCTCCCGCGGCCACGCGCGGCGATGGCGGCGGTGGGTGCGGAGGAGCGGCGGGGCACGACGGGGCCGGAGCGCGGCCACAGCTCCGGTCCCGGCCCGCTGGGCTCTCTGCTCAGCCGGTTGCCGCTGGCGCCCGCCCCGGCCCCACGGCGGCGCACCGCCAGCCAGTGCAAGCCGGAGACGCCGCTGCTGCGCACCAGCAAACGGACTATCTACACGGCCGGGCGGCCGCCCTGGTACAGCGAGACCGGCGCGCCCGTAGATGAGGCCTTTGTCATCGGTGAGTGGCGGAACGGGGCCGGGGAGGGGATGGAGCCGGAGCAGAAAGGAGATGGAGCCGAGACTGGGCCGGGGAGGGGATGGAGGCCAGACCGGGGCCAGGGTCGGGCTGCAGTCGGAAATCCGTGGAACCGGGCCCCGAGCAACGTCCGAGGAGGGGCTGGGACCGGGCTGGAGCCGGATCCGGGGCCGTGACGGATCCGGGGCCGGGGCGGTGCCCCCGCCGCTCCCCGCAGGCCTGTGCGGCGGCAGCGCCTCAGGCAAGACCACGGTGGCGACGCGGATCATCGAGGCGCTGGACGTGCCCTGGGTCGTGCTGCTCTCCATGGACTCCTTCTACAAGGTGCGGGACGGGGGGCCCGGGGGTCCGGCACAGCGCCGAGCGGTGCCGATAGTCGCGGTTCCAGCGTACTGCTGAGTGGTGCTGATGCTCGTGGGTCCAGGGATCCGGTGCGACACTGAGCCGTGCTGGTGCCTGTGGATGCCAGGATCCGGCGCAGTGCTGAGTGGTGCTGGTGCCCCGGGCGTCCGGCACGGCGCTGAGCACTGCCGGGGCCTGCAGGTGCTGGATGAGGGGCAGCAGGCGCTGGCAGCCCGCAGCGACTACAACTTCGACCACCCCGATGCCTTTGACTTTGAGCTGCTCGTCAGTGTCTTGCGCAAGCTCAAGAAGGGCAAGAGCGTGAAGGTGCCGGTGTACGACTTCACCACTCACAGCCGGCGCCGCGAGTGGGTGGGTGCCACAGGGGCCACGCTGGGCCAGGGTGGCAGAGTCCCGGGAAGGGGGAACACCTCTGGTGCTGCAGGGCCTGGAAGGCTAAAGGGATGGGGCGGCTTGGGGTCATCATTCTGGGGAGACTGTGGGTGGATCTGCAAACGGGCCAGCACAGACATGAGGGAGGGACTCAGTGTGGAGGGGTGCTGGGGCAGATGGCATTGAGCAGAGGCTTGAATTCTGGAGCATGGTTCAGGGTCTGTCCTGGAGCATCATGCATAGGGATGAACTAGGGCTCCAAGACAGCGGGTGCTGCTGGACATCTATGGGGAGCCCCAACACAGTGGTGAAAGCCCAGGGAGATCAGTGCCCTGTCTGTGTCAGTGTTGGTGCTGCCATGGCATGTGAGAGAAACAGGACAAACCCAGCTTCCGTTTGCCTGCAGAAAACAGTGTATGGGGCCAATGTCATCGTGTTCGAAGGGATCCTGGCCTTCGCCAACAAGGAGCTGCTCAAGGTATCGCTGCCTCAGGTGGCTGCTGGCCTGGGAGGGGATGTGTGCCTGCAGCAGCACAGGCACTGGCCCACTGCAGCAGTGGGGGCTGTGGAGGGAAAGGCCACCCCACTTGCTGGCAGAGCACTGCATGTCAGAGTGTCAGGGGAGGTGATGCTGGGTGCCATTGCTGGGTGGTGGAGGGGAGTAACACAGGTATGATGAGAGCTGCATAGGGGGTGCTCACCCCTCCCAGTTTTCCAGCTTCTGGACATGAAAGTGTTTGTGGACACGGACTCTGACATCCGTCTGGTGCGGCGGCTGCAGCGCGACATCATGGAGCGTGGGCGCGATGTTGCAGGGGTCATCAAGCAGTACAACAAGTTTGTGAAGCCGGCCTTCGAGCAGTACATCGAGCCCACCGTGCAGGTTGCTGACATCGTGGTGCCCAGGGGTGAGGCCAGAGCTGACCCTGGCATTGGGAGTGGGTGATCTGGGGCAGGGGTAGGTCAGCGTCCCCCCCACCTGGCTCTTCTGCTCCACTCTCAGGTGGGGAAAACTTCGTGGCACTGGACCTCATTGTGCAGCATGTGCACAGCCAGCTGGAGAAGGTGAGCCAGGGCTGAGGAAGAGAAGGGTCCTGCATGCATGCAGAGGGCAGGATGTGGCTGCACACAGACCTGTGCTCCTGGAGCACCTGGGGCGGGTCTTGACATCACCTCTCTCTTCTCAAAAGGCCCTGGCATGGTGCTTGGGGGAGCAGATCTCTGAAGTGGGCACTGGGGAGGAGGGTTGGGTGCCCCCTGGGCTGTTGATATGGCTGTGCTGGCCTGTGAGTGACTGACAGGGTGTCCTTCCTGTTCCCTCGTGCTGCGCCGATGACCTCTCCACCATCCAGCGGGAGATTACAGTCAGGTACGTGGGACCCACCACTGCAGAGGAGCCAGTTCTGCGTTTGGGGGGGCTGCTGGCACCCACTGCATTCCAAGTCTTGCTGCCTTCCTGTCCCTGCTGGTAGAGCTTTGCTGAGGTGCCTGAGCATAGCTGCTCCTCCCCAGGGCTGCAATGGCTGTTGCCAGCTCCTTGGGGTCTATCTGGCTGCAGCTGTGGGTTTTGTGTGACACATCCCACACTGTGGCTGATGGAGGTGGCCAGCTCCCTGCCCTGGTCTTGTCCCTTTCTGAAGCAGGGCTCCTGTCCTGACTGCTGAGTTACCCTGGGCTGTTCACTTCTGCAGGAGAAGTGCCCTGCATGGTCCCTGTTCCTGGCAGTTCATGTCCCATCTGAGCAGGACAGCCCTTGTCCCTCACGTGGTGCACAGCCTGGTCCCGGGGTGCATGGGAATGTCCTGCCCTGCAGAGCTGCTAGTCCTGGTGCTTGCCAAGGCTGGTGCTGTAGAGGCTGCAGTATGTGTGGTCCAGGAGGTTTGCCCCAGTCTTTTTGGGTAGTCTGGCTCTGGGATCTCATGCCTGGTATCAGACTTGGGGCATTCTTCAGGATCCAAGCGGGAAGGCCAAGCATGATGTCGACTTTTCAGGGGAGTTCTGGAGCCTTCCTTTGGCAGGGTCATGTCCCTCTAAGGGCCCAGTGCTGTGGCTCTGCATGTGCTGCACAGCTCTGACCCCCTTCCTCCCTGCAGGGCAGCCCTGGCCTCTGCCCACCAAGGACAGCCACTGCCAAAGACGCTGAGCGTCCTGGAGAGCACGCCGCAGGTGCGGGGCATGCACACCATCATCAGGTACATCCCTGCCCCCAGGCCCCTTCTCTGGGCTGGTTGGTGGGGTCACACCGCAAGGCCTGGGGTGAGTTTTTCCCCTCTGCCCCTGGCATCTCAGTAATGGGTGTTGGCCTGGAGCAGAATAGCTGAGTGGAGCTGGCCCTGGCCCCATGGGCACTTCTCTGGTGACCAGATCTCTGCACATCTGCTTTGGGTGATTCCCGAGCCAAAGGCAGGCTTTTCCTACAATGGGAGGGGACTGGTTGTCTCTTTCCTCACTGGAGCACAGGTGGAACAGCTGGTGGCATGGAGCAAGGTACCCTTTGCCCCTCTCCTAGGGCACTCAGGTTTAGAGCTAGCTTAGAGAAGGGACCTGGGCAGCTGCTTCTATGACTCCACTACTCTTGATCTTTTCATTCCCTGTAGTAGTGCATATTTCTGGGAGTTACTTAGTTTCTGTGTAAACCCTCCCTGCAGCTGTGACGGGTTTTTCCTTTCCCCTCCCCTCCCTGTGTGTGAAATGTTATCCCATTGGTTGGTGTTATATGTCTCCCTGCCCCTCTCCCGAGGTTTGAAAGAGTCTGGGAAAGGGATCCCCGGTCTCTTCTCCCCCCTGGAAGCCAGCCAGAATAAACATCCTCCATTACCCCAGAGGGACGAGCAGCCCTTTGGTCTTTTTTCTTGGTCGTGAAGAACCTCCCTGACCCCCCCCCTCGACAGAGCTAGCCAGGATTACTTTGGGGGGGGCAAAGGGAGATTACTTCAATTCCCCTCTGATGCTCCTTTTTTCCAGGTGACAGTAGCATCATTTAGTGGAGGGTCAAGGGCTGAGGCCTTTAGGACTGCTGAGAGGTTCCTTGTTTTTGTGGCTGCAGAACCTACAGCCCCCTGTGTTTGTCCACAGCAGGGCGGGGATGTTGAGCTCAGTCAGGTCCTCCCGTGCCTCTCATGCTGTGGTTGCTATGGCACCTGGTTCGGTTGGGGAAGTGTAATGTTCTTGTGCGAGACCTGGAGAGGACTGAGTGCACTTTCAGTACGGTTGCAGATGATACCAGGCTGGGTGAGATGTGGATCCACTGGAGAGCAGGAAGGCTCTGCAGAGGGATTGGGACAGGCTGGGTGGATGTGGGATGTGCTGAGATCAGCAGTGTGTGGGTCAACAAGGCCAGGCACCAGGTCCTGCTCTTGGGTCACAACAACCCCATGAAGCACTCCAGGCTGGGGCAGAGGGGCTGAAAAACTGGAAAGGCCCTGGGGGTGTTGGTCAGCAGTGTCTCAGCATGAGCCCAGATGGGCAAGAGGCCAGTGGCACTTGGGCTCTCCCAGCTGGGCACTGCTGGGGCACCTCCAGTGCTGGGGGCAGCTCTGGGCCCCTCCTGCCAGGAGAGCCCTGGAGGGGCTGGAGCGTGTCCAGGGCAGGGAACGGAGCTGGGAAGGGGCTGGAGCCCCAGGAGAGGCTGAGGGAGCTGGGAAAGGGGCTCAGCCTGGAGAAAAGGAGGCTCCGGGGGGGCCTTCTCATTCTCTATAGCTTCCTGACAGGTGGATGCAGGCAGGAGGGGTTGGGCTCTGCTCCCATGGAAAAAGGGACAGGACAAGAGGAAACTGCCTCAGGCTGCTCCAGAGATTTAGGTTGGATATTGGGAGCGGTTTCTTCATGGAAAGGGTTGTCCAGCATTGGCACAGCTGCGCCAGATCGTGGTGGAGGCCCCATCCCTGGTGGAATTTAGAAACCACGTGGATGTGGCACTTGGGGGTGTGGGCTACCGGTGGCCTTGGCAGTGCTGAGGGAGCAACTGGATTTGGTCTCAAAGGGTTTTTCCAGCTCAAATATTTTATCATCTTCCGATACTCATGACCACATGCAGGCTGGGCACCTCCATTCCTTCTCCTCACTCCTTCCTCCTGTGGAAGCACAGCTCCAAGACAGGCTGTAGAACCTGTGGTGTATGCTGTGGCACCTCAGGTGTGCCAGGCAGAGCCCTGTGCCTGTGCTTGTGTCCCTCCCCCGGGCTGTGGCTCCACCTTTGTACCACAAGTGCCTGATGACCTTAATCCGCTGAGGCTCAGGGCTGTGCTAGGCTGCCCTGGGGGTGGGTTGGGCTTTGCCTGGAGCTGCAGGGCTTTGGCACCATTGGCCTCACGTTGGAGGAGGGCCAGGGGTAGTGGGGAGGCAGCTTAGCCCACTCCTGATGGTATATAAGAAATGCCATATTTCCGAGGAACATCAACGCAGCCTGTCAGCTACCCCTGAAATCCTGCCGGGCCAGTGCCTTTCCCAAACCTTTGAGCTGAGGAGCTCTGCTGGGTGTCTGTGTTAGGGGACAGCAAGGGAGAATGTGTTTCTGGTGAGACTTGGCAGCACTCATTGGCTTCTGTGTCACTTGGGCATGGCACGGGGCTGTTGCTGGTCACCACGTGTGACCCTCTACTCCTAAGATGCTGCTTTTGCCTGCTGCCCTTCTGTTGGGCTCCCAGAGAGCTCCGGGCTGGTGAGAATCAGACACACCTTTAGCCACATTTCCTGCACCTCTATGTGCAAAGTTACTGCATCTTGGCAGATCTGTCTCCTGTCTTTATTAATTAAATCATACAGTGGTTTGGGTCGGAGGGACCCTTAGAGGCTGCCTAGTTCAGCCCCTGACATTGGCAGGGAACCTTTTACTGCACCAGGTTCCAGCTGCTGCTCCCACCAGCACAGCCTTCCCAAGCCTTGAAGTGTCCAACCCAGCACCTGCATCACTGCAGAGCTATGAGCCAGGATTCTTCTCCCTCCTTTTCCTGTCTGCTCTTTCCCAGTGCAGCTCTCTAGGATGCAGATGGTCAATCCTGGCATGTCAGCCAGCACCATTCCCTGTTGTTCCACACCAGAGGCTCCACCCATCTGTCTGCTGGGAAGGTGTTGGTGGCAGCAGATGAGCATCGTCCTGGCAAATCCAGGCTGGCATGCAGGGGAAGCACTTTCTAGAGCAATTTCCTGCTGTTGTGGAGAGACAGAAACCAAAAACAAGTCTCACACTGGAATAGCTGCACAGTTTGAGTCATGAGGCTTACGAATAGATGGGGTATGAAGGATGCAGTGTCAGGATGAGGAGGAATGGTATCCCACTGAGACAGTGAGAAGTTCTTCTGTGAGGGTGGTGAGGCTCTGCCACAAGCTGTCCAGGATAGCTGGCTGCCCCAAGGTCAGGCTGGACAAGGTTTGGGGAAACCTGGCCTAATAGGAGGTGCCGCTGCCCATGGCAGGGCAGTGGGACAAGATGACCTTTAAGGTCCTTCCCAACACAGACTGTTCTGGGATTCTGTAACCCATTCATTCCCAGATTTCCTGGAGCCTTGCTGTACCAGCTGGCTCGCACCTGCAGCCAGTCCAGTTCATGCACAGAGCTGATGCCATGGTCAGGGACCAGGCACATCCTCCTGGTCCCCCTGTCGTCTCCTGAGTGTGCTAGGGAAGGCTGAGGTCATCAGGAGCGCCAACTGTGGTGCTGCCATGCCCAGCTGCAGGCTCCCAACATGTGCTGCAGAGTGCTGAGGTTCCTCTTGCCTCCTCTGTGGAGAGGAGCAGTGTGTTTCCTCAGGCTTCACGCAGGCAGTGATGCTGTGGGGACAGCCATGGCCCTTTGGCAGTGCTCTGCCAGCTGAGGAGGTGGGACAGCGGCACTGATGGATCCTGGTAACCTGCTCCTGCCAAACGTGTCTGGGCTGCCCTCCCTGGCACAGCCCTTCCCCCTGCCCTGCTTGTGCCCTGGGCATGGAGAAGCTTCATGGTTGGGTCTCTGCACTGGGGTCTGGGGTGCTTCCCCATCCCCAGAGGAACTGCCTCTGCAGTGGGGTCCATCCCACCCAGCCAGGGGCCAGAACAGCCGGTGTGGGTCTCAGTGGGGACAGCTGCCTGGGACAGGACAGGCTGCTGTGGAGACAGGGAGGCTGCTGGCCTTGGGCTGCTCCCAAGCTGCTGTGGGTGGATGGGTGGGTGCCACCCGCCTGTGAGTGCATGCTGGCAGCTCACGCTGGGAGCCGTAGGCAGGGTGCCTGCTCCTTGCAGACCAGAACTGATCTTCTGCCTCCCCTGGGGGAGCTCTCTCTGCCCAGGGATTTGGGAATGTCTGTGTGCCATGGTCACTGCAGGTGCTCAGCTGTGAGCAACCCTGGAATGGCTGCAGGAACACGCAGGGACAGCAGTGACTGTTCGTCCTCCTCCGAGTGCCTCAGTGGGGCTGTCTGTCATCCAGTGAGGTGTAAGAAATGGCAGATGGTCTTAAAATACAGAGTAAAAATATTCCATATCCTTCTGCCTCTTCAGGAGTGTTGCTAGCTCCACCTCTTCCATCTGGGAATGGGTAGGTGTCTGTGGGACTTCTTTGTCCTCATGTTCCCCACGAGGCTGGTGGCCAGGGTGCTCTCAGTAGGAAAATCCATCCACTTTCCCTCTGCTGTGGGGTTAGTGTCCAGCATGCAGGGCTGGCTTTACCCCTCCTGGGGGAGGAGAGAGGTTAGTGGCCCTATGGCAGCTTTGTTCTGGTTTGTGTTTGTTTTACATCTTGCTGCCTTCAGTACGCCAGAGCTGTGAAAAGGGCACGATGGGTATTTCAGAGTCACCTGGTTCTTGGCAGTGCTTTATCTCTGGCTTGGTATGTAGTGGGGAGAGCTGAGGACACGTTCAACTTTTTTCTGTCACCCAGTGAGCTCAGCCATGGTGAATATGTCCCCTTCCACAGTGGGGTCCTAGTCCATCCTGGCTCAGCTCCTGTCACCTCCCAGGCTCCCCAGCACACACCCACTGCTCCTGATTTTGTGCTGCCCCAGGACTGATAGTCCTGCCTGACCTGTTCCTACTCCTCATTCTCTCCCAGCTCTCTCTGGTGTCTGTAACTGGTGTTGCATCTCCCTCCCAGGGTAACTAAGCCACTCTCTTGCCTCTGTGGTCCTGTCTAAGACAAAAGCTGAGGTCTCAGTGAGTCCCACAGTGCAGGTGATCACTGACTGTGTCACTCTTAAGAATGCTCTGGTTCCCACAGACTGGGACTGCTGTCCATGTTGGTTGGCCTCTGGAGCCCCACGTGTGGTCTGCAGGAGATGGCAGGGGCTCTGTTCCCACCTCACGTGTGTCATCCCTCCCAGGAACAAGGACACGACCAGGGACGAATTTATCTTCTACTCCAAGCGCCTGATGCGGCTGCTGATCGAACATGCCTTGTCCTTCCTGCCACTGAAGGTGAGTGACCACTCTCGGGTGTAGCCACAGCCCCATGCCCATCTCCCCTTCTGGGTGCCCCCACTCACGGGGGGTCTGGCTCCCCCCACACTCCTTGTGCTCCCCTTTCTGCAGTCGGTCACTGTGGAGACGCCCCAGGGCACGATGTACGAGGGGAAACGGTTCCACAGGCAGCGGGTGAGACACGATCCCTGCTCCCCGTGAGAGCACAGCTCCTGGGGTCAGCATGCACTGGGAGCACCCAGCACGTGTCCCTGCCCCTTTCCCAGATCACCGGCGTGTCCATCCTGCGAGCAGGCGAGACCATGGAGCAGGCCCTGACCGCTGTCTGCAAGGACATCCGCCTGGGCAAGATCCTCATCCAGACCAACCTGGACACAGGGGAGCCTGAGGTGAGTCGGGCTGCAGCCTGGCACACGGCCGTGCACCCCTGGCACGTCACCAACCGCCCTCCTTCCCTCCCCAGCTCCACTACCTGCGCCTGCCCAAGGAGATCAGCGAGGACTACGTCATCCTGATGGACAGCACCGTGTCCACGGGGGCCGCGGCCATGATGGCTGTGCGCGTGCTCCTGGTGAGGGGCCGGGTAGGTGGGATGGGGCGTGAGATCTCTGCTCCCAGCTGGGCTCTCATATCTCCACGTGCCACAGGACCACGATGTGCAGGAGGACAGGATCTTCCTGCTGTCGCTGCTGATGGCGGAGATGGGGGTGCACTCCGTGGCATACGCCTTTCCCCGTGTCCACATCATCACCACCGCTGTGGACAAGCGGGTCAACGAGGAGTTCCACATCATCCCGGGCATCGGTGAGGGGGAGCAGGGTGTGCTGTACCTTATGGCTGAGGCCAGCAACCCTAGGAATGGACAGCCTCGCAGCCACGCCGAGGGGACTCCGGCGGAGCTGCTGCTGCTGTCCCTTCACTTTGTCCCTTTCTCTGCCAGGTAACTTTGGAGACAGATACTTTGGCACCGATGGCCCCTCAGCCTGGTGTGAGAGCGACAGCATGGACTGCTGAACTGGCTGGCCACAGGACCATGGACCAGGCTGGCTGCAGGGCTGGCCCCCATCCCTGCCCCCAGGAGAGGCCCTGAGCTGCCAGCTGTGCCCACCTGCCAGCCCCCGGCTCTCCGGACCTGCACCACAAGCCCCTGCTGCTGGTCTCCCTCTGCCCCAAAGGACCAATCCTCCCCAGGGAGGAGGAGGAGAAGAGAGGGATGGCCTCTCCTGTGGACCATGGAGAGGGGACATTTAGGGACATTCCTTGCTCCCAGAGCCCTGCCTTTGGGCCTGGGCCAGCCGTGCCTCCGAAGGGGGTGGTGGCCTCCCTGCGGCTGTGCCTGAGGGGGTGCTCACCTTCTGTCCAGGGGAAGAGAGAGATGGGGTCCAGTCCAGGTGCGCTCTTTGCCTGGAATCCGTATTTATTTGTATTTATTGTGGGCAGCCCCCAGCTCCATTGGGACCCTCCAACATCAGGGGCTGGACCTCATGGATCCACCCTGTTCCCACTAGTCCACACTCGATCCCTGGTCCCAGGAGTCGGGGGATTGGCATCGAGCTGCCTTCCCGGTGCTGCCCTTGTTGCTCAGGTTCTTTTTTCAAAGGGCAGCGGCAGCCTTGCCCCGCTCGGCCCCGCCACCGGCAGCAGCAGGAGGTTTCGGGGGTGGGGGTCTGCCCGCGCTGTCCCGGGGCCCGGCCGTGCCCTCACCGCGCCCTCACCGCCTTTTGTACCAATAAAGGAGCAGCGCGATCCCGTGTGCCGCCTCCTTCTGCCGCCGGAGCAGGGCCGGCCGGTGCCGGCTGTCCCGGGGACCGGGGCGGGCTGGCCGCTGTCCCCGCTGTCCGTGCCCTGTCTGTCCCCGCTGTCCGTGCCCTGTCTGTCCCCGCTGTCCGTGCCCTGTCTGTCCCCGCTGTCCCGTGCCCTGTCCCCGCTGTCCCGTGCCCTGTCTGTCCCCGCTGTCCGTGCCCTGTCTGTCCCCGCTGTCCGTGCCCTGTCTGTCCCCGCTGTCCCGTGCCCTGTCCCCGCTGTCCCGTGCCCTGTCCCCGCTGTCCCGGGGCGCGGGCGGCGCAGGCGCAGAGCGGCGGCGGCGCGGGCGGAAGCGGCGGGCGCGGGCAGGGCCGTGGCGGTCGGTGCCGCGTCCCGTCCGACCCCGCCACCCTCGGCGCGGCCATGGCGGAGCCCCCGCGGCCGCAGCGGAAGCTGTCCCGGGTCGGGGAGAGCCTGTACCGGGTGCTGGGGCTGCAGAAGGGCAGCTCCCCCGAGGAGATCAAGAAGGCCTATCGGTACGGGGGGGGTCCGGCGGGGGCCGCGGGGTCGTCCTGGGAGCCCAGGCGTGAGGGTCCGTCCTCCCAGCGCGGCCGGGATCTCGTCCGGGTGGTCCTGGTCCCATCCCGGCCGTCAGGGTCGGTTCCCGGAAACGAGGCCGTAATCCCGTGCCGGGGGTCCTGGTTCCGTGCCGGGGGTCTGGGTCTGTCCCGGGAAGTGAGGCTGTGACCCGAGCTGGGGGTCCCCCCGCTGCACCCCGCAGGAAGCTGGCTCTCAAGTACCATCCGGACAAGAACCCCGATGACCCGGCGGCAGCCGAGCGGTTCAAGGAGATCAACAGCGCCCACGCCACGCTGAGCGACGCGGACAAGCGCCGCCTGTATGACCAGTACGGCTCCCTCGGCCTCTACGTGGCCGAGCAGTTCGGGGATGATGCGGTCCGGCACTACTTCCTCATGTCCAAGTGGTGGTTCCAGGTGAGCCCGGCATCATCCGGCATTCCTGGGGCTGGCGTGATGGGGCTGGCGGGTCAGCTGAGCTTAATGGTTTGCTGTCCTGGCAGGCCGGTGGTTTGAGTGGGGTTGCAGGACTGGTGTGAACGGGTCAGGGATTTGAGTGAGCTCAGTGTGTCTGCCCCTGATGCAGGCACTGGTGCTGTGCTGCGGTGCCCTCACCTGCTGCTGCTGCTGCTGCTGCTGCTTCTTCTGCTGTGGGACGTGCTGCCAACCCAAGGAGGATGAGTCCTACAAGTATGTGGACCCCAAGGACCTGGAGGCACAGATGGGCACAGAGGACAGCGGTAAGTCAGGCTGGAGGCCAGCAGCTAGGAGCACCTATGTTTGCTTTGTGGGGTGTCCCTATTTCCCATCTCATGTGGGGATAGAGTTCTGGCTCAGGCCTTGGGTTGGTTTTAGCTGCACCTCTTGTTTCCAGCCAGCCCTCACTGTTTCCATTGTGGGCCAGGGCTGGTGACAGTGACAGAGGGAGCCACTGCATGGACCATGGGTTCACCTTGTCCTTCCCTTTGGACAAAGTCCCCCTGAACAGGCCTGAAGCTTAGAGACCCTTGGGCGGGTGCCCTTTGGGGCTCAGAGCACGGGAAGAGTGGCTGTGCTCCAGGCCGGCTCTGTTCCCTGGCACTGGCCATACTGGGGTCAGTGGGGCTGGGTGAGTCCTGCAGATTTCTGTGGTGTTGGGGCACTCCCACACGGCTCTGCACTGGCCAGGGCTGTGGGAGCCCTTGCAGGGATGTTTTGAGATTGCTGCTCACTGTCAGGATGGGGCCGAGCCACTGATCCGCAGCTCTTCCTTTCCAGATCCTCAGATCCCTGTTGTAGCACAGCCCCCGCCTGCCGGCACGGAGCCACTGCCAGCCAGCACCAGGAGTGATGCCTGAGGCTGGTCCCATCCCGCCAACTCCCCCAGGACTCGGGACAGGAGTTCTCCTTCAGGACTGTCACTTTCTGGGACCATGGTCCCGCCCCCCGGGCTCATCAGCCTCGGGAGGGGTAGAATCTCAGGTTAATTTGGCCAGCATCAATGCACAGGCTCCCGGGCCCCTGCTCGAGCTCCAGGGCAATGCCCCCGTGTCCCAGCACTGGTGGTGGCAGTGGCCTGGAGCCCGTGCTGCTGTGGCCCCCTTTAGTGCCTTGCCTGTGTCCATGTCGGGCACCGAGCACCAGGCACAAACAGAGATGCTCCGGGCCAAGCTCCGCAGCTCGCTCGAGGGAGCTGAGCGCGTCCAAGACCATTAGCACTGTAACCTCTGGGGCTGGGCTGAGCCCGCTGCCCCCTCGTGAACCCTCCCGATGGGTGCTGGGTGCCAAACGCTGCTGTGGGGTTGGGGTGCTTCGATCTGTACCCCTTTCCTCTGCCCTCTGGCAGAGGTTGTCTGGGTTTTTCTGGGCACCATTAAAGGCTGATGGGAGGGGCGTGTGTGTGTGCCTGGGCTCTGTCCAGGGCTGCTGGAACACTCGGCAGCAGGATGTGCCTCTGCCTGGTGTTGTCCATGCTGGGGGCTGTGCCCATGGATCCTGCAGGGTGGTGGACTGACTGGGGCGTGGAGTAGGCACTGTCCTGTGTGGAGTGGTCATGTCAAGTGGAGTGACTGTCACTCGTTTACTGTCACCCGCTCTGTCCTCTGCTGCTGGCTCCCACAGGCTCTGCTCTTCCCACTCCTTGCTGCTGCAGCCCTGGAGCCCTGCTCCCCACTGCCCAGCCCCACTGCCCAGCCCCACTGCCCAGCCCCAGCCTTGCTCCTGACCTGCTCTCTGGGAGCCGTGGCCCTGCGCAGGGCCGGGACTGGCCGGGATGACACCGAGGGGGACGCAGTGAGCCGCTTGCCCTTTCTTCCTGTCTCTGGTCACCTCCTCTGCCTGCAGCTGCATGGGCTCTGCCTCACTCCCTAAATATAGACAGGGTGGCAGGGTGAGTGAGGATGGGGGTGTCCTGGCACCAGCCCCTGCACCCTGCTGTTCGGGGGGGTGGCACTGGGCTGGGGCTGTGGGGTCTGGGGGACCCCAGCCTCCCGCAGCCCCGCTGCCTCCAGAGGGAAGCACCCGCTCCTCAACACGACTGCCAGCCCTGCTCCCCCGGAACCTCGGCCGCTCCTCCTCTCCGGGCAGGGATCAGCGGGTCCCGAAACTCGGTCGCAGGGAATCAGCCGGTCCCGGGACCAGCCGGTGCCCAGGGGTGGGCAGGAATGGTGACTCAGTGTCACCCGACGCCGCCGACAGCTGCGGCTGGCGGGGCGGGGGCCGCTAAAATTAGCGGCGGGGCCGGAGCCGGGGCCGAAACAAAGCGGGCACCGGGCGGCCGGAGCGGAGCCGCGGGACAGAGCCGGGTCGGGCCGGGACGGGCCGGGACCGCGGCCATGAACTTCGCCGTGGGGCTGAAGCCGCTTCTGGCGGAGGCGAGGAGCATGGAGAGCCTGGAGAAGCAGCTCATCTGCCCCATCTGCCTGGAGATGTTCTCCAAACCTGTGGTCATCCTGCCCTGCCAGCACAACCTCTGCCGCAAGTGCGCCAACGACGTCTTCCAGGTGGGACCCGCCGGTGGGGGCGGGGGGAGGCACCGGGAATTCCATCCTTAGGACCCCACTCCGGCGGGTGCTGGCCCCGTTATCCCGGGATCCCCGGCCAGCGAGGCGGAGGGGCAGGCGGCACTAGGAACACCGGGGTCCTCTTCACAGCCGGGGCCTAGTGTGGCACTGGCACCGGGAATCCCGGCTGCGGGATCAGCCGGCGGGCCGGGCTGCGCTCGGTGCCGCTCCCGGCTGCCGGGAACGATGAACGGGCCCGGTGAAGGGCCGTGTACGTGCCCTTGTTTGTGTCCACACCTGTGTCCGTGCTCTTGCCCGTCTCCATCTCTGTCTCCGTGCCCGGGTCCGTGCCGGGGGGCTGTGGGGCGCAGATCCGTGGGGACGGGAGTTGCCGGGATACCGGGGGTGCGGGGTGCCGGGGGTGCCGAGGGTGCAGGGTGCCGGGATACCGGGATTGCTGGGGGTGCGGGGTGCCGGGGTTCCGGGGGTGCGGGGTGCCGAGGGTGCGGGATGCCGGGGTTCCGGGGGTTCCGGGGGTGTGGGGTGCCGGGGTTCCGGGGGTGCGGGGTGCCGGGGGTGCGGGGTGTCGCCGCCGTGACCCCTCGCGTACCCCCCAGGCCTCCAACCCGCTGTGGCAGTCACGGGGCTCCAGCGCCGTGCCGTCGGGCGGCCGGTTCCGGTGTCCGTCGTGCCGGCACGAGGTGGTGCTGGACCGGCACGGGGTGTACGGATTGCAGCGGAACCTGCTCGTGGAGAACATCATCGACATCTACAAGCAGGAGTCGGCCCGGTCCGGAGGCGCGGGGTCCCCGCGGCCGGGGGGGGGCCCACCGAGAGGGCTGGGGGTGGGATCCCGGCAGGAACTGGGCGGTCATGGGGCCCACACAGGGCCAGGGAATACTCCTGGGCTGGGGGTGTCTCCAGCACCAGAGGTATTTCTGGTGCCAGGAATGTCCCTGGGGTTGGAGGGTCCCTGGGAGCCAGAGGTGTCTCCAGGGCTGGGCAGGTCCTGGGGGTGGTGCTGTCTCTGCAGCTGGGGTGTCTCTGGGGGCCAGGGTGTCTATCTGACACCCCCAACCCCCCTGTAGACCCCTTCATGCCAAGGCCGAGCAGCACCTCATGTGTGAGGAGCACGAGGATGAGAGGATCAACATCTACTGCCTGCGCTGCGAGGCGCCCACCTGCTCCCTGTGCAAGGTGTTTGGGGCGCACAAGGACTGCGAGGTGGCTCCGCTGCCGGCCGTCTACCAGCGCCAGAAGGTGGGGAGCCCCTGAGGTTTTGGGGGGCCGAGGGTACCCCCACAGCCACCCTCATGCCCGTGCCCTCTACTCCCAGAGTGAGCTCAGCGACGGCATCGCCATGCTGGTGGCGGGGAACGACCGGATCCAGGCCATCATCACACAGATGGAGGAGATCTGCCACACCATCGAGGTTGGGACTGGGGGTCCGGCCCTGGGGCTGTGCCAGTGGAAGGATGTGGTGGCGCTGGGAGAGCCCAGCCCTGGGGCTGTGCTGGGGGGACGCGCTGCAGCAGGGACTCCCGCCCCACAGGAGAACGGCCGGCGGCAGAAGCAGCACGTGGGGCTGCGGTTTGATGCGCTGTACGGGATCCTGGAGGAGCGGAAGAAGGAGCTGCTGCAGAGCATCGCAGCCGAGCAGGAGGCCAAGCTGCAGCGTGTCCGTGGGCTCATCCGCCAGTACGGAGACCACCTGGAGGCCTCCTCCAAACTGGTGGAGTCAGCCATCCAGGCCATGGAGGAGCCCCAGATGGCCGTGTACCTGCAGGTCCTGCCAGGGGAGCAGGGAGAGAAGGGGACAGGGGAGCTGGAACTGCCCCAGGGCTGGGTGGTAGTGCCATGGTTCCCTGAGGGCCGTGGAGCTGCCTGTCTAAACAGCGCGGCTGTGCTCACTCTGAAGGATCTGTGGATGCCCCTGGGTGGGATGTACAGGGGTGGGCCTGTGGTGGGGGTGATGTCCAGGAGACACTGATCCCCCTTTGCTTTCCTTCACAGCACTCCAAGGAACTCCTGAAAAAGTAAGTGGGGAGTATGGGGGGAAAAGCCTTTGCCTGGTGGCCTCTGGGTGCTGGACCCTGCAGCTCCCGGGGTGTCTCTGCCCTGCAGGATCACAGACATGTCCAAGGCATCAATGAGCAGCCGCCCTGAGCCCGGCTACGAGAATATGGACCACTTCTCCATCAACGTGGACTACGTGGCTGAGATGCTGAGGACCATCGAGTTCCAGACAGGTGCCTGCACTGGGGAAACTGCTGCTGTCCCAAGGGGGCACCGGGACTGCCTGGGGCACCCAGGCCTCAGAGAAGCAGAGCCTCCCTCGCCACATGCCCTGTGTGGGGATGCCACACGGTACTGTGGATGTGACCTCCACCTGTAGCACCACCCAGGGACCCTGGAGGGTCAGTCTTGCCCCAGACACTCCCTGGTTTCCACACTGGGCAGGTCACACTCTTCCTGGGGACATCCTGGAGTGTCCTGCTTGGTCACCTCCCTCCTGGCATGTCCTGGTGTCCCCATAATGCAGGAGGGAGGGAAGGTCCCACCTGAGCTGTCCCCTGCCCACAGAGCCACTGGGCGAGGATGAGGGTGACGGGCCTGGGGACGGCAGTGAGGCCACAACGGATGAGGACCGGCTGGACAGCCTGGAGGTGCCCGAAGCTGCTGAAGGTGGGTGCACGCCATGACTGCCCAGTGCCATGTCCAGTGCCATGCCTGCTTGGCTGTGCCATGGCCCACGTGTGGCAGCACGGGTCCTTCAGGGTCCTGGGGTATCGCTGTCTCTATCTTGTTCCCTCTGCAGATGTGGGGCCGAGGCAGAAACCAGCGAGTTCTCCCCACGGTGAGACTCTCATGGGGAGTGAGATGGGCACAGCCATGGGGTGCCACGGGGCAGAGGAGACACCTCCTGGGAATGGGGATGAGGATGTGGATGGAAGGTCACACCTCAGGCTCCTCCCAGGCTGTCCCTGTCTTCCTGCTGCAGGGAGTGGGAAGGGGGGCCCGGGGTCACAGGGCTGAGGCTTCTTTTCTGCACAGGTCAGCACTGAAGTGAAGCCGTGGGGTAGCGCTGCCATGCCCTCAGCTGTGGCTGTCTCTGTCACCCCCGCCCTGGCTGTGGCCATCCCTGGCACTCTCAGTCGGGCTCCATCCCTGCTGCTGGAATTCCCCAAATGGGCGCTGCCCCTCTACAACATTAAAAGTGTGTGACACGTTCTCGTGTGGTGTGTGGGTGGGGTGGAGGCGGGGGGTGCCCCAGACCAGCTCTGCACCGGCCCCACAGGGTCCAGCCCCTGCCCCATCACCCCAGCAGCGTCCCCAGGACCTCAGGCAAGGGGCCGAGACCCCAAAGCCCCAGTGCAACTCGGGCACCCGGAGCCCACCCCAGAGCCCCAGTGCAACCTGGAGCCCACCCCAGAGCCCCAGTGCAACCTGGAGCCCACCCCAGAGCCCCAGTGCAATCCGGAGCCCACCCCAGAGCCCCAGTGCAACCTGGAGCCCACCCCAGAGCCCCAGTGCAATCCGGAGCCCACCCCAGAGCCCCAGTGCAATCCGGAGCCCACCCCAGAGCCTCAGTGCCACCCGGGCTCTGCCCCGCGCCCTCCTCGGCGCCCCCCGCCCCGTCCGGGTGCCCGCAGCAGCCCGGTCCCCGGGGTGCTGGGGGCAGACGCTGTCGGGATGAGCTGGCTGAGCACACACACTCTCGGCTGCCGGAGCCCGCCGGGTCCCCCGGGAGCTCGGTGGCCGCGGTGGCTGCGTCACCCGGCCCGTGCGGTCGCCATGGCGGCACGGCCGGTGATGCTCAGCCGGTGATTCTGGGCCGGTGATTCTGGGCCGGTGATTCTGGGCCGGTGATGCTCAGCCGGTGATTCTGAGCCGGTGATTCTGGGCCGGTGATGCTCGGCCGGGCTCCTCGGGCTGCTCGGGGCCCCGTTCCTGGGCTCCACCGGGGACGTCCCGGCTGCCACAGCCTGCCCAGCCAGGGGACAACGAGGCCCGAGCCCTGTGGGTCCCCGGCAGCCGGGCACCGCGGCTGGGGGCTGGGGGCGAGGTCCCGGAGGGTGGGTGACAGACGGGACAGCTCCGCTCATGCAGCTCCGAGCTCTCTCCCCAAGCACAGGTGATGCTGCTGTCAGTGGACCAACCCCAGGGCCCAGCCCAGCGGCGCCCTGCTCCTTCACACACCGCAAACGTGCCTGGGAGGCTGGGGTGATCCCTGGGGAGCGTCAGGGGCTGTGCTTTCTCCATGTCTGCACCAGACATTCCTGGAAGCAGCATTTGCCTTTCCCTCCCCTCCTCAGGGATGTTGCCTTGTCGCTGTCACCCTCCAGAGGTGACTGAGACCTCAGCTGGGTGCCAAGGGTGCCAGCCCAGTGCTTGAGGTGCCTCAGGAGAGCCCCACCGTAGTTCTCTTCTGTTTCAGGCAATTTTCTTCCTCGTGCTTTGTGCCCAGATGCTCATCACTTGCCACTGCCCTCCCAAACCAGCCTGTCCTCCAGGCAGCTCCCTGGCAGGTGCTGATGCATCTGCTTAAATTAAAATTAAATTGTACCCCCACCTGAGATTTCAGGAAGAGGTGATCTGCACTGAGCATGGACTCTAACATGCAGCCTGCTCCAGCTGCTGCTCAAGGCTGGCTCCAAGAAGCATCATTATTTCTTTACTCTTCTCCACAAGTGTGCTTCCAAAGGCCTTTATCTCCATAAGGGGCACAATGCTGACATTCCTAAAGAACATCTTTTCACTTTCCCCCACAAAGGCAGGTGGGCTGTTCACCTACTGTCATCACTTACCCAACCCTATGCTCTATTTGTGGAATTTTGTCCATTTTATTTGATTTGTGTTGGGTTTGTGTGGCAAGGTTTTGATAGTGGGGAGATGACAGGGGCAACCTCTGTGAGAAGCTGACAGAGGCTTCCCCCAGTCCAAGAGAGCCACAGCCAGCTAGCTCCAGGATGGACCTGCTGCTGGCCCAGGCAGAGTCCATCAGTGATGGCAGTAGCACCTCAGGGATAATGTATTTAAGGAGGGAAAAAGAGTTCTTGTCTAGAGGTAATTGCAGCCAGGGAGGAATGATGGTGTGAGAGCAGCAGCCCTGGAGCCTCTCGGGTCGGTGCAGAAGGAACGAAAAGAGGTGCTCCAAGAGCTGGAGCAGGGATTGCTCCACAGCCTGTGGGTGCCCAGGGACAGCAGAGACCCAGCTACAGCCTGTGGGGACACACAGGGACAGCAGAGACCCAGCTACAGCCTGTGGGGACACACAGGGACAGCAGAGACCCAGCTACAGCCTGTGGGGACACACAGGACAGCAGAGACCCACCCGCAGGCCCTGGAGGAGCCCACACCAGAGCAGGTGGGTGCCCACAGGAGTCTGTGACCCCATGGGAAGCCCATGCTGGAGCAAGGTCCTGGCAGGGACCTTCAGACCCGTGGGGAGAGGAGCCCATGCTGGAGCAGGATTGTTGGCAGGACCTGTGACCCTGTGTGGGACAGTTCCTGGGGACTGTCCCATGGAAGGGACACCCAGTGCAGCAGTTTGTGAGCAGCCACAGCCCACAGGACACGGGAAGGACTCATGCTGGAGGAGCCTGCAGAGGACTGCCTCCCTCCCACGCTGGCACAGGGCAGGAACTCCTCTCCCTAAGAAGGAAGCAGTGGCAGAAACCACGGGGTGAACTGGCTGTAACCCCCATTCCTGTCTCGCTGCACCACTGGAAGGGAAGAGGTGGAGGATCGGGAATAAAGCTAAGCCTGGGATGGAGCGAGGGGTGAGGGGAAGGTGCTCTTGGGTTTTGTTCTACTTCTTGTTACCCTACTCTGATTTGATTGGATACATGAATTTTCCCAATCCAAGTCTGCTTTGCCCACAACAGTAATCAGTGAGCTTCCTCTGTCCTTATCCTGAGCCATGAGCCGCTCTTACATTTTCTCTTCCCTGTCCAAGGGAGGGGAGAGTGATGAGGCAGCTTTGGTGGGCACCTGCTGCCCAGCCACGGTCAGTCCATCACACCCATGCAAATTACCTTCCTCTGGGCTTATGTTAAACCCCATGGAAAATCCTCCCAGGGTTTTGAGACTTAAGGAGCAATATCAGATTTAAATCTAAGATTAAAATTCCCCAATCCAAAGGGTCCTTCATTGATTGTGACACTGGGAAACCCAGCAGTTTTACTGCTTGTGTTTGAATTTTCCCCATCAATTGGACAAGCTGTAAAGTAACAACATATTTGATAATGGATCACCATAAAGTAGCAACATATGATATAAGTACTTCACTTGCAAAATTAATTTACATAAACAGATTTAAAAAATTGAAGAACATACTGCTACGTCCTCAGTCAGTTGGAACTTCAGGTTTCCAGTTTGGTGTGAATTCCATGTATCTTGTCCGGTCTCAGGGAGCCTTTTCACACAAGCAATAGATCCAAGAGTTGTTCCTGTCCTTTTCACTGCAGTGTATTTCCTTAACACTGCTGGGAAAGCACCTTCCCACCTTTCTCGTAGAGTCTCTTCCTTTCATCCTCAAACACTTCTCCAGATTGCAAAGACTGTCCAGGGTACCCAAGGGAAGGGTGGGGCCTCCAATTCAAAAACCTGTGAATGAGGATAAAGGCTGTGAAGGAGAAATTGAACATTTGTCTCTCCTTGCACACACCTGATCTCCACCTGTGGTTACAAGGTTATGCCTTCCACTATGGTATTTCCAAAGTTCTCGTTCCTGCTTTGACCTGGGGACTGACACAAACTCGTTAAGAGCCAAAGATGATGCTCCACTCGAGCCTTTCATTGTAACTTGGATATTTGTTTCTTTATTGTCTGATTCGTCCTTTCTGTCTTCCCACTGGACTGTGGGATCCATGAGGTGTGCAGCTCCCCAGCATACTGTGAAAATTTGGGCACTTGCACAATTTATGCTATAAAGTAGGGTTCATTATCTGTAGAAATTCCTTCTGGGACATCCAATCTGAGTATTGTTTCTTTGAAGAAACCCTGATCACTCCTCTGCTCTGGTTGGTGCAACAGGGGAAAGCCCTGGTGTCACAGAAAACTGGAAAATAAACTCTCCAACCAATTTGCTAGGTTAGAAAGTTAACATTGATTTATTAGGAGTGCTGGATGCATGGGAAATCCTCCTCAAAGCATGCATGGCCAGTAACTTAACAGACCAGGTTATTCCTGAAGAGAATAAATATTCATCACATTTCCTGAATACAAGCATATATGCTAATAATTTCTGAGGACTTATTTTGGTATGGTTCCAGATCTTCTGATGGATCTTTTCTCTTTGAGAGCATTTTAAATATGTGTTGGGTTATAAGGTACTTCTCTTATCATTCTTTGTTCTGACACACAATCCTTGTTCTCAAAACTAAGATATTGGCTAGTACATATTAATCACTAATAAAAGTAAATGAGGAAGCATTAGCTGGCACAAGATTAAGTCACAGACATCTGTCTCTCCTGACAGTCCTGGGTGTGGTCCTGTTCTTTAAACACTTTCTAATGGTGCTTTTTATAGCAGTTATCTGTAAGAGCCACTTCGGGGAGGACGGTCCGAGACACGGCAGAGAGCTCTACAGCCGAGTTAGGTGTTAGGAGTTTATTTCAGGGCGTGGGAGAGAGACAGAGCCTGCTAGGAACCAGCAGATAGAGCTCAAAGCAGGCTCGGAGAGAACAATACAAAAGGGGTAAAATATGAATACATGAGCTCAAGACTTCAGATTGCTAAGAAAGAGAGTGACAGAACAGAAGTGAGAGAGCCGGGAAAAAGGGCCGAGCTCTCCTTTACAACTATTTATATAACCTATACATTGAATATTCTATTCCTTTACTAACCAATCTTCATAAGTATCCTAATACAGGAACATTTGTGTGTGACGTATAGAAATCGCTGCTTTTGCATATTTTTAGCTATCTCAGGGTCCTTCAGACCTTTCCTAATGAGGCTGGGGAGAGGGGTCTCAGTTTTATTGGGGGACAGAATGTGTTCTGGCACACCAGCCAGGTTTCTTTGAATTATTCAAACTGTGCTTTCGTTTGTATTTCTTCCTTAGCCTTTCTGGCTAAAGAGTGATATTTATAATTTCTTTCTGATTCTACCATCCCAACAGTTATCTCTATGCTCAAAACTTGAGGCTTCAGTGTCTCTGCCAGAGACTCTATTTCCAGTGAGTTCCCCTATGCTGTTCCCCTGCCATAATCCCCATGAGGTGTTGGGGAATTGCTGGGTGTAATCCACCGTCCTTCAGGGCTGTTTTCAGGACCTAACAAATTTGCCACTTTGTCAGCCAGGCCATGTCCAACATTCACTGGGGTTTCTCTGGATGGATGAGCTTTGCAAGGTGTTACTGCCATCTTTTGAGGTAGCTGCATGCCCTCCAACAATCTCTGTATTTCTTGTCCATGTTTCCTGGGGGATCCCTTAGAAGTTCACAGCCCTCTCTCTCTTTCCAAATGGCTCCATGGGCATGGACCACTCCAACAGCAAATTTTGAGTCCATCCATATATTTACAGTCTTTTCATGTGAGATCTCCAATGCTCTGTCAGTCAGCTCTGCTTTCTGAGCCGCTGTGTTGGGGGTCAGAGCTTTGGTTCCTGTAACCTCGAGCTGAGTTTGTGCTGCATTCCTGCCTTTTCAGATTCCACTGCTCACAAGCTGCTCCCATCCACAGAGTTTGCAATCAGCTTCTTCCAGAGGAGTGTCCTGTAGATCTTCTTGACTGGAGTACACCAGTTCAGTGTGCTGTTCAGTGGTGGATTCTGCATTCCAAGCCCCTCCTGCATTGTCCATTTCCTCTAATATTTCTGCTTCAAGTTCAGGATTCTGTAACAGGTAGACTTGAGCTTCCAAGGCCTTTTCTTCAGGCCATATCGATTCTTTGGCAACCAGCCAACCAGAAAAGTGGTTGAAGAATACCAATAAATGTTTGCATTAATTACAGATGGGTGATTCTGTAAAATCCATTTGCCAATGTTTCTTGGGGGTTATTCCAGCCCTTTAAGCTGGATTTCCATTATGTCCAAGAGTTGCTTTCCAGGTGCTTTCCACCACCCTTATTTTTAGTACAGTTAAGCTGTTCCACTCATTGTGTCTCTCCTTTGGTATAATTGGTTGGAAATTAATCTACACAGGTTTGTGGAATCAAAGCTCCTTCACAACTTGGTTTCCTCAGTGCAGCTTCTTCCACTGCTGGATCTGCTCTTCCATTTCCTTTACAATATTTGAATTATGTTTCTGGGGGGCTTTGCAATATATTATTGTGATGTCCTTTGCTTGAATAACTGCTTTCTACATCTTTGGGATTTCAGCTACATATTTTTCTGACCTCCCCTGTGAGGTCAAAACTCCTTGCTCTTCCCAAGCTGCTCCATGAGCATGGACTGTGCCAAAGGCAGGTTTTGAGTCAGTATAAATATTGACTTCTTTCCTCAGCTCAATGCCAGGGCCCGAGTGAGAGCTCCCGGTCTGGTTTTCTGGGCAGAGCTGTTCATGAGCAGTGGATTGTTTCCCAGTACCTTCATGGTGGTGACCACAGTGTGCCCAGATTTCTGGCCTCCATTTAGCACATCACCACTCCTGTCAGTAAAGACTGGCATAGCTGGCACAGCAAATCCCTCCCCAGCAATGGAAAAGAACACTCTGGCAGGTAGAGAAAGTGATGGGGTCATTTTGTGCTCCCAGTTGTGAATTCCATGGGATGTGAAAATGTCTGAGGGATTACCTGCTCCTGAGGAATTTCCTCCCTGTTTTTGTTTAAAGGTTCTTCACGGTAACTACAGAATGAAATGCTCCATTATCCACTAGAAAATCCATTGTTTCATTCCCCAGTTTAACTGGAATCAAAGGACTGGCCAGGGAAACAGGAGATGTCTCTGTTCCCCCTCAGTCCAGCCTAATTTCTGCATCTTCTGATTTTTCCTTCTGCCTATTTGTAAGTTGGGGCTGCTCCTTTTCCCAGTGCCCTTCTGTCTGCAACGGGCACCCTGATATTTTGGAGGGTGTTAATCCCCACCCTCAGCCCCAGCCTCATCCCTGAAATTGCCTGCCCCTGACGATGGATTCAGTAATTTCTCTTGGCTCTTCTCCTTCTCTTCTACCTCTTCCTGATCCTTACAGGTATCACTTGGGAAATAACCACCCCCTCCACTTCCTCTCTGTTCTGGAGTTTCTAATACCAGCTGCCCACTGCCCAGCGAAAAGCCTGTTAAACAGCATCCTGCTCCCTTCTCTTGCTGGATCTGGATCCATCCCTTTGGGAGCCACTTCACACAATCTTTCATACAAAGCCAATGGAGACTGCTTTGCTCCCTCTTCCCTTCATACAACTTGGCAAGGTGTTTCAGTTTCTTCACTTCCTCTTACAATCCAAATAAAATAATTTTCTAATATCATTTCATTGACTCTCACCAGCACTCTGATTGAGATCCCACCCTGGGTCCTTCTTAGGATGAAATCTGTGAGGATTTGGGTTGCCATGAACCATTTGATCTAATCCTGTTTTCCTAACTCCTTCTTCTCAAGCCTTTTCTAAATTGCCTTCCATTCCTCATGGGGAAGCAAATATTCCAGGAGAGCCTGGATGTCCTCCTGGTTTGGATTATTTGGATTATGAATTGACATCATGGTTTTAATCACTCTGCACATTCCATCAGGATTTCTGTGAGATGACCCTGCTGGCTGCTGCTGATTCAGCAAGTCTGAAGTGTGACCAGCACCTGCACATGGTTCCTCTGCTGCCCTAGATGTGTTTGTAGTACCAATTTACCTTTCTCCCTGACCCTGCTGGAGGTGAGGGATGTGTCAAAGGCACCGTTTCATCTCCAGATACACTGCCCACCTCCAGCTCTCATCCTTCCTTCGGAGGAGCTGCCAAGAGTTGGACTTGAGGTTTTTGTCTCTTTTATCTTCTTGTCCCATGCAACAAGTATCTTTCCCCTTATCCTCTTTTCTTCATTTCCCAAAGAACATATTCCATTTTGATACTTTTGAAGCTACTAAACCATATTTTTTCTTACTTTATTAATTATTTCTTAAAGTGAAAACCAGATCTACATCAGGGACTTCATCCCATTCATTTTGCCTCTTACAAAGTAACATCAACTGTAAAACTGTATTGTATTTTAAAGACCTGTTATTTTCCATCCTTTTTTCACCATCATTTAATTCAGAATGAGGCAACCATTGATTACAGTACAGTATCTTTTCAATTTATCTTGAATCATAGGGTCACCCTAACCCTCCAGGATGCATCCTAGAGGACAGCAAAGTGGAATTTTCACAGAAGCAGAGGAACCCATTTCAGCTGTGGAATTTCCAGTGTTTCATACACCATGCCAGTGCACGCATCCAAATCCCAGTTTTCACATCACCAGCTCAGCATGTGAAAAACCTGTGCAAACATCAAAAATCCCAGACAGGCATCACCAAACTGTAGAAACAAAATATTTTTTTCTTCAGCTTATGCAGAGCCCAAACCCCAAATCCTGCTTCCTGGCAACTTCCAACCACCCCCTTCAGCGAGGAATTACCTCTATGGATCGTGTTGTGCCATGGAACCACGGGCTGTCCCGGTGTCAGGGCTGCTCACCCGCAGTGCCCGATCACGGGGTTGGCGTGCGCGGGAATTCGTCCTGCCTGGAGTTGGGGCAGGGCACTCTGGCTATCCCATCTGGGTCATCCAAAACAGCTGTGGGCTGCCTGCTGTGCACTGACAAGCCACAAATCAAGGCAAGGGATTTCTGGGTTTATTCTGCTTAGAGCAGAGCCAGGAGCTGAGGGCTTCTCCAAGGCTGATCCCTGAGCATCAGAACCTTACACTCTTGATACATTTGAGCAAATAACCGCCATTCATTTGTTACCAATTACAGAACTGTTATCAATTAGGACTCAAACCCCTCTTTCCTGGGTGTATCTCCCTCTACAGGTGCAGCTTTTCCTCAGTTTGAGTTGGGGTCCATTCTGAGTAGGTGCTCAGTGAGCCACTGATTGTGATCTCCTGTTGCCAGAATTTCCTTTTCCCCTGGTTCAGTCCTGGTGCCTCTCATCCAGCCAGCCCAGTGCTCTCGGAATGCTCTTCCCTTTTCCTTAGAAGATTAGTCGAGCCTGCGAGGTTCATGATGTAATTACCAATCACAAGTGTCCAACTACAGCTACTGAGGGACATGAGGGACAACAAAATCCTCAGTGGTGACACTGAGTCAGAGAGGCAGCAGTGACATCCCTTCCGAGAAGATCCAGGTGGACAACAGCCCACTGGCTGGGGAGGACGAAGGGAGAGAGGGAGCCCTCCCCTCCATGAAGTGTGGAGAGCTGTGGATGCAGCATCCTGGCCATGCTGGGGCTTCCTGGGGCAAGAAGGACGTGACATCTGGAGTCCAGGAGAGCAATGCCAAAGGGGCTGCAGCATGTGCTGCATGAGGAGGAACTGGAATGTTTTGGGGTACCTTTGTGTACACAGAAGAGCGAGGCTCTTCCCAGTGGAGCCCAGTGACAGGACCAGCAGCAACAGGCACAAACTGGCCTCCAGAGATTTGGGGGTTTTTTTGCAGCGAGGCTGATCACACAGGGTGCCTGCAACAGGCTGCCCAGAGGGGTTGTGGTGCCTCCAGCTGGGAAGGCACCCATGGCTGTGTGAGGGGCAAGAGGCCCCTAGAACCCCACCAGCCCCAGCCCTGCTTGTCAGGGCTGGCTGAAGCAGGCTGTCCAAGTCAGTGTCCAATCTGGTATAAGTATCTCCTAGGAGGGATTGTCCCACTACAACCTTTCCTGCCAGCCAGGCCTTCCTGCTCTAGGGCACTCATGCTCTGGTGGAATTTCCCCTTTAAAATCCCAGTGAACATCCACAGCATGAGCAGCTGGAGCAGGGCCTGGAGTGGTGGAATCTGCAGCCTTGAGCTCGTTCCCAAAGGCCGTGCTCCCCAGCTCTTCTGCCCCTTGGAGCAGCCTCCTACCAGAGCCACTGGCTCAGTGAAAGCAGCTCACGTGAAATCGGAGGGCTGCACACCCTGCCAGGGTTATCAAGCTCTGTGCTGCCTGCACTCCTGCCTGCCCTGAGCACTGACCTCCACTGCTCTCACATCCCCACGCAGTCTTTCCCAGGTACACCATCAAAATATTGCTTCCTGCTCCAGCCCTGCCATGCTGCCCTTCCAGCAGGTATCGGGATGTTATCACAGAATTTCTGGCTGGTTTAGGGAAGGGACATCTGGTCCCATCCACTGCCACAGGCAAGGGCACCTTCCACAGACCAAGCTGGAGCCCCCAGTGGGGACCAGGGCCACCCACAGGGAGGCTGAACCTCCCCCAGCTGCCTCAGAAGGCTTCATGCTTGTCCTCTTGGTTGGGGGCCTGAAACACAGCCCACCCCGGTGTCCCCCCTCCCCTTCCACGACCCCAGCCCTGACCCACTCAGCTGTAGCGTGTGTCCCACAGAGGTTTCCCCCTGCTCCTGGTGCTCCCGCATGGGTGGCCATATCCTCCCACAAGGGGCCCTCCCCCAGCTCCCAGCCTTGTCCCCCATCCTGGGGAGGGACTGCTTCCCTGCTCGTGCCCCCACTGCGGGCAGGTGGGTGCAGCCCCCATGTGCCTGGCTCACTGGTGGTGAGGATCCACTGTTCCCATCCCTCTGCCCCATTTTCTTCCTACTGCTCCCACACCTGGGGGGCTGTGAGCATCTCAATCCCCCTGAAGAACATGGTGTCACCTCCTGACCCAGAGCACGCACAGCCTTGCTCCCAGTGCTCCTACTCAGCCCTGGCCCATCTCATCCTGTCTCCTACTCCTGAGCCCTTTCTCCCTTTCCTGTGAGCCCTTTCCCTATTCCCAGTGAATCTGTTTGTCCCTTCCTGGTAAACCACTCCCAATGAGTCTGTTTCCCATCCCTGGTGAGCCCCTTCTTCATTGCTGATAAGCCCATTCCCTGTTCCTGGTGAGCCCATTCCCTGTTCCTGGTGAGCCCATTCCCTTGCTCCCACTGAGCCTATCCCCCCCATTCTCCATTCCTGCTGAGCCCATTCCCGGTGAGCACGTTCCCAGTTTGCCCAGTCCCTGGCCCTGCACAGCCCCAGCTGCCCCCATCCCTCATTCGCTCACTCCTCGGGTTTCCACCACGTTTTATTACAAAATCGGTGCGGACCGGTCCCGGGGCCGGTTCCGCTCCCACTCGCCCCAGCGCTGGGGCTGAGTCGGGTTCAGCCCGTGCCGGTGCTGGTGCCGTGCGCCCTGCAGCGCAGAGCCCGAGGCGGTGGCTGGAGGCCGGTGCAGCCCCAGGGTAAGAGGGGGTTCGGGCTATCCGGGAATTCCGGGGGGGATCAGCGTCCCACGGCGTCGAGGATGCGGCGGTTGGAATCGGCGCGGGCGCGCTGGCTCTGGGCGCGGGCGAGCAGCAAGAGGTGCCGCAGGAGGTGGAAGGTGAGGTCGATGGACAGCGGCGGCTCGTCCCGCCGCCCTCGCCACGGCCCCGGGGGCGGCGGCGCCAGCGGCGGCCAGAGCGGGTGGTCCTGAGCCCCGGTCCCGGCCGCCGGGACGGAGCCGTCGGTGGTGGCGGGACGGGCGGCGGCGGGCGGCGGGCGGGCGAGCAGCAGCAGGAGGGTGAGCAGTGCCCGCCGCACCCTCGGCCCCTCTGCACCTGCGGGGCCAGAGGCTCAGCGCCGCAGCAGAGACCGGGGCGGCGGCGGGGACCCGACGGGAATGGCGGCCCCGGGACCGTCCCGCGCGCGGAGCCCACTCCGTTCCCGGCCGCCCCGTTCCGTCCCCTCTGCGCGCCCCCGGCCCCGGTGCTGTCCCCGCCCGGTTCCCATGCCCCGTCCCGTACCCGGTGCGCTGTGCCCGTGCCCTGTTGTGCCGGTGCTGGCGGCGGAGCGAGCGCGATCCGTCCCGCGGGAGCTGAGCCGGCGGCGCGGCCGGGGCTTATATCGGTCCCGGAGCCCGGGCTGACGTCAGCGCCGGGCACGCACCGGGCGGCGGGGGCGGGGGGGAGGGGGCACCGGGCGGCGGGGAGCGGACACCCGGCGGCGGGACGGGGATGAGGGGCGGGGCGGCAGAGCCCGCTCTCCCCGGGTACGGGAGCCACCGCTCCGGTTCTTTTCTGACGCCCACCAAAGAGGCGCGGAGGGGCCGGGGCTGGTGAGAGCAGGTGCCTTGGGCAGTGCTAACCCTCGCTTTCCCGGTCCCCCGATTTCCCCGGTCCCTCTCCCGGTCCCTCTCCCGGCTATGCCGCATCTCCAGTCTCATTCTCCGCCGCTGTCCGCGGTGCTGAACGGCCGGGAAGCGCTGAGGCATCGGGGCCGGTGACCGGAGCCGAGCCGGTGAGCTGTACTGGTGAGCTCCCGGTGAGCCCTCGGTGAGCTGTACCGGGCTGAGCCGCGGCTTCTCGGCGTGGAACCCTCGCGTTCCCGGGCGGAACGGCCGCGTCGAGCAGCGGCGTCCAAGCAGGGACCCGCCTGGGGATGGGGGACATCCCTGGGCGGGGGTGGGGATACCCCGAGCACCGGCAGCTCCGGGACAGGAGGGTCACGGATGGGGGCCCGGCCTGGCTGCGGCTCAGTGTCCCGGGCCGAGCGGGCGGTGCCGAGGTCAAACCGCGGGGCCGAGGCCGCAGACGCCCCGAGCGCAGCGGCAGCACCGGCCAAGTCCTGTGAGTCATAGAATGAAGGCACCGGAGCCGGCAGCGCCGTGCTGGATGCAGGGTGTTCCGTCGGGGCACCGGCACCGCTGCCAAATGGTGAGGTGGCTGCTGGGGCTTCACACTACTGCTGGCAGCCCCCCGGGTGCTCCACACTGCCAACAGCAGCCCCCCGAGTGCTCCACACTGCTGGCAGCCCCCCGAGTGCTCCACACTGCCAACAGCAGCCCCCCGAGAGCTCCACACTGATTACTGAAGCCCCCCGAGTTCTCCACACTGCCAAGAGCAGCCCCCCGAGCTAACAGCAGTGTAGCTGAGCTGACACCCAGCGCTGGTGCAGGTGCCAGTGTGGGGCAGAGGCGGGCACAGAGGCTCAGCCTGGCCCCCTGCACGGTGTGTCGCACCCCAGGTGGCACAGGGGTGGCAGAGAGCAGCACACGGTGTCGTGCCCCCATGACGTGATCTGGCATGAAGGCTGGCACCAGGCACCGCTTCCCGCAGCGGCAGGGCAGAGCCCTCAGCAGGGGCTGGACTCAGCCCCCCGAGCCCTGGCAGCCCCACGCTGGGGCGGCTGCTCCTGGGGACAAGTGGCTCATTTCACGTGGCTCTTGCCATGCTCGCAGCTCACTCGTTGCTGACAGCGAGAGCCTCCTGCACCCCCAGAGGGAGCTGTGAGAGGCTCAACACCTCAGAGCTGCAAATTCCTGCCACCTTCAGCACCCACCCCACTGGCTGCAGAGAGTTTGAGCCCCGCACAGAACCCGAGGCCCCCCAGGTACTCAGCACAGAACCAGACCGTGGGGAGGATGAGGGTGGAGGACAACAGTGAATCCCCTCCATGAAGGCCACGCTGGCAGAGCCCAGGTGGTGCCAGCAGCATGGGGATGGCTCTGTCCAGCTATGTGGGGCTGCAGTAGCACAGGTGAGGGGGCCAGGGCTCAGAGCTCCACAGAGGTGAGATGAACCACCGTGGTCCCACTAGCTCCACTTGGAGCCCCTGGTTGGGATGTGCTGGGCAGGGACACTGTGGGAGCTGGATTGTGTCAGTGTGGACACACCTGCCCAGGGGCAGCAGTGCTGGCAGTGACAGCTCCGTGGGGCTTCTCTCTGGCACAACAGGCAGGCTTGTTTAGGACATGGCACCCTCCCCAGATGCACAGCCCTGCATCAGGCACGCCCTGCCCCTGGGGGACTCTACACCCAGCATCGGGACTCTGGCACCATCGACCTCATTTCACTGCTCTGCAGCTGTGGAGGCACCATCACAGCCCACGGAACAGCTGCAGCTGGATGATCCCCTGAACCACCATCCACCCCCTGTCAGAGTCCTTCTCTAGCCAGTGGGGCAGGCCACCCCAGCTGCCTGCAGTCCATCGCCCTATGCTCGGTGCCTTGAGATGAGGCAGGGTGGACCTGTTGATCCGTAACAGAACAGTCGCTCTGGAACTGCATCTTCAGGGTCTGGGGGGCACGCTGGGCCACAAGCCCCCGGGCCACGGGAATCAGATGTGAAGACCACCGTTTATTGATGCTCTGACTGTCCACAGCAGAGCCACAGCAAACCCCGTTTTCAGGGGGAGCATCCCCAGCCTGCAGTGACCCCAGTTCTGTGCCCATAGCACAGCCAGCTCAGGGCCATTTCTGCTCCTCTTCTCCACTTCCCCTCCTCTCTTCCCTCAGGATGTGCCATGGGAAGGTCAGAGTGACGCTCGGGGCAGGACACCCTGTGTGCAGGCAAGGGCTCAGAAATGGCTGAGCACAGGTGGAGAAGCACATCGTGGGCACAGCTGCTGCGCAGCAGGGCAAGAGCAGATCCAGGCCTGTCTTGGCACCATCTTCTCCCTGGGGCAGTGGGGGCTGAGGCCACAGGGGATGGTGCTCCCCTGAGAAGAGCGGGATGGCTGCTGCCAGGACCCCGCGTGTCCCACCTGCCACGGCCACACGCGCCCACTCCAAGGGCTCTGAGCCGCGGTGGGGTCAGGCAGGGCACAGGCTGGGGACAGGGATGGGACATGGCTTCTGCCTCACATCCGATTTGCTTTCCAGGACAGGTAGCAGTTCCAGACGATGGCAACACATTGGACAACAGCCAGCCTGGGGACAGAGGGGACAGGGTCTGCAGCTGCCGCCTCACGGGGCACGGACTGGGCGCCAGGGCCGCAACCTTACCTGTGCTGCAGAGGCACAAAGTAGAAGTTTGCAACTTGGACGGGTGGCCAGATCTGGGCAGAGAAAGGGAGGAGCAGTGAGGAGCCCTGCCAGGGTCCCTGCCCCACACCCACCCCTGCCTGGTGCTCAGGCTGTCCCACAGAGCCCATGGCAGCCCCATGGAGGAGACAGGCAGGGACAGAGATCTGCCAGCACTCACACAGTAATTGGTCATCAAGGCATCCATGTAGTCCTGCAAGAAAAAGGAGGTGTGAGCACTCGGCCCCCATCCTTGCCACTGGTCCCCCCAACTCCACACTGCCGGGCACGGAGCCCCTGCAGCCCTGCCCATGCCTTCCCTGCCTGAGGGTGGCAGGGAGAGGGTGACCAGAACCATCCCCCCCGAGAGCCCTTTGTGCCACAGCCACGGCACATGGGCAGATGGCTTCTCTCCCCAGTGTGGGCTGTGAGCCCCTCTCCAGCTCAGTGCCCCCCCAGCCCCCTCCTGGGCACCATGCAGCAGAAATGGAGAAAGGCACTGAGCTGGGGCAACTGTTTTGGGACTCCAAGGTGCTGCCTTGTCCTCCTGCCACAGCCAGGCCGTGTCACATCCCTGTCCCATGGCAGCAGGACAAGTCCCTCATCCAGCTTGGCCGTGACTCAGCCAGGAGGCCGGGCTCCTCCTGCCGCTGGCCAGCAGCCCAGGACGGGCTGAGCAGGTGCGGGGTGATGGATGCTCTGCTGACGCTTCCTCTGCGTGGGGAGAGGCGGATGCACCCCAAGCCAGGGGTGAAGGTGCTGCCAGAGCTGCTGCCCAGCCCCCAGCCCATCACCCCCTCGCAGGTCGGGGCTCGCCAGGAGCCACAGCTCGCACGAATCACCAAGCAGGGCAGGATTCCCTGGGGAAGGCAAGGCAGGATCCATGGCACGAGCTGGTCAGGATGCAGCAGGGGAAGATGGACTGGAGTGCTCAGAGTGCTGCCTGTGCCCACGATCTGTTCATGTGTGTCCTTAGGGTGCCTCGGAGCACTCCATACCCCGTCCGTGACTTGCATAGAGTCTGACGAAAGCAGAGGTGATGGGATCCTGCCCTGGGATCTGCTTCCTGCACTCTGGGGGAGGATGAGGGGCATGTATTGGCAGCCCAGAGTGTAGCAGGCTGGTGACTGGGTGCTCCCATGCAAAGGAACAAACCCTGGGTGGTGGCACTCGGGCAGAGCTCCAGCCAGGCTGGGGCCGTTCACACGCAGCTCCGGCAGCATCAGTGAGCGAGGCTGGTGTTGCCACTCCTGGCAGCCACACGACCACCCCAGCATGCCTCCTCCTGTGGCAGGTGGGCACCCACTCCCCAGTGACTCACTCTGGACACGCTGACTCAGTGTTCACACCGGTTTCCAGCAATTACTGTTAATGGGAGTCATCTCGGTAATTGCTCTGGAGACCCAGCCAGGAGCGGGGCTGGACAGCATGCCCATGGCACCCGTGTCTGGCTCCGGTGGGACCCCAGTACTCACCCACAGGACACCCACGCCAGAGGAACCAGGCCTGGCACCAGTACTTGGACTGGCAGCACTGGGCACCCAACACGCCCAGGGCCCTGGGACCCAGTGCCTGGCCATGGGCACGGACACAAACAGGAGCAGCCGTCAGGGCCAGCACACAGGGAGGAGCTGCCAGGGCCCCACGGCTGCCCAGGGCCCCTCAGGGCTGCCCAGGGCAGCAGCACGTACCTGCTGGATCTTGGACCAGTTATCCTGCACCGACAGCCCGTTCACGGCCCCTGTGACAGCCAGGAAGCAGCCGAGGAAGCACGGCGCGAAAGCCCCCTGCGAGAGAGGAGCCACGGCCCGTGCTGAGGAGCTTGTGGTGCTTGAAGCCAGGCTGGCCATGGGCAGCCTCTGTGAAAATGCCCCCCCCAGCCCTCCACTTAAGTGAGGCTGGGCCCAGCTCAGGCACTGGGCTCTCAGAGCAGGCTGGAAACCTGCCAGAGGGACACAGCTGTCCCCACTGCTCCATCCCACTGCCCCAGTCCCACGCAACACCCTCACTATTGTCACACCAACCTGGTCTAGGATCACCTTCTTCACAGCCACAACCTTTGTGTTCCCTGGGATGAGCCAATCCAGGATCCTGTACCAGCTGCCCACAACAGGGCCCTGCAGGAGCCAGGGGGTGAGGAGCAGTATCTGCCCTCACTGGTCACTGGGGTCAGGGCTGGGGGGATCCAAGCTGGTTACATGGCCCTGCTCCCGCCCTGGACCACAAAGACAAACTTGTCCTATGCTGCTCCTGCTCCATGGAACTGGCCCTGCCCATGGCTGCTGGAGGTGGCACCAGGATGGCCCAACTCTCACTGCACCACCATGGTCCCACTAGGCTGAAGGAGCCTCCCACTCCACCCCAGCCCACCCCATCCCACCCCGCTGCCACTCACCACAAAGCAGAAGCCAATGGCCATCATTCTCAGGGTGCGGGGGCACTGGTGCCCATGCAGCCCCCGCTGCTCCACCAGCTGCTGCGCAATCACATCCCCAGCTCCCATGAGGGCCCCTGCAACCAGCACAGCCCACTCAGGCAGGTGAGACCCCTGTGTGGCCTGCCCACAGCTGGGCCCCCTGCCCCAGGATGCCTGAGCCTGCTCCAGCCCTGCCAGCTGTCCCAGCTGCAGCTCCCCACTGCCTGCACCAAACCCCAGGGCACAGGCGTCCCACTCTGCCAAGTGCCTCGGGCCTCCCAGGACACCGCAGCATCTCTGGTGAAAACGGTGTCCAGCTGCACCCCGACCCTGTGACCCGGACTGGGGCTGACCCTCACCCAGGGTCCACAGTGCCTGGGGCTCTCAGAGCAGAGCCTGTCCAGCTGCTGCCCGTGATCTCCACCGCAGCCTTTCCCACAGCACCCCCAAAGCTCTCCCTGGACACCGGGCAGGCTCTGCTGACTGTGATCCCCTTCACAGAGAGCAGCTCCAGCAGCTGGGATGGGCAAAACGAGCTCCCCACTGCCCAGGCTGTCCCAGCCCCTTGCCACAGCTGGCTGCTGGCACAGCTCCTGGCCCTGTTTCTAGATCAGTGTCCCTGGTGGGGTGCTGCCCGGCTGGGTCTCTGGCAGCTCCTGCTCCATCCTACACCCCTGACCCCATCGACGCAACTCGGCTGGCCCAGTGCTGCCCCCTCCAGCTGCTCCCCCGGCCCTGGCGGCTCCTGCTCCCTCTCCCCACTCCCCCTGGGACGGTTCCCTGGCAGGTCTCCAGCCACACTGCCTCTCTGCTCCGTCCTTGGAAGCCCTGAGCCCAGCAAGCCGTCAGCCTGATGGGTGCCAGCCCCAGCAGCCCCTGTCTGACAGCCCCAGCCATGACCAGCTCGGTACCAGCTGTACCCCAGGGACTTCCTCAGTGGCTCCTCATGGAAAAGGGCCCAGCTCCCTGTCCCCACACCAAGCCACATGGTCCCCAAAGCTCACTGGCAGGGCCAGCCCAGGCTCTGCTGCCCCACAGAGCTGCTGCACTCCCAGCAGCACCACCTGCTGCTTCACAGGTTCCATCTCCTGCCCCAGGATCTGAGGGTCTGTCCCCAGCCCTGAGAGACCCCACAGCCCCCCACGATGGCAGAGCAGCCCCATCAGCTCACGGGCCACAGCGGCACCGGGCAGGGGGTGGAGGCAGGTGCTGGACTCCAGGCACAGAGCCCTGGCTGCTGGCAGCAGCACTCCCAGGAGCTGCAGTCCCAGGAGCTGGGTGCAGGGCACGGAACTCATGGAGAACACAGCAGGCACCTCTTACTCATCCAGTGCCAAAGACTCAGTGCCCAGAAGTGATGAGGCTGTGCCAGGAGGGACAGACCTGTCCGTGCATCCCTTCCCAGGCCTGGGGATGCAGCCAGATCCAGCCCCCTGCAATGAATGGCTTTGGCCACAGTGCCTGCCCAGGGTGCCATCAGCACAGCCCAGCCACAGCTCCTGTGCATGGCTGGAGCTTTCATCCCAGCCAAACCTGGTGCCCAGAGTGCCTAGCAGCCCCCCAGGCTGATGTTCTTGTGACCAGAGGACTCTGAATGGGGCCCAAACCTGAGCAGGGCACCATCTCCGTGCCCATGGCATTGCCATGGCAGGAGCAGGGGACTGCTCTCCACAGGCAGAGGGACAGGAGGGTCACGGCTGCAGGCACGTGCTACTGCCCACTGTGCCCAGGCCCTGCTGGCAGCCTGGCCCAGGGCCCAGGATGCAGGAGGCAAAGCCCTGCCTGACCCCAGACCCTCGGACGGCAGCTCAGCCAGCAAGTGTGGCTGCACACAGCGGGCACAGCCAACTGCCAGCAGCTCCCTGGCCTGGCCCCAGCTGGCAGCACTGGGGTCTCTGGGAGCAGCGAGAGAAGGCAGGGCTGGAGGTTGGGATAGACCTGGCACAGGGCTGGGAAGCTGCACGGACCATCACAGCCAGCAGTGGGGCTGAGCCTGGCCGTGCATGGAGATCCTCGTGGAAGCTCTGAGAGCAGGGGTGCTCACACCCCCCTGGCTGGAGCTGGGCACCTGCTGCAGCAGGAAGAGCCCAGCCCGAGGGCAGAAGCTTCTGGGCTGGTGGAACCATGTCCAGCAGCAGCCCAGCATCCAGAGAGGCTGTGCCCCGCAGCCCTGCAGGCTGGCAGAGCCCTGGGGACAGGGGGCTGTGCCACAGCAGCACCAGCTCCCACGGGAAGCAGCAACAGGCAGAGCAGAGCCGAGGTCAGAGCCAGCCCAGGGCCACAGTGAGCAGGGGAGGGGTGGGCAGGGCCGGCCCTGGAAGCCCGTCCCAGCTCTCCATTGGTCTCCTGCCAAGCACAGGGGGACGTGCTGCCAGCAATAGACTCCGTGACATCCGATAAAAATAACAGCAGGAACAGCAAAGCGGCCTGGCAGGGCCCCAGCAGCCAGGCAGGGGGGCATCGTGCCACCCCCCCGCAGCTCTCAGGGCTGAGGGCCAGTGCCGGCTCAGCGAGGGGAGCCCCCGGCTCAGCAGGGCACCCCCAGGCCCCGGGGCTGTGCTTTCCCAGCATCCTGGGCTGCTGGGAGCAGGAGGGCAGGGGCAGCAGTGGCAGGGCAGGGAGAATCGGGGCAGGAGCAAAGTGGGGGTGACAGGGAGGCTGCGAGCAGGAGGTGAGCACGCAGGGACCCCCCCCTGCTCCAACCATCAGTGCAGCACAGGCACCACACAGCCCTGAGAACATGTGCCACAAGCAGGACACGCTCCCCCACCACCCAGACCCAGCCACAGGTGGGGTGTGGGGAGGGAGCAGGGCAGGGGGGGCAGAGCTGCCCCAGGGCTGCAAATCCTGGGAGAAGCAAAGTCATGAACCAACACCAGGGCAGATCTGTGGCACCTCACAGCTCTGCAAGCAGCAGCAGTGTTAGGGAGATTCAATCCCCTGTGCCGAGCCCCGGGAGCCTCTCCTCAGGCAGCACCTCTATGCCTTCAGCACTGACTGTGAATGACTTGTGAATTCCCCGTGTTGCAGCTCAGCATCCATCCCCTCCCAGGGGAGGGGGACCCCAGGACAGCCTCCCGCCGGGTCTGGGTGTGAGGGCTGTGATTCCTTACAGTCCCTGCTGTGGCTCCAGCACAGGCCCCTGACGCAGACCTCCTGAGCAGGGAGCGGGCCAGGGCCCCTCCCTGGTGTGACATGGGGGTCCCTGCTGAGCCTGGGCATGGCAGCCCCTCTTCCACCTAGGACAGACCCCTGAGGCACTGGAAGCCCCCCAGCTGTGTTCAGCCCTGCCTCCCGCAGGGTGATGGTGCCCACACAGCGGGGTGAGGGGCTGGGGGGGCCGTGCGTGGGCAGAGGGTCCTGTGCTGATGGAGACTGTGAGCAAAGAGCTCAGCACACCGGGGAGAGCAGGGACCACGAGGGGCATGTGCAGGGGGGACAGGGTGTGTGCCAGGGAGGGTGGGCCGTGTGCCAGCAGGGGTGAGGGGAGCTGTGCTCTGGGGGGCTGTGTGGGGTCTGGGGGGGGGGAGGGGGGCTGTGCAGGCCCGGGGCAGGGCAGGGGGCTGTGTGGGGCAGGGGAGAGCTGTGCTCTGGGGGGCTGTGTGGGGTCTGGGGCGGGGCAGGGGGGCTGTGCAGGCCCGGGGCAGGGCAGGGGGCTGTGTGGGGCCTGGGGCAGGGGGGCTGTGCAGGCCCGGGGCAGGGCAGGGGGCTGTGTGGGGCAGGGGAGCTGTGTTCCGGGGGGCTGTGCGGGGTCTGGGGCGGGGCGGGGGGCCTGTGCAGGCCCGGGGCAGGGCAGGGGGCTGTGTTCCGGGGCCCGGGGTCTCAGGGCGCGGCCGCAGCAGGAGCCCGGCCCGTCCCTTACCGGCTGTGAGCGCCTGCGCCGCCCCGGGCCGCCGAGCCAGCAGCCGCCCGCAGCCCCTCCAGACCGCCGTCATGGCCCCGCGTGTCGCGGCGCGGTGACGCGTGTCGCGGCGCGGTGTCGTGTCGCGACCGAGAGCGTTTATTGGTCAGTAGCGGCCCAGCACCGTGGCCAGCAGCGCCATCCGCATGTACATCCCGTTCTCCGCCTGCCGGAAGTACGCGGCGCGCGGGTCCGAGTCCACCTCCACGCTGCGGAGTGACGTCATCAGCGGCACCGCCCCCCCGGCCCGGGGCCCTCAGGATCCCCCCGGGAGGCGCCCACCCCCGCGGGACTCCCCCGGGACACACAGACCCACAGCTGCAGCCCCCGCCGATCTGAGCTCTCCCCCGGGACACACAGACCCACAGCTGCAGCCCCCGCCGATCTCAGCTCTCCCCCGGGACACACCGACCCACAGCTGCAGCCCCCGCTGATCTCAGCTCTCCCCCGGGACACACAGACCCACAGCTGCGGCCCCCGCCGATCTGAGCTCTCCCCCGGGACACACAGACCCACAGCTGCGGCCCCCGCCGATCTGAGCTCTCCCCAGCCCTGCCCACCACCCCGCCGTCCTCCTGCCCCAGACGCCCCCACACTCTGCAGCTTCCATGGCCCTGCCAGGCCCCCCCTGCAGCACCACTGCCCCAGACACCCCCAGAGCCCTCCCTACAGCCCCCGAGCCCGGGGTACCCCCACTTGTGCCCTGTAGAGTCCGCAGCCGTTCTCCCAGACACCTCCCCACACGCTCCCTCCAAAGCTCCCCTGCCCCCCGAGCCCTGCAGCCGCCCTACCCCCGTTCCCCCCTCCCCACCTGATCTCGTTGACACGGGGCAGGGGGTGCATCACCACCATCCTCTCCTTGGCTCGGGTCATGATGTGGGGTGTGAGGATGAACTGCCCGAAGCACTGAGGGAACACACAGAGCCCTGAGCTGGGCCAGGGGAGTCCCCACACCCCCGGAGGGCAGCAGGACCCAGGCTCCCCTCACTCACAGCCTCGTACTCCTCGGCCCGCTGGAAGCGCTCCTTCTGGATGCGGGTCATGTAGAGCACATCTGTGTCTGGCAGCGCTTCCTCGATGCTCCCGAACTCCTCCTGGGGCAGCACCGTAAGGTTGGAGGGGGCACAGGGCCTGAGAGTGTGTGTGGGCCAGCCCCCACCCTGCCCCTCACCTGCTGGATGCCCCGGGAGGCCACAAAGCTGGTGATGTCGGGGGGCATGCGGAGGCCGGGAGGGGTCACGTAGCGCAGGTTGACGCGGTACTGGGTGAGCAGGCGGGCCAGGGAGTGCACCGTGCGCCCGTGCTTCAGGTCACCCACCATGGTGATCTGGGGAGAGAGGTCAGCCCAGCCTGTCCGGGGCCACTCAGGGCCTAGACAGGGCCCCTTGACCAGCCGGTTGTGCCGTCTGGCCCCTGCACCTCACCGTCATCCCGTTGACTGTGCCCAGCTCCTCGCGGATGGTGAAGATGTCCAGCAGCGCCTGCGTGGGGTGTTCCCCCACCCCGTCCCCGGCGTTGATCACCGGCTTGCGGCAGTGCCTGGCGGCCAGCTGGGAGCACCAGCAAGGCAGGGCAGGTGAGCACAGACAGGGCACGATTCCCAGCCCCGACCCAGCTGGGGACCACATCCCTGCCCCACAGCACAGGTCACCATCCCTGCCATCGGGGCAGAGTCCCCAGTGCCTCCAGGAAAGAAGGCAGCTTCCCTCAGCCCCTCACCTCAACAGCGCCAGGCTGGGGGTGCCGCAGCACCAGCACATCAGCGTAGCAGCACATGGTCTGCACAGAGTCAGCCAGCGACTCGCCCTTCTGCACAGAGGAGGTGGCTTCGGAGAAGGACAGGACAGAGCCACCCAGCCGGCTCATGGCTGCTGCAAAGGAGCTGCTGGTCCGCGTGCTCACCTCGTAGAACATGGTCGCCATCACCTTCCCCTGCAGGGCCAGGCTGTCACCTCGGGGAGCCCTGGCATCCCCGGCTGGTTCAGGGCTCCCTCGCGGTGCCCAGGGCACAGGTGTGCACTCTGTGCACGGCTCACCTTGAGGATGTCCAGGCTCCGCTCCTTCTGCACCAGCATGCGCAGGGTGTGTGCCACATTGAACAGGTGGGACAGCTGCGGGGACAGGTGGCGCGGGAGGCACCAGGGCTCAGCTGGGGCACAGGAAGCACCGCAGCACCCACAGCCCCGCACCCACCTGCTCCTTGGAGAACTGCCGGACAGAGAGGACGTGCTGCCCGACAAGGGGGTGCAGCAGCGGGGAGGTCTGGAAGTGGGGAGCGCGCTGAGGAGACGCCTGGCGCGGGACAGGGCCCAGGGGGTAGAAGTGGCTGTCCTGGACCCCCGCTGAATCTGTGGCACCGAGAGCAGCTGGTCAGCCCACGGGAGTGCTCCGAGGAGCCCAGGCACCAGCCTCAGACCCCGGATCCCCAGTGTGGGCCCCTGCTGCACTCACCCAGTTCCGCTGCCTTCCTGCTGCCCTTCTCACGAGTGTCCTCGGCTGGGTGGGAGAGGGGAGCGGTGGTATTAGGGGTTGTGGGGAGTAGCGGCACCCCAGGGCCCCGCTCTCCTCCTGGCACGCTGCCAGCGTGGCACAACCCTCCTGGCCCTTGGCAACACCAGGTGAAATCAAGATGGGCCCGATGCCAGGGTGATGGTCAACCAGAGAGGCAGTCCAAGCCCCACGCTGTGCTGTGACCCTCTCCCTGCAATTCCCAACTGGCCACCCCCCCAGATCACACTGGCAGGTGAGGGGTCCCTGAGGTGAGCTGGGGCAGGAGGGGAGTGGGCGGCCACAGCCATGCCCTGTCCCACAGCGCCCAGTCCCGGTGCTGGGTGCCGTCAGGGGCCCGTGGTGGGCAGCGCAGGCAGCCCGGGGCCTGTACGGCACCTGGGGGAGGGGATGCACTCATGGGCTGCAGTCAGTGCCATTAGTGAGTCCCCCCCCAGACATTACCGGTGCCTCGGGCGCCCGGGCGGTGCGCGGCTCCCAGCCTCCGGAATGCTGAACGGGACACAAGGGCTGGCATCAGCGGGGCCGCCCAGCCACGCTCCCAGACCCGGCCCCCCAGGCAGCGTGCCCGCCGCTCGCCCGCCGCACCGGCCGCCCCCCTACCTGGCAGCCCGGGGTCGGAGGCTCGGTGGATGCGGGGTGGGAGGTGGAAGCGTGTGTCACCTGCCGGGCCGGGCCGGCGCGGGCTGGGGGCTCGCCCACGCAGCACATCACCAGCCATGTGCCGGGACTGCTCGGGGGTCTGAAACGAGAGACCGAGCTGGAGCTAGGGCGGAGAGGGACCCCCTGCCAGCTGGGTACACCCCAGTACCTTCACACTCTCCTTGGTGGGGGCCCCATGTGGCAGCAGTGCAGCTCCTGAGGGCCACTTCTTCACATCCTGTCCATAGCCAGGGGGCACCAGCACCTGCAGCCATGGCACAGATGGGATTAGGGAAACGGGATCAGCACTGGGGGACCCCCTCTGTGATAGAGAACATCCTCAATACAAGAATAAAAAGAGCTCGGACCTTACCTGCCCATCAATGTAGGCAACCTCCCCACGCAGGACTACCCTCCGCACTGTCCCCTTCACCTGCATGCCCTCAAAGGGGGTCCAACGGGCCTTGGAGAAGACTGTGCTGCTGGGGATGATCCATTCGTGCTCCAGGTCCACCTGCCAGGACAGTGGGTCAGAGGCAGAAGGGTGGGGGCTGGACCTGGGGCGCGTGGGCAAGGACACACCTCCACAAAGGTGTCCTCCTGCGCTGGTAGCCCAAAGATCTTGCGAGGGTTCTCATAGAGGCGCTGGACGATGTCCTCCACACTGAGTCGCCCCTCAGAGACGGCCGTCAGCAACAGCGGCAGCATCGTCTCCAGGCCAGGGTACCCAGGGGGCAGCTCCTGCCCCTGCTTCTCCTCCAGCGTGTGGGGTGCTGCAGGATGGGGCTGGTCACCGGAGCCTGTCCCCACCACCTTCCCCACCCCACGGCCACCATCCCTGGGGACTTACCGTGGTCAGTGGCAAAGCAGTCGATGATGTCCATGTTCTCCCAGAGCGCCTGCACGTCCTGGCGGGTGCCCAGCTCCGGCCGCACGGCTGCACGGCCCTTCCCGAGGCGCCCCAGGTCATCCTGGCTCAGGAAGAGGTGGTGCGGGGCCACCTCGCACGTCACCGGGATCCCCCTCTGCTTGGCCGCCTTGATGAGGAGGATCTGGGGCAGCCGTGGTTAGTGGGGAACCCACAGGGCGCCGTGCTCCATCCCTGGAACCCACGGCTCGCCCTGCTCACCTCCTCCCTGCGCGCCACGTGACAGATGTGGACAGGACGCTGGTACAGCTGGGCCACCATCAGCACGGCAGCCACCGTCTGCCGCTCCGCGTGCGCCACGATGGGCAGGTGCCGCGGCCACTGCTCCAGGTGCTGGGGAGAACGGGGCTGCTGGGCACCGGTGCGGCGAGCAGATCCGCCCTGTGCCAGCCCCTGCCCTCCTGCTCACCTCCATCCACAGCGACACGTCGTCCATCCTCAGGCTGGAGAAGGTGTCGTTCAGGTACATCTTGAGCCCAGCGGCTGCACCAGCCAGGGGGCCCAGAGTGCCAGCATTGTCCAAGGAGGCCCCCAGGAAGAGAGCAAAATCGCAGCGGGCCCCAGCCTCAGCCAGCTGCAGGACAAGAGGCAGCGGGTGCTGTGGCGGGACCGGTCCTGCCACCAGCAAGGAGCCCACCATGGCTGGCACAGGAGGGGATGTGAGGCTGGCAGCAGCTCCTCACCTTCTGTGCCAAGGCGAAAGAGGTGGCATCGGTGATGGCAGGGCTGGTGTTGGGCATGGCACACACCATCGTGACACCCCCGGCCAGGGCGGCTGCTGTGCCCGATGCAAAGTCCTCCTTGTGGGTGCCACCCGGCTCACGGAGGTGGACGTGGACGTCGATCAGGCCTGGGGAGTGTCAGCGTCAGCACTGGCAGCTGCTGGCCACAGGGGATATGAGGGACGAGGGCCATCCCGCCAGCGCAGCACAGAAACATCTCTCCCCGCCGTGCCTGCAGACGTGCCCAGCCCCGCTGCCAGCACTGTCCCGGTTCCGTGCTGCCCCCATGGGGCCACCGAACACCCACCTGGCAGACGGATGAGCTTCTGGGATGTCATGCAATCCACATGCATCTTCAATGGGGGGGCTGCCCCGATCTGGCCCAGTGCCTGCAGAAACAGCGGCCGAGGCAGGACCCTAGGTCAGGAGCAGGGCCAGCGTGATGATGCCTCTGCGAGCAGCACCCCAAAAACAACCCCTGCACAGTGACACCCACACACAGTGCCTGCCCCACAGCACCCACAACACGACTTCCACAACCCTACCTCGCTCCCTTTCCTTGCACCCGTGGTCCCCACGTGCCCCAGCACATCTTTACGTGTCCCAGCCCACCTCTACGAAGAGCTTTGTGCACTTGATGTCGATGATGAGGGGCACGGAGTAGTCGACAGCCAGGCGCCGGGTGCGGTACCCCTTGGTGACAAAGGAGGAGAGCCGGCGGCCCCCCGAGTTGCGCATTGAGAGGTTAATGACCATCTCAAAGTGGTTCTCGGCCAGGTAGTCCAGGATGCTGCGCTGGGTCTCCCGGGCACCAGCCTCGCTGCTGTCTGCCTCCTCAAAGTGCCAGTCCACAGCCTTCACCTGCAGGCAGTGACCCCGTCAGGGCCCTGCAACACCCCAGGAGTGACCCTGGCCCTGCAGGCCCCAGCCCTGACCTTGATGCCATGCTCGGTGTAGAAGTCGGCGGTGCCGAGGCTGGCATACAGGTTGTAGCCGAGGCTCTCCAGCGTCCGCACCGTGGGCAGCAGCTCGCTCTTGTTCTGAAATGAACCAGGGGCCGGTCAGAGGGCAGAGAGGGAACCCCAGGCTCCCAGCACTTCTACCCCCACGTGCCTTGTAGCTGCCGATGGTCAGCAGAATGTTCTTCTTGGGGATCTTGAAGCCGGTGCTGAGCATGGCCTTCAGGTACGCCTCGCAGCGATTCTCGCCAAAGCAGGCAACCTCACCCGTGCTGGTCATCTCCACACCCAGCACCACATCAGCGCCCGCCAGGCGTGAGAAGGAGAACTGGGGCACCTGGGGACAAGGGGACGCTCAGGAGCTGCCTGACCCTGCACCCCAGCCTGGCCCCATGGCCCCCACTCACCTTAACACCAACGATGCCTGTGCCTGTCATCAGTCCCACAGGCTCCACATCCTCACCCATGATCACCTGGCTGGCCAGAGCCACCAAGTCCACACCCAGGGTCTTGGAGACGAAGGGGAAGGAGCGGGAGACACGAACATTGCACTCTATCACCTTCAGCTGGTCATCCTAGAAAAGAGAGAGCAGAATGAGGCAGGGCTGGGGACGTGGAGTGAGCACCCACCTGTGCAGTCCCCAGTCCCAGGTACCTTGGCGATGAGCTGCAGGTTGAAGGGCCCTGTGACCTGCAGCTCCTGCCCAATGGCATGGACAATGGCCTTGATGCGCTCCAGCGTCTTGGGGGTGATGTCCTGTGGGGGGGTCACCAGTGTGGCATCACCCGAGTGCACCCCAGCGTTCTCCACGTGCTCCGAGATGGCGATGGCCACCACCACACCGTCACAGGCCACCGCGTCCACGTCAATCTCCTGTGAGCGGGAACATGGTCACAGCCTGTCCCTGGGGTGGGGGCTAGGGCTTTCAGGGGGCATCCCAGGGCTGGAGCAGCCTCCTGGATGGACCTTGGCCTCCTGGATGAACTTGGAAATGACAACAGGCTGCTCCTTGGACACAGCCACGGCGTTGCTCAGGAACTTCTCCAGATCGCTGTCCGAGTACGCCACGTTCATGGCAGCACCGCTCAGCACGTAGGAAGGGCGCACGACACAGGGGTACCCCACCTTGCAGCAGAAGTGCTTGGCTGACTGTGGGAGAGATGGAACCTCAGCGCACGCGCAGAGAGCCGCCCTGAGGCAGCCCTCTCCTGTTTGCTGGGCCCCACCTCCATGTTGGAGAGCTCCTTCCAGAGGGGCTGGCTGATGCCGATGGAGTCGAGCAGGCGGGAGAACTTGAAGCGGTTCTCGGCCGAGTCTATGGCCTCCGGGGACGTGCCCAGGATGCGGCACTGCTGCCGGTGCAGGGCCATGGCGATGTTATTGGGCAGCTGCCCGCCCATGGACAGGATCACACCCTCAGGGTTCTCCAGCTCGTAGATGTCCATCACCACCTGCAGCACCGTGCAGGGCAGAGGGATGGCTGGGACAGAGCCATGGCAGCCCTCACCCAGCCCTGCAGCTCTCAGGGCCCCAGCCCCCTCACCTCAAAGGAAATCTCATCGAAGTAGAGACGATCACACATGTCATAATCGGTGCTCACCGTCTCAGGGTTGTAGTTCACCATGATTGTCTTGAAGCCCATCTATTGGGAGTTGGGACAAGGTGAGCCCAGAGTCCCCAACCCCTACCCAGCCTCATCCTCTGACTGGGGACACCCACCCCTCGCTCCACAGGGTGCTGGGGCCCGTCTGACCTTGCGGAGCTCCTGGATGCAGCCAACTGCACACCAGTCAAACTCGACACTGCTGCCAATGCGGTAGACGCCGGAGCCAATGACCATGACATGAGGCTCACGGAAGGCCAGGTCGTGCTCAGAGCCATTGTAGGTCAGGTACAGGTAGTTGGTTTGGGCTGGCCACTCTGCTGCCACGGTGTCGATCTGCTTCACCACTGGCAGAATCTTCAGGTCGTGCCGCATCTTCCGCACGGCCAGCTCGGTGCTGCACAGAGCTGGGTGAGCGCCAGGATCGAGGCAGGGAGCAGAACAGGGCTGTCCCCATCCCATCTCACCTGAGCACGGCCAGGGCCACCTGCTTGTCGGAGAAGCCGAGCTGCTTGGCGCGCTTGAGCACGGCGGGCGGCATGGTGCTCTGTGCACCCCGGTACGACTCCAGCAGCAGCGCGTGGTCCGTGATGCTCTTCATCTTGTGCAGGAACCAGCGGTCAATCTTGGTCAGCTCATAGAGCCGCTCGATGGAGTACCCGGCCTGCAGCGCCGCTGCCAGCACGAAGATTCGCTTGTCCGTCGGTGTCTCCAGCTCCTGCCGGGCCAGGGGTTGAGTGTGGCCGAGGGAGGCAGGTGGCCCCCTCTCCTCCCAGAATGGCACAGCCAGCACAGACACCCAGACCCCAGTGCTCACCATGTCTGAGGCCGGCTTCACTGTGTGATCAAAGCCCACACAGTTCTCGTCCACCATCCTCAGAGCCTTCTGGAACGCCTCCTCAAAGTTCCTCCCAATGGCCATGACCTCCCCTGCAGAAGGTGGGGTGAGCAGGAGGATCCCGTGCCCGCCGCGTGCCCCACCAGTGCCGCCCTCCTGCGCTCACCCACGCTCTTCATGGAGCTGCCGATCTTGGTGCTGACGCGCAGGAACTTGCTGAGGTCCCATCGCGGGATCTTCACCACACAGTAGTCCAGGCTGGGCTCAAAGCTGGCCGTGGTGGAGTTGGTGACAGAGTTCCTGAGGAGGTGACAGGGGTCAGCAGCTGGGGCCATCCCACCAGGGCAGCACCTTGTCTCGTGCTGTGGTGGTCCCTCACCTGAGGAGGGGCAGGGGGATGCCCAGAGCAAGTTTGGCAGCCACATAGGCCAGCGGGTAACCAGTGGCCTTGCTGGCCAGGGCCGAGCTGCGGGAGAGCCGGGCGTTCACCTCAATGATGTAGTACTGTGGGCAGCAGGCGGGCAGGGTCAGTGGGTGCCATGGCACAGGCCAGACCCGCTGTGTCCCAGAGATGCTGCAGCGGCACAGCCTGGTGGGACAGCATGGGGCAGGACCCAGATCCCCCAGGGCGAGGCTGGCCGGGGATCAGGAGCGGGAGCCAGAACCCGTAGGGAGCTGCAAGTACCTGCTCCGACTCGGGGTTGAGGGCAAACTGGATGTTGCACTCGCCCACGATGCCCAGGTGCTGCACCACCTTGATGGCTGTGCGCCTCAGCATGAAGTACTCGGTGTTGTTGAGGGTCTGACTGGGTGCCACCACAATGGACTCGCCCGTGTGGATCCCCAGCGGGTCCAGGTTCTCCATGTTGCACACCTGGCAGTGGGGAGGTCACTGTAGGCTTGGGGTTCCCCCATGGCTCCACGTGCTGTTCCTGGTGGGTCCCTCCCAGTTCACACCACATCCTCCCCTGCCCAGTCAGGACTGGAGTACACGGGGTGTTCCACTGGGTGGAGAGCTGGGGTGAACACCCCAGCACAGGGGTGCAGGGCTCTGGCACACAGGGTGCAGCTCCCAGTGGCACACAGCAGCTGTGCCAGCACCACTGAAGGCACTGGGGAACCCTCCCTGGGGACAAGGAACAGTGCGAGCCCCCAGCCCCTGCCCCACATTTATCCCTCTGCAGCAGCCGAGGCCTCCCTCCATCCCCTACCGTGACACAGTTGTTGTAGGCATCTCGCACCACCTCGTACTCAATCTCCTTCCAGCCTTTCAGGGACTTGTCCACCAGCACCTGGGAGGTGTGGGTGAAGGCCTGGCTCACCAGAGCCACCAGCTCCTCCCGGCTGTTGGCAAAGCCGGAGCCCAGCCCCCCCAGGGCGTAGGCGGAGCGCACCAGCACCGGGTACCCCAACCGCTCAGCTGCAGCCTGCGCCTACAGGGAGCAACGGGGTCATGGTGGGAACAGGAAGGACAAGACCCTGCCCTGTCCCACAGCCCCCCAGACCACCCCAGACCTGCTCCAGGGAGGCAGCCGCCTCGCTGGGCGCCACGTGCTCCCCGATCTCCTCCATCTTCTCCACAAAGACCTTGCGATCCTCTGTCATCTCTATGGAGGCAACGGGCGTGCCCAGCACCCGCACGTGGTAACGCTCCAGAACCCCCGCCTTGGTCAGCTCCACGCCACAGTTGAGGGCTGTCTGCCCCCCGAAGGTCAGCAGCACCCCGTCAGGCCGCTCATTCCGGATCACCTGGGGGGGTACGGGGCGGTGGGACAGAAACCAGGGTGGGTCCTGTGTTTTCCAGCTGCCTCTTCACCTGTGTGGCCCCTCAAGTCCCTTCCAACCCTACCCAGCCCTACGTGCGCCAGGCTCTAGGCCATCCCCCAGCCCAGCCCCAAGCTCATCTCCCTGAGCTCCACCATCCCCACGTTCCCAAATCGCCCCCTCCCAGGCAGCATCCCGGGGTGCTCACCTGGGTGACGTACTCAGGGGTGATGGGCAGGAAGTACACCTTGTCTGCCAGGCCCTTGGAGGTCTGGACCGTGGCGATGTTGGGGTTGATCAGCACCGTCTGGATGTTCTCCTCCTTCAGCGCTTTGATGGCCTCATGGGGAGCAGAAGGGTCACAGTTGGTGGCCCCTGGGCCCCCGCCCCCCCTGTGGCCCCTACCACCCCCTATGCCCTGGGGTGGGCACTCACCTGTGACCCCGAGTAATCGAACTCGCCTGCCTGCCCAATGGAAAGGCCACCAGAGCCCAGGATCAGCACCTTGCGGGGCCGGGCTGCATCCCCCGCTGGTGCCTTGGTGTAGCTCAGCCGCTCCTGCAGGCGCTCCCGCACTGGGGGGGGGACGTGGCACGCTGGGGACAGGGCATCCCCGTGCACAGCCCTGTCCTGCAGCCCTCGGCCCGTGGTCCCGCCCGTCTCTCACACTCACACCCACCTGTCCGGGAACTGCCGTGCCCGTCCCGCAGGTCCCGCGCCACCTCCACAAAGACATCAAAGAGACCCTCCAGGTCTGTGGGGCCGGCGCAGTGCTCAGGGTGAAACTGGACACTGCGGAGGGGATCAGGCAGGGCACATCACCATGACCCACAGCCACAGCCCCCAACCCCACACGTGCTGTCGCCCCGCACGCACCTGAAGAAGGGCTTGTGCTGGTGGACCAGGCCCTCGTTGGAGCCATCGTTGGCGTTGGTGAAGAGCGGCAGCCAGCCGGGCGGGAGGCTGCCCGTCTCCACCGCGAAGCCGTGGTTCTGCGCCGTGATGAAGCAGCGCTGCGTGTCCTCGTGCAGGCAGGGCTGGTTGTGCCCACGGTTCCCATACCTGTGTGGCAGGACAGGTGTCAGGCAGCCCCAGCAGCCAGGACCCCTGCAGTGACTCCGGACTCCCACTCACTTCATCTTGTAGGTACGGGCACCGAGGGCCAGGGCAAGCAGCTGGTGTCCCAGGCAGATCCCAAAAATGGGCTTGGGCTGGGGTGCATCCAGCACCCGGCACAGGCTGGACACCGTCTCCTGGCAGAGCTGTGGGTCCCCAGGGCCATTGCTGATGAACAGCCCATCAAAGTCTGTGTCAAGAGAGCAGCAGGGTCAAAGTGGGGCCCCTCAGCATTACAGCAGGGCCCCCAAGATCCCCACAGACTCACAGTGGGCACTCCTGGCTACCAGCAGAGAAGCCAGAGAAGCACCCTGAGCCTGCAGCTCCCTCGACACCCCAGCAGGGCTGCAACCAAGGTGTTCTGACCCCACAACACCCATTCAAAGGGCAGCAAGGCCCAGCCAGTCCCCCATGGCGCCCCTCACCCTGAGGGACACCAATACCACAGTCCAGAGTCCCCCATGCCAATCACAGCAAGGCAGCCCAGGCCCATGGCCCTGCTCCTGTGGTGCCACACTGAGGGCCCAAGCCCCAAAGCCTCCAGGAATGATGACACCGAGGCTCCCCACCCCACCTGCGTTGAGCAGGACACAGGTGCCTGCTGTCCCCAGCAGCAACCATGCAGACAGTCCCTATGCCAGACCCCATTCCTCCCATCCCCCCCCCCGAGTGTCCCCAACCACTGCCATCTCACCTGCAGGGTCCAGCGGGTGGTCCCAGGGCACCACAGTGACAGTGGCCCCCCGTTTGCACAGACACCGAATTTGGTTGTTCTTCAGGCCGCAGTCGAGGGCCGTGACACGCAGCGACCCGCCCGGGTTGAACACTCGTGGTGCCTGTGGGAAGGGAAGTGGGTTGCCCGGACTCCTGCTGGGGCCAGCCCCCCGCAGTGAGGGGCTGCACAGCCCCCCGCTGTCCCCAGCCCCGCTCAGACTCCCCACCACACCTTCAGTGACACCTCCTGCACCAGGTGCTTCTCGTTGGGATCCTCGAAGGAGAGGCTCCCCTCGGGGGTCCCATCCGGCACCAGCTTCCCCAGTAGCGTCCCCTTCTCGCGGATCTTCTTTGTCAGTGCCCGGGTATCCACCCCTGCAAGTGGGCTGTGAGACACAATCCCACGGTCCTGGCCCAGCCCAGCCCTGTGCCCCAGCAGCATCATCACCCCCAAACAGAGGGTCAGACCCCCGGTGGGCAAATTTCCACAGAGACGGGTCTGGTTTCAGAACTTGCAGACCCATAGCCCCCACCCCCCCCCTACTCTGCTGTCTCCCCAGTCCCACCTTGTAGCCCAGGGACATTCTGCTCCTTCAGCCACTGGTCCAGGGAGTGGGATGCGCTCCAGTGGCTGGGGGTCTCTGAGCACTCGCCCACCACCAGTGCAGCCACATGGATCTTGCTGGACTCAAACCACTGCAGGGAGAGAGGGTCACCAGCCCTGGTGAAACCCCATGGAACACAAACCCCATTCCCACAGCACAGGACCAGCCCTCCCAGTGCTGGGCTGTCACTTGCCCCCACCTTGGCCCACACATATTGCAGCAAAGTTGAGCCTTAGTCCAGCAAAGTCCCTGGATCAGGGAGGCCCAGGATGGGGTGTCCAGGCCCCCACAGTGCTGCTGGACTGCAGCCCACTGCCCACATTCCAACATGGCCCGTGCCACGGGACGCCTCAGCTTGGCTCAGCTGCAGCACAAACCAAGCCGATGGGAAAGCACCCACCCACCAGCCACAGCCTCGCCAGCGAGGTCCAGACATGCTGGTATCTCCTGTCCCATGGGACCAGGGCTCAGGTTCCTGGAAGCACAGGCCACAGCAGAGACCTGCACACCACAGGCCTGGAGAGCGCTGCTAACAGCGAGACCCCCCGGGTCAGAGCGGGGAGGCCGGCACAGCACGGCCCCAGCAGGGCTGGACTCTGCCCCGGGATGGGCAGCGTGGTGACCAAGGGGCTGGGAGGGGGCTGGGGCCTCGAGCAGCCCCTCTTCCCAGCCCCAGCCCTGCCTTATCACAGGGGTTCGAGACTCCCGCCTTGCAACAGAGCCCTGGTGAGGAAACACACAGCCCCACACCCCACGAGCTGCGAGGGCACCCCAATCCCAGTGCACTGGGGTCTCCCCCTGCCCAGCCCCCGTCCTCGCCGTGTCACAGCACGCCGGGCCCCGCTGCGGCCCTGGGCCCCGAAGCGTCGGGGTCAATCAAACATCTTCCTGCCCCCATGTGCCACTCACTGTGCCCTGGCACCCCGCACGTCCCGCCCTGGCACCTCGTGCCATCCGTGCCACCCTGGCAGCGTCCCGTTCTGCCACACGCCGGGCGACACCAGCGCGGGACCCGCAGCCCCTCGCTCACCCTGCTGAGGCCGAAGGCGTCGGGCTCGTCCCGGGGCACTCCGTAGTTACCCACCAGCGGGTAGGTAAGCACCAGGATCTGCGCCTTGTAGGAGGGGTCGGTGAGGGCCTCGGGGTACCCCACCATGCCAGTCTGGAACACTGCGGGGGATCGCGATGGGGGTGATGCGGGGCGCTGCCCGGCCCCGCGTCCCGTCGGGGGGCACCGAGCCAGGCACAGCCGGGCCGATCCCAACCCCGCGCCCCTCGAGGCCCCACGGAGGGGCCCCGAGCTGACGGAGTCCCCGGGCCGGGCCGGATCCCCGGTTCCCGCTCCTTCCCGCGCCGCCGCCCGTCTCGGGCCGCCCCACGGCATCCCGGCCCCGGCCCGGCCCCCCGGACGCACTCACCCACTTCCCCCGCCGCGGCGGCCCCGACGGCCCCGAAGGGGCGGCCGGGCAGCACCGAGCCGTCCTGCAGCACCAGTCGGGCCATGGCGTCGCCACGTGCGCTCCGGCGGCTCCGCGGCGGGGACCGAGCGGGGTGCGCGCCGCTGGGCTGCGGCGGCGGCGGGAGGATCCGGGGCGGGGCCGCGCCGGGGCCGCCCCGGGGCGGGACAGCGGCACCCGGTGCAGCGGCCGCGGGGGCTCCGCGGGGCGAGAGCGGGCACGGAGAACAGCACCGAGCCGGGGCCCGACCGCCGGTTCCCGGGGCGCGGCCGGAGATGCTGGAGCAGCCAAGCACCGGGAGCCGGAGGGGCTGAGGCCGAACGCAAGCTTGGACAGGGCGATTAAAGACCTGAACACCTCTAAGTGATCCTAAACGGACGGACTTGTGCTACAGTAACTCAAAGTTACGAGATGTGAATGAAAGGCTTCCTTAGAAATCATTCTGTCTTTACCACCAACGTATCAGGGGAGAGCGCGAACGCAGTCCCCCACTACCACAAATTATGCAGTCGAGTTTCCCGCATTTGGGGAAATCGCAGGGGTCAGCACACCCGGAGTGCAAGGGATGAGCCTCGCCCTGGGAAAACCACCTGCCTGATCATGGTGTCTCCCCTGCCAGGTAAGTATGCCCGACCCCGCCCCACGCCCAACCACCCTGACCGCCCCACGCCTCCCCAACACACGCCCACCCCGACCCCGGCCCCGCACCCAACCGGCCCCGCGCTGCGGCCCGGCCCGCACGGCCCGGCCCGCGCAGCGCCCGCGGACGCGCGAGGGCAGCGCGGGCTCTGCGCGGGCCGTGTCCCGGCATGCCGCGCGCCTCGCCTCGTTTGCATAACCCCGCCCATAAACCGCGCCCGCACCGCCCCGTCCCGCTCTGATTTGCATAACCACGCCCACAAAACAGACCCGCGCTTCTTCTGCCCCGCGCTCGCGCTGCCCCGCCCCGGCCCCCCCCAGGCCCCGCCCCCTCTCTGACCGGAACCGGGAGCTGCTCCGGGCCCGCGGGTTCGGGTCCGGCTGCCCGGGACTCGGTGTCAGAGCACAGCGCTGCCGGGCTGGAGCCGCAGCAATGGCGGAGCGCAGTCGCCACTGGACGGAGAGCGGGAGATCGGGCCGGGGGTGAGCGGCGCTATCCCAGGGACACAGATCGCTGCCGGCTGGTCCTGCTAACAGAGAGGGACGCGGGGATCCTGGAGATCGGCAGGGCTGCCGGGGCTGCACAGGACCTCGCCGGGTGGTAAGGGCCTGTTCTGGGCTCCAGCACAGGGCCACAGGATGGCACCTACAAGGTGCCACAGCCCAGCAACCCCCGGTACCGCGGGGGTCTGGGCACTGGCAGCAGCACAGGGAGAGCAGATGCCCTTGGAGGGGGTGCCCATGTGCACACGGTGCCGTGGAAATGCCCATGCAGCCTCCAAGGGGCAGCAAGGGGCCATTAAACACCGGTATTCGCTTCACCCCAGACCCAGCAGCTCCCATCACCCCACAGAGCCGTGCACACCCAAAGCCAACACGGTGCCCCTGTTCCTCTCCTGTCACTGCTGGCTGGGCGCTCAGGGATACACCGGCTGCTTGTGGGCAGTGCTGTCCATCTGCAGAACAAAGGCTGAGAAGAGAGATGCCAGCTCACAAAACTTCCCAAACTGCTTGGAAGATCTGGAGCAAAGCTTTTAGATGGGTAGCAACACCTTCTGCGCATGAAGGATGAATAAGATACCTGCTGGGGCAGCATCAAGGTCGTGCTGGGCTTGTCATTGTTGGAGTTTGTGTCAATGAGAATTCAGCCTGTAATAAATGGAATTGATTCGTGCTAACTAAATTGTAACTATTTGGAAAGTTATTATCAGAAGCAATCAAAAGAATCGGTGTTACAAGGCAGATGTACCCCTTTACAGATGTTACGTGTTAAATTGAGGTACAGGATGGAGTTTGGAAGATCAGTGATGTCCCAAGAGAAAAATGGCCTTGAGATAGACAAAATTAGAACTTTAGGCATTGGGTCTAAAATCAGTAAATATCAGACTAATTAGTAACTTACATAGCACAACGCTTAGTACGCACACACAAACCTGTAAGGTTATCCAAAGGACAACGAGGAAGAGGAGAAGCCTTCGCCAAAAGACCCCAAAAGAAGACTGGAGACCCCCTAATAACAAGTGACAAATAACAAATAACAAATAACGTGTGCTGTGAGGAAAAGTGACATAAAGTCAGAAAAATGGGAAATAGGAGGAAACTGACGGGAAACATGAATGAATATGTATAAGCACACGGTATATGAGTTTAGCTGGAAGTGCTTTGTTTTGTACTTGGGGCAGGGTGGGGAACCCCCTCCGTACCCCGGTCAGTTTTGTACATGAGGTGGGGTGAGAAGCCCTCCCCATATCCCGGTCGGTTTTGCTTATGGTTTAATCATACTTAATTATTGGCAGATTAGATATATAAATTGTAATTTTCTGCTAAATTATATTTTTTATTAAACTGTATTCTTTTATACCAAATTATTTTTTAATTTACTAAATTGTATTCCTTTTTAATTAAACTGCCATTAACCCAAGGGATCTAGTTGTCAAAATTCTAATTTCATTTATAACAAGCCGACCCAGCCTGGAAGCAAATTGGAACGTGAGAGCCTGGAAGCGGGGCTTGGATGGGGCAGACAGGGTCACAGGAACAATCCTGAGTGCATGAGGGGAGGGGAGAGGAGGTGGGAGGGCTGTGACTGCAGTTTCTCAGTCGTTGCACTGCCCATCCCCAGGCGGGCACGGAGGGACAGTGGGAGACCCGGGGTGCAGTGACGAGGGACTCTGAGCTCCCGGGCACCAGGGACCAGTGTGCCGCATCTCCCGCGGGGGGAACAGGGCGGTGCGAGCCGCCCCGAGCGGCGGTGATGTGGGACCGGGCAGGGGACACCCCGCGGGCCGTGCCAGCCCCACGGCTCAGGGCCAGCAGACGGAGCGAGCCGGGCCGGCAGCGCTCGGCGGGACCGCGCAAAGCAGGGATGAGCCCTGGGAAAGAGAGGCAGCCCTGGAACCGCTCGGGTGAAGCTCCCGCGGGCACGGGGACCGCCCGGTCCCGGCACGGGCGGGAAGGAGGGGCCGGACGGGCGGGGAGGTGAGAGCGGAGCTCCGGTCACGGCGGGAGGAGCGCCCGGGGCCGGCAATGGCGCAGCCCCGCCTGGGGGCGGGGTTATGCAAACGAGGCGAGGCGCGCGGCATGCCGGGACACGGCCCGCCCAGAGCCCGCGCTGCCCTCGCGCGTCCGCGGGCGCTGCGGGGGCGGGGCCGTGCGGGCCGGGCCGCAGCGCGGGGCCGGTTGGGTGCGGGGCCGGGGTCGGGGTGGGCGTGTGTTGGGGAGGCGTGGGGCGGTCAGGGTGGTTGGGCGTGGGGCGGGGTTGGGCATACTTACCTGGCAGGGGAGACACCATGATCAGGCAGGTGGTTTTCCCAGGGCGAGGCTCATCCCTTGCACTCCGGGTGTGCTGACCCCTGCGATTTCCCCAAATGCGGGAAACTCGACTGCATAATTTGTGGTAGTGGGGGACTGCGTTCGCGCTCTCCCCTGATATTACGGTTAAACGATAGATGAATAGGAAAAATGTTACGTGAGAGCCTTGTGTTTTGTACCGGACTTAGGGTCCCCCCGTACGGTGTGTCAGAGTTTTTAAAACCTCTTTCAGCCAGCGCTCCACTATCTCAGTGGTGGTCTCGGTCTCTGCCTGTCCGAGCACGCCTGTCCTGTCCGTGCAGAAGCGGCAGGAGAACGCAGCCCCGCTCCCGGAGCAGTCGGGATTCGCCTCTCGCAGCTCCCGAGCCCGGCCCGGGCCGCGCTTGGGCTCCGGCGGGCGGCGGGACTCGGGTTCGCCCTGGCGGCACCCTCTGCACACCGACCCGGGGGCGGCAAGGACCGGGGGAGAGTTTCCGTCCAGCTCGGGTTTGGGGTTTTCACTGATAGAGAGAGAACAAATAGAACTCAGCAGCATCTTGGGATGCTTGCTGGGCAGCTATTCTCTGTTACGGCATGTCGGGCGCATGGGGGATAGTTGAACTCCTGCATTTCATGCGCTCCTCTGTTCTGAGAGGAAAGATGTGCGCTAATGTCTTACAGAAGGGTGAAGGGATGGGTGTTAACATCTTTGAAATGAGTCTTGATGTGTCCGCCGGCTTCGGGCAGCAGGTTGCTGCAGAGCCCGGACAGCTTGGCTCCTGAAACAGACGGGTCTGCACAAACCCAAACGTCTGAATTCAGGGTAAAACAGTAGGTTCAAAGGGGAAGAACATGTGATAAGTGGGTCGGGAAGGCTACAACTTCCTGGTACCTCAGCCAGTGGGGAAAGGAAGAGGGAAACATGCGGCTGGGAGTTAGGATAAAAGGAGGCTGTGCCCTCCAAAACCCTGAGAGAGAAAAGGCCGCGGGCATGTGCTGCATGAACTTTCTGCCTTTATCTGAACAAAATTTAAGAACTCCTCTGTGTCCTTTTTGGACATAAACCTCTTGTGTTTGTGGATTGACAGTCACAAAGTTATTCCCCTTATCTAGCGTTACAGCGTGTTTATTAATTTAACTTCTATGTAAACATCGTTTACATTTTCCTAAAAATGTTTTCCCAAACTACGCCTACCCATTTTGAGTTATTTCATGGTCTCTGCTGTTATCTCGTATCATAAACAATTAATTACACGCTTTTCTAGTGGTCATTCCGAAGCTGTCTTGCCTTGGCTTCTGGTCAACTTCTTCTCGGCAGCTCCTGTTTTCTCATTAGCTCCACCAGCTGTCCCCTTCAGGCCGGGTTTTTGTATATTTGCAGTAAAAGCGTTCTTTGTTGCGCTATCTCGTTTGTTATGGTTCAGCATAAAATTGTACACAGTTTCTTCAGCAAGCAAAGAGATGAAGTTCGTTTTATATCAACTCTCATCCTTCACAAGGACGTGTCAAATCCCGCCGCTGGGAGTCCGGCAGCGCTCAAGGGCTCGATGTGGTGTGACCCGGACAGCGCTCACCGACCCGCTCGGAACTCCGCCAGGTGTTTCCCTGGTGTTTCCCGCAGATACAGGGCGGGACAGGCCAGGATCATCCCGGCTCCAGACACGTCAGTCCAGCGGCTCCGCTGGGAAACCGCTCTCCGATTCCAGCAGGGAATGACCCGGGATCCGGCGCCGCCTGGTTGCGGAGGGCGCGCCGCGATTTCTCAGCACCCCGGGCTATTCCTGAGCCACCTCACCGGGAACGGGACCGGAATCCCTTCACTGCCGAGCCTCCACTGCGCGCTTCAGCGCCGCTCCGAGCGCCGGCCCCCAAAAAGAGCAGCAGCGGGCCCAGAGACCACCTAATCCCAGCGTTTGGAGAATTATAGAGACTGCAGCCTCCCTCACCGCCCAAAAATTCAACTTCTTTTCTTTAACGTCCAGACCAGGGGAGAGCGCGAACGCAGTCCCCCACTACCACAAATTATGCAGTCGAGTTTCCCGCATTTGGGGAAATCGCAGGGGTCAGCACACCCGGAGTGCAAGGGATGAGCCTCGCCCTGGGAAAACCACCTGCCTGATCATGGTGTCTCCCCTGCCAGGTAAGTATGCCCAACCCCGCCCCACGCCCAACCACCCTGACCGCCCCACGCCTCCCCAACACACGCCCACCCCGACCCCGGCCCCGCACCCAGCTGGCCCCGCGCGCCGGCCCGGCCGCCACGGCGCGGCCCGCGCTGCGCCTGCGGACCCGCGAGGGCAGCGCGGGCTCTGCGCGGCCCGTGTCCCGGCATGCCGCGCGCCTCGCCTCGTTTGCATAACCCCGCCCATAAACCGCGCCGGCACCGCCTCTCCCCCTCGCTCTGATTTGCATAACCACGCCCCCCCCGCCCCACTGTGATTTGCATGGTCACGCCTCCCCCGAACCACGCCTCGCGCCGCTCTCCCGCGACAGCGCCCCCTGGCGGCGCGGCGGAGCCTCCCCCGCCCCTCCCGGGCCCGTCCTGATCCGGGTCCCGAACGGAACCGGACCCCGAACGGAACCGGACCCCGAACGGAACCGGACCCCGAACGGATCCGGGTCCCGAACGGAACCGGACCCCGCCAGAGAAGGAAGCGCTGCCGCCGAACGCCGCGCTCGGCCGCGCTCCGTGCCGCGGGCAGGAAGGAAACGCCGCAAAAGACGAGGGGCAGAGAGGATGGGAAATAATCCCAAGTGATGCCTGTAACGATGGGAAGGGGTAGAAGAGAAGGAGAAGAGCCAAAAGAAGTGACCAAATCTCTTGTCAGGGGCAGCGAAGCGGCAGAAGGCAAGGTGTACTTCAGGGACGAGGTCTGAGTCGGGATTAACGGCGCTCCAGAAGTATCAGGGTGCGGGGTGCAGGCAGGACGGGCCGAGCAGGGACGGAAGGGAAAATCGGAAGAGGAAGAAATTGGGCTGGACTGAAGGGGACCGGAGGCGTCTCCTGTTTCCCCCGGCCGATCCTTTGGTTGCACTTAAGGCGGGGAGTGGAACAGTGGATTTTCTAGTGGGTACTGGAATATCTTGGTCCATAGTTACCGGCTCTGAGGGACCTTTGAGTGGAAGGTCATTGTTGTTGCTGCAATGGGAGGAAATCTCTCAGGGCAGGAAATCCCTCAGGGGCAGGAAATCCCTCAGACAACCCATGGAATTCGCCGCTGGGAACGCAAAATGACCCCGTCGCTTTCTCCACGTGCCCGAGTGCCCTTTGCCGTGGCTCAGGCAGGGTTTGCTGTGCCGCTTAAAAGCGCAATTAACTTTTCCAAAGGGCTCTGTCCGGTTTGCATATTCCTCTGGAAAATGCATGGAAAGTGCAGCTCTGCCCATTCCCCAGGGAAACCTGGGGGAAGAGGAGGAAATGCCCGGGGAAGTTTCAGGTGTGCTCATACCACTGCTTTGGGCTTTGGGAATCCCGGGTGTAATAAATGGAATTGATTCGTGCTAACGAAATTGTAACTATTTGGAAAGTTATTATCAGAAGCAATCAAAAGAATCGGTGTTACAAGGCAGATGTACCCCTTTACAGATGTTACGTGTTAAATTGAGGTACGGGATGGAGTTTGGAAGATCAGTGATGTCCCAAGAGAAAAATGGCCTTGAGATAGACAAAATTAGAACTTTAGGCATTGGGTCTAAAATCAGTAAATATCAGACTAATTAGTAACTTACATAGCACAACGCTTAGTACGCACACACAAACCTGTAAGGTTATCCAAAGGACAACGAGGAAGAGGAGAAGCCTTCGCCAAAAGACCCCAAAAGAAGACTGGAGACCCCCTAACAACAAGTGAGGCGTGTGCTGTGAGGAAAAGTGACATAAAGTCAGAAAAATGGGAAATAGGAGGAAACTGACGGGAAACATGAATGAATATGTATAAGCACACGGTATATGAGTTTAGCTGGAAGTGCTTTGTTTTGTACGTGGGGCAGGGTGGGGAACCCCCTCCGTACCCCGGTCGGTTTTGTACGTGAGGTGGGGTGAGAAGCCCTCCCCATATCCCGGTCGGTTTTGCTTATGCGTTAATCATGCTTAATTATTGGCAGATGAGATATATAAATTGTAATTTTCTGCTAAATTATATTTTTTTTATTAAACTGTATTTTTTATACCAAATTATTGTTTAATTTACTAAATTGTATTCCTTTTTAATTAAACTGCCATTAACCCAAGAGACCTAGTTGTCAAAATTCTAATTTTATTTATAAAACGAGGCAAGAGACAAACGTGAGTCCGATAAAAGCTGAACCGAAGCCTGTAAGAAAAGACCAGCCCCGATAAAATGAGAGGCCCACCGAGGTCTGGAAATGTTAATAGGCTCTTTTTTAGAGTTTGGGTTATTGCCAATTCGAATTTACCGCTCTTATCCCCCCAGAGAAGAAGCCGAACTCGCCGGGACACAGCGGTGCAAGAGTTCCGGGAACTGAAGTGCTGACGTTCATCGGCTTGTCCCAAACCCCGGCACCCTCTCCTCGGTCCCAGGGACCAAGAGGCACTTTGCGGTGCTGGGTGTGAAAGAGGTTTTTTCTGGTATCCCGGGGGGGGAACAGCGTCACCTTGTCTTTGCCCTGAGTGGGGAAATGCAGCTCAAAGGGGGAAATGATTTCTCGAGATTTGAATGGAACTTTTTAGTTGTTCATCAGCACCTGCGGACAGACACTCGTGACTGCCCAATTCCCCAGTGAACGCCGCACACTCGGCCAATCTTTTTTCTTAGGGAGAAGCCCGAGAGGAACGGACTGTCCGGACGAGAGGCACCGGGAGCGTCACCGGCAGGAGCGGGCAGTGCCCGGGGGAAAGGGAACTCCGGCAGCGGGAGATGGTGCCCATCGCCCCATCGGCCACTCCCTGCGAGCAGAACGCGGCCCCCAGCGGAGGGAAGAGCTGCTCCTGCGGGCTCGGGGCCGCGGCTGCCGCGGTCCGCGGGGCTCCCGGCGGTGCCCGGGCCGGGCGGGTCCGCGGAGCGGCGGGAGTGGCCCGGAGGGGGCGGGGCAGGGGGAAGGCCGGGGGCGGGGTTATGCAAACGAGGCGAGGCGCGCGGCATGCCGGGACACGGCCCGCGCAGAGCCCGCGCTGCCCCCGCGCGCCGGGGGGCGCGGCGGGGGCCGGGCCGTGCGGGCCGCGCCGCAGCGCGGGGCCGGTTGGGTGCGGGGCCGGGGTCGGGGTGGGCGTGTGTTGGGGAGGCGTGGGGCGGTCAGGGTGGTTGGGCGTGGGGCGGGGTTGGGCATACTTACCTGGCAGGGGAGACACCATGATCAGGCAGGTGGTTTTCCCAGGGCGAGGCTCATCCCTTGCACTCCGGGTGTGCTGACCCCTGCGATTTCCCCAAATGCGGGAAACTCGACTGCATAATTTGTGGTAGTGGGGGACTGCGTTCGCGCTCTCCCCTGGTCTCGAGGTTTAAGGACAGATCTCAGCCGGTAGCCGCGTTCAAACTCTCCTCGGTATGGGAGCAGGCAGAGCTGTTCCTCGTCCGTCCTGGCACCCAGCGCTGCTCGCCGCCGCTGGTGCCGGAGGTTGCGGCGCCTGGCAGCGGTCCGGGACGGGGTAAAGCGATATGGGGGCTGCGGTGTGTCGCGGTGGATGTAGCGATGATCCCTAAAGTGGCCCGGGACCCTCTGAAAGGCTCCGGGGGCAGAGAGGCTCAGGAATAGCCGGGGTTCCAGGGCCATCCTCTCGTAACAGGCGCTGGCGGCCACCAGGACTCACATTTCCTGCAGGAATTGGCAGCAGGTCCCTTTATAAACGGAGGCTCTGGGCGGCCGCCTGAGGAGGCGGGATGGTTCCGGCCTGTGCCACGCCGTGAATGCCGGAGCAGGGAAGCACCCGGTAAACCGGGTCCCCGCAGGGGAAGCGGTGAGGAGATGCCGGTCCCGCTCGCTGAGCACGCACTGGGACACACCCGGCCGAGACCGAGGCGGCTTCTGCACCAACAGAGGACACCGACGGGCCTGGGAGGGCAGAGCCCGGACGCCCCCCCGAGTTCCTGCGCCTGCAGGCGATCCACGCGAGCTCCAACTGCGGGAGGCCCGTGGGCAGAGTCAGCACAGGGAGGGCGTGATGCGAGCTCAGATTTACAGCGACAAATAACAACAACTTCTAACACACTGAAATAAAATCTGTTCTTTAACCTCGAGACCAGGGGAGAGCGCGAACGCAGTCCCCCACTACCACAAATTATGCAGTCGAGTTTCCCGCATTTGGGGAAATCGCAGGGGTCAGCACACCCGGAGTGCAAGGGATGAGCCTCGCCCTGGGAAAACCACCTGCCTGATCATGGTGTCTCCCCTGCCAGGTAAGTATACCCAACCCCGCCCCACGCCCAACCACCCTGACCGCCCCACGCCTCCCCAACACACGCCCACCCCGACCCCGGCCCCGCACCCAACCGGCCCCGCGCTGCGGCCCGGCCCGCACGGCCCGGCCCGCGCAGCGCCCGCGGACGCGCGAGGGCAGCGCGGGCTCTGCGCGGGCCGTGTCCCGGCATGCCGCGCGCCTCGCCTCGTTTGCATAACCCCGCCCCCAAGCTATCTCAAGGCTCCGCCCCCTTTAGGTCGGGGCGGTTCTGCAGGCGAAGTCGCGAAAGCCCTGGACACGTCCCCGCCTCTTGGCCCCGCCCCCGTCGGCTGCGTCATCAGCGCAGTTCCCCCGCAGTCCCCGCTGGGTCGCGTCACGGAGGCCGTTGTGTGGGCGGGGCCTCCGGGGGGGGGCGCGCGCGTTTCCCTGCGAGGCGGGGCGGGGACGTGGCAGCCGGCGCGAGCGGCGCGTGTCCGAGGGCGCAGCCAATCAGCGGCGGCGGCGCGCGCACGCGCCCCGGCCCCGCCCCTGGCGCTCCGACTCTCGATGGCGGCGGCGGGAGCGGCCGCGGGCCCGGGCACGGCCGGCGCCGGTCCTGGCCGGTGGGAAGTGGTACGCAAGGGCCGGCGGGGACCCACGGGCGGCTCCGGCAGCCGCCGTGCCTTGGGAGAGGCCAACGCCGGTCGCGCTCTGCCCGTGTCCGGTGAGTGTCAGCGCCCGCGGGCCCCCGGGGTGGCGGGCGGGGGTCCCGTGGGTCTGGGGGCGGTGTCTGCCGGGGCCTGCGGGCCTTGCGTTGGACGGACGGGGGTCCCCGGGGGGTCACGGCGAGAGGAGGGTGTAGCTGGAGGGTCGCGCGTGGGGCTCTCCAGTGGGTCCCGCAGGTTCGGGAGCGGCTGCCGAGGCTGGGCGGGCTCGGCGGGGCGTGGGGCGGGCCCCGGGGGGTGCGGAGGGGGCCCCGTGGGGCCTTGGGGGTGCTGCGCGCCATCCCTGGGCCCCTGCACACCGTGGGCAGCGAGCGGCCCTGGCCGGGGGGGCCAGATTTGCTCGCTGTGCCCAGATCCGTCCCCTCGTGTCGCCGCTGTCCGCGGCGCCCTCTGTCACCCTTTCCCTCTCCCCAGCTCCCATCGCCACCTCCAGCACCATCTTCCAGCTGGGCTTCGAGCGGGCGCTGCGGAAGCAGAACAAGGAGCAGGTGCCCCCGGCCGCGGCCCCCGAGCCGCCGCAGCGGAAGCAGCACGCCGGGAAGAGCGGCAAGAAGCCATCGGGGAACGACGCTGCAGCCAAACCGGGCAGGTGCCGCTCGCTGGAGGAAGCCTTGAAAGCCGTGAGTGTGCCCAGAGCGTGCCCGGCTGTTTCCCAGCCCACGGGAGCGCGTGGACAGAGCACCGGGCCGGCATTCCCGGCTGGCGTTCCGGCGGTGCAGAGCAGTGCCCCATCCCACTTCAGCCTCACCATATGGGCTGATCTCCCCTTGGGCCACACTGGAGGAGCTACCTCATGCTGGAGGCAGGAGACAGAGCGGCAGGAGGTGGCTGGAAGGGGATTTCTGCTTCCCTTTGTTACTGCTGTTTCTGGGAGGAACCCCAAGGAAGCCTCGTGATGGCTGGAGCCTCCTCCCAGTCTCCGTGGTGGGGCCTTGGGAGTCACCCTTTGCAGTTCCTGTGCTCTGGCTGGATCTGCAGAACCTGTCTGTGTCTGTCTTGCCTGTCCTGACCATATCTGAGCAGGGAAGGTTCCAGAACCAGCCGAGGCGGGCTGTGCTGGGGTGATGTGTCCCCGGGGTTGTCAGGCTCCTCCCCTGCCACAGGTGCTACATCGCCCTCATGCCCTGGGACCTCCCCTCCCCCGAACAAGGGGTTTCCCTCTGCGTCCCCCTGCACTGGGTGGGGTTTCTCTCCATCATTCCAGTAGTTCTCCACATCCAGCTTTTGCGCACCGTGCCAGCTGGTGCAGGACTGTGTGGGATTCCCATGTTCCCTGGGGAGGCAGGGCAGCCAGAGCTGTCCCTGTGCTCCGCGGTGACAGACACTGTGTGCGCCTGTCAGGTCACTGATGGGGGTTTCAGGGCAGGTTTCGTTTCCTGCCGTGGCACCAGCTGGTTTGTGTAGAATTCCTCTCGCAAGGCGGGGCTGAGGCAAGGTGCCCAAGGGGGAATCCTTGTGGTGGCAGTCCAAGGTGGCAGTGGGAATCCACTCACAGGGAACATGTTCAGGCTCTCACAGAGTCTGAGCCTTGCAACAAGCCCTGATGGAGCAGCCCCACAGATAATCCGGGTGTAAAAGCAGGGAATGAGCATGTCTGGGTAGCTCCTCCTGGTGGAGGAGAGGGGTGGGAGCTGCTTCTGTGTACCTGGTTTGGTGCTGCTGGGTTGTTTATCAGGTGGGTTTGGTTGCTCATGGCTGTTTCTTCTCTGGAGGACTCTGGGTTTGGACTGTGGACCAGCCATGACTGGGATCACCTCGGGCTTGTGCTTGCCAAGCTGCAGTCATGAGCAAGTCCTCAGTTTGGACTGATGGGCTTGCTGGCCAGGAGCCAGCTGCCCCAGGCAATGCTCTGGAGCTCTGGCAGGAGGGGTTTTCCATGTGGGAAGGGCGATGGTTTTGGGATGGAGGTGGGAGCATTTCCCTTCGTGCTCCATGGCCCCTTGGGAGTCAGGCTTAACTTTCTTCTTCCTGTACTTTTTGCCCAGTTCTGTTCATCCTGGGTTGAGTTTGTCTGTCTGTCACTTCCAGCTGGACCTGGTGGATCTGCAGAAGGAACTGGACAAGAGCCGGAGTGTGTTCCCCGAGAACCCCTCGGTGTGGGTGAAGGACCTGGCTGGGTACCTCAACTACAAGCTGCAGGCACCCAGGAGTGACCCCGTGCTGAGCCAGCACCCCCACGGTCCGTGTCCTGCTGCCGCTCGGGAACGATGGGGGCTGTGGTCCTTTGTTAACAGAATGGGGAGGATTTGCTCAGTTCTGGGCTGTCCCCTCAGCTGCCCTCTCTTGGCCACAAACACCATGAAATTGCCCGTACAGCTGGCACATCGGGTGCTTCCCCAGTCACCCCTCTCCATAGGGATCCATGACCTCTGCCTGCTGCTGTGGAGTTTGGGAGCTCACTCTCAGCTGTCTGCCCGCAGTGTCAGAGGGATGCTGGGGCAGCATTTCCCTTTCCTGCGTCATCAGTTAGTCCTCACTCACCTTGAGAACATGTCATTTCGGGTGGTGAGGAGAAGGGGAGAAAAGCATCTTCTCCAGACCCCTGTCCATCCCACAGCATCAGCATTCCATGGGAAGCCATCCCTTAGGGCTGGATTAGCCACCCTTGATGTGGAGTCACTGGGGGAAGGTCGGTGCTGGTATGAGGATGAGGAGCTCCCTGCACCCACCTCACCCTGGGCCGGTTCCTCCAGCTGCTGGTGCTGTCCAGAGCAGGGTCTCAGCAAGCTCTTCCCTCTCTTGTGCCACCCCAGACTACCCGTACTGCCTGGTGAGCAAGGAGCTGAGGAGCATCATCCGGTCCCTGCTGGGAAAGGCCTCGAGTGTCCTGGAGCTCTTCTTTGACCACTGCATCTACACCATGCTGCAGGAGCTGGACAAGACCCCAGGTCAGCACCCCAGGGCTCCCTGTCCTCTCCCCCGGTGTCTGCTCCTTGTTGCCTCTTTGGAAGCTCTGTAATTCCTCCACGGAGACCCTGGCTGAGCAGGACCTCCCCCATCTCCGTTCCAGGGGAGTCACTGCATGGGTACAGGATCTGCATCCAGGCACTTCTCCTGGCCAGGCCCCGGATTGCCACCACCAACCTGGGCAAGGTGAGCTGGGGTGAGCCAGGTTTGTGGGTGCTGTAAACCTGGTGGTGCTGCTCCTCCATCCCGTTTCACAAAGCCCTTGTACCTCTCTACCTTCCCCTGCAGAGGGACCAGTGTCCCCAGTGGGTCCTGCCTGCCCTACCCAGCAGCCTTGGACCCCTAGAGCTGGGTTTGGGGTTTTCCCCGTCCCCCTGCACCCCCGGTGCTGGTTTTGGGCTTCCCCCTATTCCTCCAGAGTGGCTGCTGGCCTCACCTGGAGCTGTAGGTCCCTCTCAGGGGCTAGGGGCCTGGGCACTGCTGGTCCCATGGCATGGAGCTTGGTTGGGCTGGGTTGGGTTGCAGCTCTCCCCAGCCAATGTGTCCTGTCCTCCCACAGTACCTGGAGGTGTTGCGCTCCCACCAGAACCGGCCGGCGAAGTGCCTCACCGTCCTCTGGGCGCTGGGGCAGGCCGGCTTCACTGACCTCCATGAGGGCCTGAAAGGTGAGAGCCAGGAGCAGCGGTATGGGATCCCCTCCTGGGACTGCCAGTGCACCTCCACTCCTGCTGGTGGTACTGCTTAGGGCTGGGAAAAGGTTGGGAAAGATCCTTTAGGTCTGGAATGCAGCTTCCCCCAGCTGGGACAGGAAAGTGCCTGGATCCTGAGCGGAACCATTCTGCCTGGAAGGACAGGGAGCGTGCTGCTCCACTGCTCCGCAGCACAACTACCCCAAAACCCTTCCCAAGGGGTCTGTCTGCCTGTCCACTGGGTGGCTCCTGTGCTGGGTTGTCGCGGTGTAGGGACAGCCCAGCCGGACCCCTCCCGCCTCTCCTTGCAGTGTGGCTCGGCGTCATGCTCCCGGTGCTCGGCATCAAGTCCCTGTCGCCGTACGCCGTTTCCTACCTGGACCGGCTCCTGATGTGAGTGATGCCCAGTGTCCCGCTGGGTTCCAGGGGCCCGGGGCTCTGGAGCCGGCGCTGCCCCTGCCAGACCCGCAGTAGCTCAGGGCCCTGTTCTGCAGGATGCACCCCAACCTCACCAAAGGCTTCGGCATGATCGGCCCCAAGGACTTCTTCCCCCTCCTGGACTTCGCCTTCATGCCCAACAACTCACTGTCCCCCAGGTACACTGATCCGTCCAGGCGTGCCATCCCCCAGCACAGCCCTGCCACCCTGGTGCCCTCGGTGCCACCCTGGTGCCCTCGGTGCCACCCTGGTGCCCTCGGTGCCACCCTGGTGCCCTCGGTGCCACCCTGGTGCCCGCCGGCCCTCAGCAGCCTCGCACTCTCCCCCAGCCTGCAGGAGCAGCTGCGGCGCCTCTACCCCCGCCTGAAGGTTCTGGCGTTCGGCGCCCGGCCCGAGGCAGCCCTGCACACCTACTTCCCCTCCTTCCTCTCCCGGGCCACGCCTGCCTGCCCGCCTGCCATGAAGAAGGAGGTGAGCCTGGCAGGGGGCACGGGCTGGCTTTGGTGGTGCCATGGAGCGGTGGCAGGACAGACGTGTGCTGTCACAAGGATGGTGATGCAAGGGTCATGCTGCCTGCTCCCAGGGGATAGGAATCATCAGACCGGGATGGTTTGGGTGGAAGGGCCCTTGAAGACCACCCAGCTCCGCCCCTCTCCGTGGGCAGGGGTGCTGCAGCTCCGTTGGGTGCTTCAGGAGGTGGCAGATGTGGGGGTGGGCAGCTGTGCCGAGGTACAGCCCAGGGCAGGGGGTGTCTGGCATGCCAGGGGGAGGGTCACACGTGCTGTGCTCCCTCTCCAGCTTCTGACCTCCATGAGCCAGTGCCTGAGCCTGGACCCACTGAGCTTCAGTGTCTGGAGGCAGCTCTACACCAAACACCTCGCTCAGTCCAGGTCAGTCCAGACTGGCTCCCAGTGGGGCTAGTGCCCACCTACAGAACCTTTGGGACACCTAAATTCCTTCTGGGAGCCTCTGACCAAGCCCCGTGTTCTCCTTCCCCCCAGTTTGCTGCTGAACCATCTCCTGGAGTCCTGGGAGAGCTGCAGCAAGAAGGTAGGGGTGAGCTGTGGGGTGGGGGCAGTTGTGGGGTGGGAGAATGTCCCCGTGCTGCTGTGAGAGCTCCCTGAGCTGGCCAGGTCCCCACACGACCTGAGGTTGTCCTGCTGGTGCCACAGCAGCTCAGGGGGTCTGTGGGGACCTGGGGCTCCTGACGCAGCTCCTGCTGTCCCCAAGGTGCATCAGTCACTGCAGGAAACGGTTCGCTCCTTCAAAGTGACAAACGAGGAGCTGGCGGCCAGGGGGGCCAGAGGGGACCAGGATGTGGCCGCCTGTGACGCCGCCTGCAAGGTGAGGGACGGGACAGGCAGGCACTGCCTGGTGGCACCGGGGCCAGACTGCAGCTCTGCTGGGGCTCTGCTGGGCCCCTCCTCTGCCAGCACGTGCTGAGGCAGAGCCCCACGGCGGCACACCCTGGGGACAGATGTGCTGGTCCCTGTCAGACCCCCCAGCTGCTCAGCAGATGTCTGTCCCAGCTGGGAAGCCGGGGCTGGGCGCTGCCAGAGTGCAGCAGGGCTGTGCTGGGGCCTCCCTGGTGCCAGGACCTGACGGTGACGGGGTCTTGTCCTCCCATCCAGGAGCTGCTGCACAAGATGAAGGGCCGGGGCTTTCCCTGGCCACGTCTGCTGCTTGTCCTGCTGGTCTTGGCCGCTGGCTTCTTCCTGCACGACGTGCAGACACACGGCTCCTTCCAGGGTATGGTGGGGAATCCTAGAATAATCCAGCTTGGAAAAGTCCTCTGGGAGCATCAGGCATCCCTCAGCACTCCCAAGGCCACCACTATCCCATATCCACACGAGTGCCAGATCCACGTGGCTTTTAAATCCTCCAAGGGATGGGAACTCCACCATTGCCCTGAGCAGCCTGGACAGCCCTTTCTACGACAAAACTGGTTTTTATTTACAACCTAAACCTTCGCTGTCACAAGCTTGAGGCTTTTTCTCCTTGCTCAGGAGTGATCCTCCTCCCTGGGATCACTCCTGTGGCTGTTCCCCTGAGCAAAGCCCCGCCCTGAAAAAGCCCTGCCTTTGTCCTGTACCTGCTGTGAGCAGTGGGGCCTGTCCATCTGTCCAGCTGGGGGGTCCTGGGGGATGCAGGTGCTGCAGGCAGACTGCCCTCTGCCTGCTCCCCTTTGGGAGGGTCTCCCTCCTCAGGGGGTTCTGTCCATCTGTCCTCTCCTGGAACATCTCCCAAGGGGTTCCACAGCACAGCTCAAGCCGCATGTCCCCACAGAGTCCTTGGGGACAGACAGACGCGTGTCCCTGCAGCCAAGGGCCACTCAAGAAACACACTTGTCTCTTGCAGCCTCGTCTTCTGCTCGGCTGCTCCGCTCCTCCGGCATCCTGCCTGCCTCCCAGCTGGCCTGGCAGAAGGTGTCCCTTGGCTGCCTGGAGGGGTACAGGTCTGTGACACCAACGTGGGTGAGGGGGGTGAGGCTGTTGTGCAGCAGGGCAAAGGTTTGGGAGAGAGCCAGGAGCTGTTCCCAGCCCTGCCTGGAAGCACTTTCAGCTTAGACTGGAACTCTCACCCCTTCACCCTGTGGTGGCAGCTCCGTGCCCATGTGCTCTGTGTGGGTGCCGCTGCTGCCGTGGTCCAGCAGTGCTCTCATCTGAGGACTCCCTGCAGGTGGCTGGAGCACAGCCTGGCCCAGCACGGTTCTGTGGCTGTGTCCATCCTGTGGCCGCAGCTGGAGCTGCTCTGGGAAACGAGCGGGGAGCTGGCCCGGGATGTGTCCCAGCAGTGCCACTCCCTGCTCTCCTGGCTCCATGGCAGCCTGCCCTGGCTCAGCGACTGGGTGAGTGGGGGCTCCCGGGCCTGGAGGAGACAAGGAATGCCAGTGGGGGGCTTGTAGGACTGGGAAATCTCTGTCAGGGGGATACAGGGGGGGAGACCTAGGATGGTGACATGTTTGCCACTGCTCCTGGCAGGAGTCCCCAGTGCTGGGGTTCTGGGAAGGGGACAGCTCCACGGCACATCTGGTGCTGTCTGTCCTCCTGTGGCACCAGCCTGCTCCAGCTGCTTCCAGTGACTGTGGAAGGGAGGGAGCTCAGAAAACTCCTGGTGCTCCTGAAGCCAGCATTTTGGTGGCAGTGGGGTGACATCAGTGTTTCACAGAATGTGGGTGCCCTGTCTGCTGAGTGCTGGAGAAGAGGGAATGTGGGGGGAGCTCAAGGATGCTGGGGAAGGGAGGGGTGAGGTGGGCCCATCACGGGTAGCTGGGACCCCAGACTGTGCCCAGATGTGCTGGAGGGGTTGTTGTTCACCCCGGGCCGTGTCTCTGCTCCTGCAGTTCCAGAACCGGCTCCCCGAGTCGCTGCTGCACTTCGCCGAGTGCGTGCGGGAGCTGCTGCTGTTCCTGCTGCGGAGCTGCCTGGCACCGCTGCTGCAGGGCCTGGCTGCGGTGCTGCAGCGGGGCTGGCAGAGCTGCCTCGACTCCTGCAAGTGAGCGGCCCCCACTGCACGGTTCCCCTCGGGCGCCGCCCCCTGGGCTTGGCGCTGCACTTGTGTCTCTCCCTGTGCCGGCCGGGGGTGTCCCCTAATCCTGCTCTGCAGACCCGGCACCAGGGCTGCTGTGGCCCTGCCCTAGGGGCTCCCGTATCCTCCGTGTCCCCGTCCCTCCTGGCTCCGAGTGCCCCTGTAATCCCTCGTCTTTGCTTTTCCAGTGGGGACGTGACGTGGGAGTGCGTGAGGGACCACTTGATGAGCTTCACCTATTCTTCCTGGGCTTACCTGCAAAACGCAACCCTGGCCCTCAAGAACTGGGCCCTGGCCATGATTTCTGGACACTGAGCTGCTCTCTGGAGGTCACACCACCTCCCAGAGTCCTGGCTGCCCAGGAGTATCCAGAATGCAGCAGGATGCGGGACAGAGGCGGCAAGGGCAATACCACAGGAACTTCGGGTCAAATCGGGGCTTTTGGGAAGGTTTATTTTTTTGGAGGCTGGGGAGACACACATCCAGGTTTTTCCACACCCAGCGACCACTTTGGGTTTCCCTATCCTGCTGTCCCTGGGTGGGTGATCCCCATCCCCTTGTGTTTTGCCTGCTTACAGTATCAGGGGTAAACACCTGGAGCCCCTCACCTTCCCACCCCTTCCTACCAATGAATGAACTGATTTATTTTATTACTTTTTCCTTATAATTGCTTCGTATACTTAATATTTCTTCCTTATTGAAGATGGCTGTGCATGGTGGGGGGCAGGGGCTGTCCAGACCCCCTGCAGCCCCATTCTCACCCACAGCAGGAGGGGCAATGCCTGGGCTGGGGCGCTTTAAAGGAGTCCAAGGAGCTGCTGGTGCCAGGTGCTGCCACGCCACGGGTCAGCCCTGGGGGTGGGGTGTTCGTGTGGAGGTGTCAGTTTCGACCCCCACCTCTGCCAGTGTCACCTGTGTGAGTGTGCATGGGGGTGGTGAGTGCCTGTGTTCTTACAGGTGTGTGTGTGTTGGAGCACCTGTGTGTACCTGTGTGCTCACCCACGTGTGGGCATGGACAGGTGTCTGTGCCTCCGTGCACACCTGTGCACTGTCTGTGCACACCTGTGTTCTGTGTCTGTGCACACCTGTGTTCTGTGTCTGTGCACACCTGTGCTCTGTCTGTGCACACCTGTGCTCCGTGTCTGTGCACACCTGTGTTCTGTGTCTGTGCACACCTGTGCTCTGTCTGTGCACACCTGTGCTCTGTCTGTGCACACCTGTGCTCCGTGTCTGTGCACATCCCTGTCCATTCACACCCAGTGTCCGGTCACTCCCGGTGTCCATTCATTCCCAGTGTCCGGTCACTCCCGGTGTCCATTCATTCCCGGTGTCCATTCATTCCCGGTGTCCGGTCACTCCCGGTGTCCATTCATTCCCGGTGTCCGGTCGCACCTCTGGGGACGGAGCCCAGCGAGGGGCGTGGCCAGTACACTAAAGGGGCGTGGTCCGTGCCCTGAAAGGGGCGTGGTCGAGAGCACCTGCGGTCCCCGTGCCGCTGCGTTCGTTGCCGAGGCGCCAGCCAATGGGCGGGCACGTTGCTGGGAGGCGGCAGCCAATGGCCGCGTGCGTTGCTGTTGCCGGGCGGCCCGTACCGGCCGTCCCGGGGCCGTCCCGGGGCGATGCCGGTCCCGGCCCTGCCGGGCCATGGAGATCCGCTGCGGGGGTCTCCTCTTCAGCTCCCGCTTCGACTCGGGGAACCTGGCACACGTAGAACAGGTGCGGCCTACAGAGCTGGGAGGCGGCCCCGCCGCCCGCGCCAACGCTCTCCCCGCCGCCGACTACGAGTTCAACGTGTGGACGCAGCCCGACTGCGCCCACACTGAGTATGAGAACGGCAACAGGTACCGGTGTGCGGGGGAACCGGGAAGGGGCGGCTGGTACGGGGCGGAGGTGCCGGGGTCCGGGTGGATTCCCCCGGGCAGGGTTGTGGCGGGGCCCCGGGAGTGGCTGCTGCGCTGTGGGGCTGTCGCTGGGAGCGCGGTCGGTGGGGCTGCGCGGCTGAGGAATGGGGCTGGGGAAGCCAGAGTAGCCCTGGGGGGGCTCGGGGAGTCTGTGCCGTCCCCCGGAGGTCTGACAGGCTCCGGCGGGGCGGGGTGGTACCGCGTTGGGCTGGGTTCCCCGGGCAGAGGGAGCGGCGGGGCTGGGGGTCTGAGGAAAGGGGCTGGGGAAGATCGAGGGATCGGAGGAGCCCCGGGAGGGGGTTCAGGCGCTCCGGGTCCGCCCCCGCCGGGGCTCTGACAGGCTCGTGGTGGGTCCGGGTGTGTGGAAGGGACACCGGAGAGCTCGGGGACCCCCGGGCAGCGGCTGAGGCGGCGCCGCTCCACCCCTCCCCAGGTCCTGGTTCTACTTCAGCGTGCGGGGGGGTGCCCCGGGGAAGCTGATCAAGCTGCACATCCTGAACATGAACAAGCAGAGCCGGCTGTACGCGCAGGGCATGACCCCCTTCGTGCGCACCCTGCCCGTGCGCCCGCGCTGGGAGCGCATCCGGCAGCGGCCCAGCTTCCAGGTGAGAACCTGGAACGCTCCCTGTGCCGGGGGAGGGGTCGGGCAAGGGCAGCTCTGGGGGCACAGCCACCCTTCACTTCCGGCACTGAGGTGACCTCCAGAGTCTGCTGGGTTAGTGGAGCAGCTGGTTTGTTCCTGGCATCTCCAAGGGAGGGATAGGAGCTGCTATGCCATGGGGATAGCCAAGGGCCAGTGGCCATGGGCACCCCCAGTGCCTGGTGGGGGCCAGAGGAGAGCAGTAGGGGCTGTGCTAGGGTGGCTCTGCCCCCGAGCCCACGCCCACCCCTCTCCGTGTCCGTGGCAGGTGGTGGAGACGCAGTTCGTGCTGTCCTTCGTGCACCGCTTCCTGGAGCACCGCGGGGCCACCACCTACTTTGCTTTCTGTTACCCCTTCTCCTACACTGAGTGCCAGGACATGCTGGCACAGCTGGACGGCCGCTTCCAGGACTGCAGGCACATGTCCCCCAGCAGGTGTGCCTCCCACTTTCTGCTTTCTGGCTTTTGTCCCACCTTCCTGGCCCTCACACCTTTCCTGGTCTGTGCCTGCTTGAGTTTTTTCCCCTGGGGAAGCTCTGTCTGCAGCAGGAGGGTCTCTGTGCCTTCCCCATAGATGCCTGGCCCATGCTTCTCTGTGCCCCAGCTCTGTACAAGCAGTGGCAGCAGCTCACCCTGAGCTACCCACATTCCAGAAGATCCCTGATTGTTCTGGAACCCAGCTCCTCCTGCCAGAATGGGTTATCTCCCTGGTGGGATGAATCCCTCAGTGTCCTGTCCCTCCTGCTGGGCTGAATTATCCCTCCCGTGGGATGACCTGACCTTCTGTGCCAGGTCTGTCTGTGCATGAGCTGATCCCCCACCGCTTCCACAGCTGGGGGGTTGGGCAGTGCAAACCCCAGCCCTGGGCCCCCTCCTTGCCCTGAAGGAACGGCTGCTCATGTTCCCAGCAGGCTCTGAGGGCATCTAGCAGCAAACAGCCCAGGTGTAGGGGTGGTCCTTGTGGGGCTGGGGCTGCTCAGCTCCCGGGGCACAGAGCTCAGGCTGTGAGTACAGGCAGCATTCCCGACCCAGCTGGGAGCCCCCCTGCTCTGGGGCTGGCTGAGATCCCTTCTCACCCCACAGCCCCCTTGACTCGGTCTACTACCACCGGGAGCTGCTCTGCCACTCTCTGGACAAGCAGCGTGTGGACCTGCTGACCATCACCTCGTGCCATGGCATGCAGGAGAAGCGGGAGCCCCGGCTGGACAAGCTTTTCCCAGACACCAGCACACCCCGGCCTCACTGCTTCACTGGAAAGAGGGTGAGAGACCACGCAGGTGTTGGGGCTGGGCTGGGGATGGGGGGCCAGCAGCCCCTGTGCTGGCCCACGTGTTGTCAACTTACTGCAGCCCCCGTGTCTGTGACCAGAACGGCATCGCGTCCCCAAGGGCTGGAGCATTTGGGCAGTTTGTGGAGCAAAGTCTGTGAGACCCTTCGCTGTTGCAGTATCCTGGGGCAGGCAGGATGCCCCCCTCACCCTGTCTGTTTGTCCCCAGGTGTTTTTCCTCAGCAGCAGAGTCCACCCAGGAGAAACCCCCTCCAGCTTTGTCTTCAATGGCTTCTTGGACTTCATCCTGCGGGAGGAGGATCCCCGTGCCCAAATGCTGCGGCGGATGTTCGTCTTCAAGCTCATCCCCATGCTGAACCCCGATGGGGTGGTACGGGGACACTACCGGTGAGTGCAGGGCCCAGCCAGGCTCTCCTGGCTGAGCCTGCTCTGTGTTTCATGGAATCATTTGGGCTAGAAAAGTCCTGCGTGACCATTGAGTCCAACCATTCCCCCAAGAAAAAGAAGCAGAAACCATTTAGTTGAATATTGGTTGATAGATGTGAGCAAAAAGTGAGTGTCCTTCAGTGATGGGTGTAGGCAGGGAAAAGGCGGTGAGTTTGCTGAAGAAGGGATCTCAGAAAGCTGATTGTATGATTTTTGTAAAATTTATAAAATCACAGAACCCCAGGTTCACTTGGGTTGGAAAAGCCCTGTGAGACAATTGAGTGCAACCCTTCCCCAGCACTGCCCAGGCCACCACTGACCCATGGCCCCAAGTGTCACATCCTCAGGGCTTCTAAATCCCTCCAGGGATGGGGACCCCACCCCTGCCCTGGACAGCCAGTGCTGGGGCTGGAGAGCCCTTTCCACAATGAAAGTGTTCCCAGTATCCAACCTAAGCCTTCCCTGGTTCAACTTGAGGCTGTTCCCTCTGGTTCTGTCTCTTGTTCTCTGGGAGCAGAACCCAACCCTCCCACCACAGCTCCATCCTCCTATCAGGGAGTTGCAGGAAGTGACAAGGTCCCCCCTGAACCTCCTTTTCTCCAGGCTGAGCCCCTTTCCCAGCTCCCTCAGCCCCTCCTGGTGCTCCAGCCCCTTCCCAGCTCCGTTCCTGTCTCTGGGGAGGATTGTGCAGGGCTCTGCCGCACTGTGCAGTGTCAGTGCTCTGGCAGCTTCTGGCTGTTGATTTGGCCATTGTGCTCCAGGACAGAGCCCAAAGCCCTCGGCATTCCAAGGTGAGCTCAGCTCTGCTGGAGCGCCCTGGCAGGTGCTCACGTGTCTCCGCTCTGTCTGCAGAACGGACTCGCGCGGGGTGAACCTGAACCGGCAGTACCTGCACCCCGACGCCGAGCTGCACCCTGCGGTGTACGGTGCCAAAGCCATCCTGCTCTACCACCACATCCACAGCCGCGTCCTGCCGGGCTCTCCGGACTGGAGGACGTTTGTCTCCCCACTCAGCACCAGCTCACTGAGCATAAAATCTCCCAACTGTCCCGTCCCGGCCGTGGAGGCCACGTTATCAGAGCTGGACAAAACCAACAACCTCCGCAACTGCCCCGGCACCTGGCGTGCCAGCACCCAGTCCTGCCCGGCCCAGGGTGCCCAGCTGCCAGACAGCACAGAGCAAGCTGCCTGGATCCTCCCTTCGAGCCACAGCACCGAGCACTGTGAGGAGGGGCTGTGGACGCCTCCCCCAGCCCCCAGCCCCGAAGCTGCTGAGCCCCCAGAGCCCATTGCACCCCGGGACAGTGGCCTGGCTTACTACGTGGACCTGCATGGCCACGCGTCCAAGCGCGGCTGCTTCATGTACGGCAACAGCTTCAGCGACGAGAACGACCAGGTGAGGGCACAGCTAAATTCTGGGGCTGCTGCGGCTGCCAGGACCCTCCTGCTGCTCTGCCCGCTGCCCAGGGACCCCAGTGCTCCCACTGCTGTGAGATGGGCATGGAATGTCACATCTGTCACATCTGTTCCTGTCACAGTTCCTTCCTTTTCCTTTTCCTTCTCCTTTCCTTCCTTCTCTTTCCCTTCCTTCCTCCTCCTTTCTGCTTCTTTCTCCTCTCCTCCCCCAGTCTGGTGACCAGGGCAGCAGGAGGTCTCACATTTTCCCTGGGAGCTGGCATGTGTCATCAGGGTGTCCTCCCAGCTGGCTGTCAGGGAGGTGGGCAGGGGGTGGGCAACGTGCCATGGGCACAGACGGATCTTGTGAGACCCTGGAAGTGTGGGCAGACTGGTCCCACTGGAGCAGGATGAGCAGCCAAGGGTCCCCAGTCACCCCTGTTGCTCCCTGCACTCTGCAGGTGGAGAACATGCTGTTCCCCAAACTCATCTCCCTGAACTCCCCTCACTTTGACTTCACGGGCTGCAACTTCTCGGAGAAGAACATGTATGCCCGGGACAAGCGGGACGGGCAGTCCAAGGAGGGCAGCGGGCGCGTGGCCATCTACAAGGCCCTGGGCATCATCCACAGGTAGGGCAGCCCCGGGGGCCATCTGGCCCAGCACTAAGTGCTTCTGCTGGGTGGGGGTGTTGGACAAAGGGGGAACCAGTTCCGTGGGACAGGCACGTCCTGCGTGGCCCCAGGGCGGGTCAGCAGAGCCTGGGCCTGGTTGTGCCGGGTGCTGCCGTGTTCCTGAGATGCAGGCTCAGCCAGGCTCCTTTCCTTCCTGTTCCTCCCCATCCCTCCTGCAGCTGCTCTGGCTTCTCCCTGCTCTTGCACAGCTTTCTGAGGGGAATTCTCCTCTTTCCTGGGTGTTTCTGTCTATATTGAGCTGTAACTAAGTAGAGTTGCAGTGGGCACAGCATCCCCATGGCTGTGTGTGAGATTCCAGCCTCAGCCTATCAATGGTCCCATGAGTTGGGGATACCTGTGATCCACCCCTCTCCCAGGATTTACCTGGCCTGTTCCTGTGCTGGGAACACACCACCGGATGAGGCAGGCAGACCCAGAGGTTCTCTCAGTTTCGTCAGTGCTTGCTGTGTACTCAGCTGCTGCTTTGTGCTCAGTGCCAGTCCAGCCCCACAGGAACAAACACACACGTGGGCTTTGGGCGTGGGTCACTGGGGTACTTTGCTCTGTCACTGACCCGGAGCAGCCCAGGTTGTTGATCCAACAACCCAAAAATGTGCTGAGAGTGCTCACAGTGCACATGTGGTCCCTCAGGCAGACTGGGACAGAGCTGCTCAGGTTTTCTGCTGTGCCGGCCCTGCAGCTGTCTCTGGGCAGTGGGACAGACAGGAGCCATCCTAGGGCAGCTCCTAGCCCACACTTCTCCATCCCTCCTCCTCTGGGAGGAAGTGCTCCAAGGCACCTTGAAGGTCAGGGGAAGGCTGTAGCCACCCACTTCCTGGATTGTTGGTGACGACATCAGATGATTCCTTTCCCCTACCCATCAGGGACAGCCCCCAATCCCCATCACCTTCCAGAGGTGACCAGGAGGACTCCTCACAGAGACCTTGGCACTTTGGGTGCCACCCTCAGGGCCCCAGACATCCATCCCAAATTCCCATCATGCTGATCTCTGGTACATCCATGCATCCTCACACAGGGCATGGCCATTCCTGCCGTTGGAGGGTGCTGTCCTCAGTACCCTGCCACTTCCCCTGCACTTTGTGTCCTTTGGAGCAGGGCCCCCTTCCTGGTGCCGTGAATCTGCTGAAGTGGCTCTCCCAGGGGAATAATGTGCGATAACCCCAGCCCTCCTGTGGGTCTGTGGCCTAATGGGCTCCCTCGTGCCCCACAGCTACACCCTGGAGTGCAACTACAACACGGGGCGCTTGGTGAACAGCATTCCGGGGGCGTGCCATGACAACGGCCGTGCCAGCCCCCCGCCACCGCCCGCCTTCCCCTCCCGGTACACCGTGGAGCTCTTCGAGCAGGTACAGGGGTCTCAGGGGAGCCTGCATGGGGAGTGAGATAGAGTTGGCTGGAATCTGGGGCTGGGGTTTCTTTCCACTTAACTTTGCTGTCCTGAGCTGTAGGGAGCTGTCCCTTTGCCCAGTGCCCCTGGCATTCTCCATTCCTGGAATCCCCCCTTCCTGATGCTCTCATCTCCCCTCGTGCCCCCTTCTGCTGGTGTCTTCCTCTTCCTGTAACCCCGTCAGTACTCCTCTCCCCAGGGCCCCCTACTGTATCCTTCCTTCCCTGTGTCCCTTTCTTCCCCCATGCTTCCTCTCTCCCTGTGCTCCCCTTCTCCCTGGGCCCTCTCGTTGTGCCCTCTCATGCTCATCGGTTCACGTTTCTCCTGTTCCTCCTCTCTCCTCGTGCCCCCCTCACCTGTGCGCTGTCCCGGGCAGGTGGGCCGGGCGGTGGCCGTGGCAGCCCTGGACATGGCCGACTGCAACCCCTGGCCGCGGATCGTGCTCTCGGAGCACACCTGCCTGGGCAACCTGCGCGCCTGGATGCTGAAGCACGTGCGGGGGCTGCGCGGCGCCGGCGGGGGCCCGCGGAGGAGAGGAGGTGCCAGGACCCCCCCCAGGAGCTCCACGTAAGGGCTGGCTGGGGCGAGCGTGGGAGCTGCAGGATAACGGCACTTAGAGATGATAAATGTCCCCAAGTGAGTCACCTGCCAGGGTCACCTGCCCTGGCCCTAGCTCTTGCAAGCTCTGGGAACTGCTGTTGTCAGTCCCTCTGCTCCGAGCCATCGGCAGAGAAGGGCAGAGAGTGAACTGGTTGGGATTTGACTGCCCCAGTAATCTGGGAGGTCTCTCCTGCATCACCTCCAAGACTGGACTGGGAGAGACTGAGGGCACTGGGAGGCTCAGCCTGGGGAAGAGGAAGCTCAGGGAGACCTTCTTCCTCTCCACAGCTGCCTGACAGCAGGGTGGAGCCAGGTGGGGCTTGGGCTCTGGTCCCAGGAAACAAGGGACAGGACAAGTGAAAAAGGCCTCCAGTTGTGCCAGGGGAAGTTCAGGTTGGATATTGGGAACAATTCCTTCCTGGCAGCACAGGCTGCCCAGGGCAGGGGTAGAGTCTCCATTTCTGGAGGGATTTAAAGGCTCTGTGGATGTGGCACTTGGGGCTATGGGTTGGTGGTGGCTTTGGCAGTGCTGGGGAAGGGTTGGACACGATGGTATCTTAAGGCCTTTTCCAAACTCAGCAATTCCAAGACTTGGGACTGAGGGTGAGGACGTGGGAACCCTGAGACAACGCTGCTGGCACAGCGATGTGTGGCACAGGGCGCTGGGGCTGCAGCTCTCAGGGAGTGTTCTGGTGACATCCTTGTCCCCAGCTGTTCACCAGCTCCTGAGGAGAAGTCCAGGGCTCTGCCAGAGGTGGTGCTGCAGCCGCTCAGCACTCGGTGCTGGCCTGTGATGGTGGGTGGAGGGTGCAGAGGGGAGCCCCCCTCACCGTGCTGGGCTGACCCCCATCTCTCACCCCTCCAGAGGGCTGCCCACCTCGGCCTCTGACAACACACTGGCCCGTGCCAGGAGCTTCAGCAACGGCACCAGTGGCAGCGGGGGCAGCCAGCAGGACTCCCCCCGAATCCGAACCTCTCCCAGCTTCACCTTCGGCAGCCCCAGGCCCCCGGCTGCGGCCGTGGCCTCCCAGAGCCCCCTGAGTAGCGGCAGCACCCCGGCCCTGGGCAGAGGTAAGCCAGGCTGGGGACCCCTTGCACGCCTGCTGCGGCGCCTGTCGAGCTGTTGTGCGGGAGCACGGCCCTGAGGGAGGTCAGCACTGGCCTGTGCTGGGCTCGGACACAGTGACAGTGGGTTTGTGTGGAACAGTGAGTGTGAGGGGCCCCATCCCCGCAGGAGGGTCCTGACCTGGGCCAGGGCTGACTGTGCACAGCAAGACCTGCAGTTTTACAGCCCAGCTGAGCTCCTCCTCCACGGCCCTTCAGCCCTGGCTGGGCAGGAGCTGCTGCTGCTCCACTGGGATTTGTGGGACCCTGGGCAATGGGGCAGTGCTCCCCCCTCCAGTGCCAGGGCCAAGGGGCTTCTGAAGAAGCCAGTATAGAAAACTTTTGCTCAACTTCCCACTGTTTCCAAGCATTCCTAAGGCCAGCAGGGACACACCGAAGTGCCTTTCCCCTCTTTAGGCACTGGCTGGGCAACAGTGGGTTGTGACCTGTGGCTGTGGTGAGGTGAGCTGGCAGGGGCCACCAGAGGGTTTCCAACATGCAGAGTCCCCTCTGGTGGAGGCTGATGTGCTGCACTGGCTATGCCCCCGTGGGGAAGGGGCTCAGGGCCCTGGGGAGCAGGCAGTGGCAGGGGAAGCCCTGGGGGCACCGTGCTCCAAAGCCTCCCAGCACCCAGGGCTGGGGGTGCAAGCTGGGGGCAGGTGCCTGTGTATGTGCCTGGGTGTGCCTGAAGCTGCGCTTGTGTTGTTGACCTCTGCATTCCTCTGGTGTCCGTTGTGTTGCCCTCGGGGTTTGCTGCCCAGCCCTCTGTCATGACTGTGTCTTGTCTGCCATGAGAACATGGTGGGGAGGAAATAAAAGGCTGATGTTCTCATGGGCACGTTGTTCTGTCTGTTCCTTTGGCCGGGCCCACCTGGAGCGACCCCTGGCCTCATTCCTGGCTGAAGGAACTGGGGACAGTTGGGGACATGAGCAGGAACAGACCGTGTGAGCTGGAGGGGCAGAGCAGGTCCATGGTGTCCCCAGAACCAATTGGGTGGGGTCTCCTGCCTCCCTGGCCCGTGGTCCCCACTGGCGTGGCCTCCTCCAGCACAGTGACCAGCAGTGTCCATGGGACACTGCACCTTCCTGCTGCCTGGCACTGGGACCTGGCTCTTCCTCCCCTGCCCTGGCATCAGCTTGTCCTGCTTCCTGCCTGGCCACTGGCAGCTCTCCCAGCACCTTCTCCCACAGTGCTGCCACTCCACCCACGAGGGGCCCAGCACTGTCAGCACCACTGTGTCTGCACGGGGATTGGGGCCAGGGATGCTCTGACCCCTGGCTTTGCCTTCCAAGCCCTGTGCTCGTGCCCTCCTGCTGGCTGTGCCACTGCAGCCTCTGCCCTCCGCAAGCAGTGGGGAAGGAAGCCGAGTATGCCTGGAGGTGTGATAGGGTTGGGGGCTGGATTGCACAGGGTAAAGACCCTGTTGCCCTGGTCTTGTTCCACCCTCCCCCTTCTTCCCCATGTCCCATCCCAGCCTGGCCACGCCCTGGGGAGTCCAGACCTGTGTTCATGCTAGGGTGAGGGGGTCTCTGCCAGACCCCCAGTGACACCCTCAGCCACTGCTGGCCTTTGCCAGCTGAAGTTGGTCACCAGGTTTTAGTCCAGGTGAAATCGGCTGCCACTTGCCAGTAGCTGCACTGGCAGCAGGGGCTGTGGCCCATCCTGCCCAGCAGACACTCCTGCTTGCAGGGTCGCATTTGCTGCGGGGTCTGGCCCTGGCTTCACCCCAGTGGGCGGTATGCCCTCCCCACCTCACTTCTTCAGTGGGATGGGGAGAAAACTGGATTGGGATAAAAACTTGAACCAGGTGAGAAGAGACTGGGTGCAAAACTGAAGTAATTCAGGTGTTTTTTCAGTGCTGTCCACTGCAGCCAGACCCCCAAATGCTTTCCTTTTTCCCCCAGCTCCCCTAGCTGAGCGGATGTCCCATGCTCCAGGACATACCCTGGTTCAGCAGGCACGGCTGTGCCCCCAGCTCCTCACTCCTGGCTAGCACGGTCACACGAGTGCCATGGGAGCCAAGCCAGAACTGGCTGGAGCTGGGGCCAGTGATGTGCAGAACCACACAGCACAGCTGGGGCAGCACAGCTGGGATTGAGCTCTGTGCCCTTCACATCCTCCCACCAGCACCAGATGCTCCGAGCGACCCCTCGGTGTCAGGCTGTGCGGAGGGGCCCAGCCATGGCAAAGCTGGCAGGGAGGGGCACGTGTGTGGCCACTGCAGGGTACCACAGTGTCACTGGGCTGTGCCACTGTGCCCCGGGATGGGCAGCTGGTGACCGAGCCCCCACCAACACCAGCTGAGCTCTGTCTCCTCTGTCACACAGGGACTCTGCCCACGGGCACGCGGGCAGCGCTGAGCACCGGCCACAGACCACGGGAGGCCCAGCGAGGCATGGAACAGCTCCAGGGCATGGCACCTCTGCAGGTATCAGAGGCACCAGCAGGGAGGGGACCTGGGGGTGCAGCAGGGCCTGTGCCCAGGGAGGGAGCTGCCCCACAGCTCTGCAGAGTGGGTCCTTTGGGGGAAGACCTTTGGGGGGCTGCCCCAAACACTGGGAGCCCCTCAGGGACTGGGAACCTCCCCACCTGTGGGGCTCTGCCAGATATTTCTGTCCCATATACCTTTCCCCAAGACATGGGAAAACCCCAGGGACGAAGGACGCTGATCCTCTTCTCCCCTCTCCCACAGGTGCTCCCAGTGAAGCTGAATTCCCGGAGAGCCCCAGAAAGGCCTGGGTAGGTGCTGCTGCCAGCTGCAGCGTGGGGTCATCTCGCAGCCCTTGCCAGCAGTGGGGCAGTGGGAGCCCAGAGCAAAGCCCCTGCTGGGCAGGGAGAGTGGGTGACCTGACAGCCCCAGGCAGGGGGCTGTGGGGCATGAGAGGAGCTGGGGCTGCCAGGACTATCGTGACCCGCTGACACCAGTCTCTGTCCCACAGGGCTCTGTCCGGAGGCCCCAGTGCCCCCCGCGAGGGTGCTGAGCACCGAGGGACCCTTCCTGTGCTGGGGCAGAGGCTCGCAGCCCCAGCCCCGCCGTACCGGGGAGCTGCAGGGCTGCCCCGGCTCTGCCCTGCCCCGTGCCGGCAGCACCTGTGCAAGGGCCCGGTGTCCCCCCTGTCCCTGCCCGCGCCGCTGGCCCCCACCACAGCACCCCAACACCGATCCCCCCTTGCCCAGCTCCTGCCGACAGCTCCTCTGTTCCTGCGCTGAGCCCCCCGCCCGGGCCCGCCGAGGGACTCCCGCGCTCCCGCCCCAGCCCCGCTCCTCCCCGCGGGCCCGGAGGAGGGGCCCGGCCCGACGGGGAGTTTAGAACGTCACACGGTTTTGTCGTGGATCATCGTGTTTCTGTTAAAGCTGCTCTGGAAGAAGCTCGGCCTCGCTCCTCTCGGGGCCCCGCCGAGCCGTCGCGGGGCGGCCCCCGGGAGGGAGGGACGGGCGGCGGCGGCGCTGCGCTGCCATCGCGCTCGGGGCTTCACCGGGACTCCTCACTCCTGCTTCTTGGGGTTGTTAACGGCCACGTAGTGGTAGAGGACGACGAGGAGGAAGAGCGAGACGCCCAGCATGTTGGCGAAGATGGCGAGCTGCACGTCCGTGATCATCCTGCGGGGAAACGGGGCCCTGCGGAGGGACCGGCCACCGGCAGCACCGGCTGCAGGCCCCTCACAGCCCGCCCAGCGGCGCGCCCGGTGTCCCGGCACCCCCGGTGTCCCGGCTCACACTCACGCTCCCACACCCGGTGTCCCGGCTCACTCTTCCGCCCGGCACCCCCGGTGTCCCGGTTCACGCTCCGAGCCCGCCGCTCCGACACGTCTCCCTTGCCCGTGCCGCTTCCGGCCGCGGGGCACGGCGGGAGGCGCCTGGCCCCGGCTGTGACGTCACGGCAACCGGGCCCCGGCCCAGCGGTGGGCTCGTGGGTGGTGTGACGTCACGCGGAGGGGCGTGGTCACTACGGGAACGCCCCTCTTGCTCCGCCCCCTGGCGGCCGCCGCCGGCTCCTTCTCCATACAAGGCGCGGCGCGAGGGCGGGGCGGGGCCGAGCGGCCTCAGGGCGGCCGCGGCTAATTAGCGCTAATGACACTAGTGACAGCTCATTACAGCTGATGACAGCGGGCGGCGCCGCCAGGCTTTAGCGAGATGGGCTACATTGGGCTTTGCTGAGCCGTACCGGGGTGTATCGGGGGTATGGAGGCACGCTGGGCTACGCTGAGCTGGAGCATACTGGAATGTGCTGGGACGCACTGGGGTGGGCTGGGGGTATTGGGATGTATCGGTGGTCTCCAGTCGAAGGGTTCCAGCAGCGAATCCCCCCGGGGTCCTGCCCCCAGCTGTGCTGGGGCAGAGCAGGGTCCCCCACTGTTCCCCGCGCTCGGCCGCAGAGCCCCAGCAAGGTCTGGAGTCCCTTGGGACACGGCAAGGCCAACCCCCCCCGACCCCCATGGTCCCCCACAGCTCCCCACAGCCTCTGAGAGCACAGAGGAGGTGACACCATCCCCCCTTGGGAGCAGCTACGGCCGGGACCTGGCCAAGCCCAGCCCCGGGCCCCTCAGCTCCGCGTCCCCTTCCCCGACGTCCCCCTCCCCCGCATCCCCCTTCCCCCATGTCCCTTCCCCCGCCCCTCTCCCCGCTCCAGCTGCCGGCAGCTGTTTGTGCTTAACCCGCACTCGCGGCTCCCCGGGGCCGGGGGGTTCCCGCGCCCTGACGTCAGCGTGGGGCCGGGGCCAAGGCGTGATGTCACCGTGAGGCCGTGACGTCACCACACGGTCCGGGGAAGCCATGGCATCACCGTGGGCTCGGGGCCACGGCGGCCCGGGGTGGCTGCTGTGTGACCGCTGGCGTTCCAGTGCCCCCAGTGTCCCCAGTGTCCCCAGCGCGGTGTCGGGGGGGGCTGGGGGCAGCCGGCTCGGTGCTGGCACCGGGACGTGTCACCTGGCGCAGGGGCACGGGCACGCGGGGACGTGGCACCGCGGGATGCGCTGCCGGGACCCGTCGCTGCCGTGCCCCGTGCAGGGGTGAGGAACGAGGGCACCGGCGGTCGGGGAGATGCGGGGCACGGCGCGAAGCCGCTGCCGGAGCCGGTGCTAGCGGCAGAGCGGTGGCCGTGGGCGACCGCTGGCCGTGGCGTGCCGGTGCCGCGGCGGTAGCCCCGGCCGCCTCGCTGGCCGCCCGCGCCCTGGCCCCCTGCCCGGCCTCGCTGGCTGCCCCAGTCCCGGCCCGGCCTAACGAGGAGCAGATGTGGCGGCGGCGGGGCCGGCGGGGGCCGCGGTGCCCGGCGCGGCTGGGGCGGGGGCCGCGGCGGGCAGGAAGCGGGGGGCCCCGGGGACCCCGCCGGCGGGCAGCGGCGGCGGGGCGGCTCTGGTGGCGAGGGGCTGGCCGAGGGGCGGCCGGGGGGAGGGCAGAGCCGAGCCGAGCCGTGCCGAGCCTCCCAGAGCCGCGGAGCCGCGACGGGACACCGCATGCGGTCCTGAGCCGCGCCGGACCGGGCTGACCGAGCCGAGCGGAGCCGCCCCAGCCCAGCATGGCACCCTGGCTCTGGCCGTGCCTTCTGGCCGCACAGGCCCTGGCCGCCAACTTTCCCCCCCGGTACAGCCTCTACACCGGCGGGGCCGCCCCGCTCGCCCCCGGCCCGGCCGCGGCCCACAGCGGTGCCCGGGCCGCCAGCCGGCACAGGTAGGAGCCAAGAGCACCGGGACGCACCGGGGCGACCCAGGCGGCCGCGGGGCCACGGGCTGCAGCCCCCACCCCGATGCCACGGGAAGCCCGGCGCCGGGCGGGCACCGACACGTGCCACGTCCAGGCCGGGGGGCGGCGGGAGGCGCGCTGGGTCCCCTAAGCGGGGGCGTCACCCCCGGGACCGGTGGGCAGTGGGCGCACGTGGAGGGTCGGGGCCGCCGGTGCAGCGGGGCTGAGGATTCCGGGCCGGTCCTTCCTCGGCATCCACGCGTGGGTCAGCGCTGCTGGAGAGAGGGAGAGGGGCCTGGACCCCTGTCCCCATCCCCGTCCTATCTCGTACCGTGGGCAGCTTGGGGCCGTGGGGCAGCCCGTGTCTGTGGGTCGGGGAGTTGCGGGGGCGCAGGGCTGGGGACGGCCCCACGCTGGGTTGGGGTCGCAACATATTCACCGCGGACACATCAGCGCTGCAGCAGCGCGGCCGCAGGGCCGGGGCTGCCCCGGCCCCACGGTGGCCCCGGGGGGATGGCAGGACCTGGCCCAGCGTGGGGTCCCTGGGGCGGGCACCTCCGGCGCCTTTACCTGCGGCTTTGGGGGCTCAGCGGGGGCTCCCCACGGGTCGGGGTGTGCGGTGCTCCATCCCCGCGGCTCGGGGAGCACGACGGGTGTACCCATATCCTGCCCCTTCAGGGGAGCTCTGGTCCCATCCCACGCCTGGGATGGGGGCAGCCCCAGTGCGGGGCGGTGGGACCCCAGGGCAGCCCGGGGGTCCCAGGGCCTCGCGGGAGCAGGGCTGGGATGGGGGGGGGAATGAGGGGGGCCGTCGGTCGGCGCAGGAATTCCCGGCGGCCCCCGGGGAGGAGCTGGAATCCAGCCGGGGCCTGAGGGGAACCAGCCGGGCTGACGGGAACCGGCCGCCGCACCGGGGCCCCGCGGCGGGGACCCAGGGCCGGGGCCGCTCCCCGGGGGGCGCTCAGTGGGGCTGGGGGCCCGAGCGGGGCCCGGGTTCGGGTCCGTACCATATAAGGCTGCGACGGGGTCCCTGCAGCGGGGCCAGGCTGGAGTCCCACGCGGGGGGGCTGCTGGGGTCCCCGCAGCCTGTGGCGCTGGGCTGGGGACCCACGTGTGGCACAGAGGGGCAGGGAGCACGGGGTCAGCCATGGGGCAGCATGCAGGGTGCCCGTCCCTGGGCCAGGCAGCGGAGGATGCACAGCACGGTGTGATGGGGTGTGGGCACCCGACTCCTGGCGGAGCCCCGTCCCTGCAGGGCTCCCCAGGGCAGGGCAGGGCGGGGGCTGCAGCCATTTCTGCAGGGTCTCCAGGCAGGGCTGAGAGGCCGTGGTGGGGCAAGCTCCGGCCCATTAACCCGCCGCACTGGGCCATGACGGTGCTACCGGTGGGGCTGGTTGGACAAGCACAGGAGCTCGGGGGATCCAGGGTGTGGCCAGAGGGGCCGGGCTGTGCTGGGGGATCCAGGGTGTGCCTGGGGTGATGGTGCGTGTCGGGGAAGGCCTGAGGCGGGGGGCGTTGCTGTGTCTCTGCCGGGGTGACGCCTGGTGTCTACTCCCCGCCGGGACAATGCCTGGTGTGTGGCGGGATGCTGTGCGTGGTGTGTGCCGGGACAGTGCCTGCTGTGTGCTGGAATGATGCTAGGTCCACGCTAGGGCAGTGCCAATGGCTGCTCTGTGCCGGGATGACGCCTCGCGTATGTCAGGAAAAACGTGCGGTGCGTGCCCAGATGATGCCCAGCGTGTGCCATGCTCGGTCCGTAGCAAGACAATGCCTGATGCGTGCCGGGGTGATGCCCTGTGCCAGCACATTCCGGGTGTGTGCCCTGACCCCTTCCCTCCGCCAGGAACTGGTGTGCCTACGTGGTGACACGCAGCGTGAGCTGTGTGGTGGAGGATGGCGTCGAGAGCTTCATCAAGCCGGACTATCAGCCCTGCGCCTGGGGGCAGCTCCAGTGCCCCCGTGTCCTGGCGTGAGTGGGGCCGGGACGGGGCTGGAGGGCTCTGGAGGGGTTCGGGCCGTTCTGGGGGGGCCAGCGCAGAGCCGGGACGAACCGCGGCCGTGCCGCCGCCGCTGCTGTTTACCCACCCTGGAGCCGTGTTTACTTTTGCGCAAGAGTCAGTGACCTCAAGTGGTGCCGGAGGGTGACCGGTCACTGTCCCCCCATCACGTGCAGCCAAAACCCTGAGGCACCCCGCAGCTCTCTGGATCGGTGCTGTGACGACACTGGTGTTGGGGTGATACTGGTGACAGGGCTGGGCAGGGGCGGCCCCCCAGCCGCTGGCTGTTGAGCAGGACAGCGGCGCTGCTGGGTCAAGCTGCAGCTTGTGCTGGCTTTGGTTCTGTGGGGCAGCCCCACACCTTTCCCTCCATCCCCAACCCCCCGTCCCCTCCGCCTGCAGGTACCGCAGCTTCCTCCGGCCCCGCTACAAGGTGTCCCAGAGAACGGTGTCAGAGCTGGCCTGGCGCTGCTGCCAGGGATACTCGGGCCCGGACTGCAGCGAGGGGCCTTCTCCAGCATCCCCCCAGCCCACCGGCCGTCCCCTGCCCCGGCCCGGCCGCCCCACACTCTCTGGCTTTGGCAACCCCCTCAGTGGCCTGGGGGGTGAAGGTAGTGCTGGGGCGGGGGACGCGGTGGCGGGGGAATGAATGTGTCGTGAGGGTGACCCTGTCCCTGGCGGTGCACGGCAGGCGGCGGAGACACGGACAAGGTGCGGCGGCTGGAGGAGCAGGTGCGGCGGCTGAGCGAGCAGGTGGAGGAGCTGCGGGCCGGGCAGGAGCCGCCCCGGGCGGCTGTGGAGGGGCAGCCCGGGGGCGAGCAGCCGGCTGATGCGGCCGCCCCCGCCGAAGTGCGGGAGGCACTTAGCCACCTTCAGCGGCGCCTGGAGGAGCTGGAGACCCGCCTGCGCCGGACCGAGGGCGGCCGGGACGGCCCAGGGGGTCCGGGGGGACCGGGGACGGCGGCGCTGTACGAGCTGGAGCAGCGGCTGCAGGAGCTGTGCGCTGCGTGCACGACCGGCACCGAGGGGCTGCGGCGGCAGGCGGCCGAGGACCGGGAGCGTATGCGGGCGCTGGAGAAGCTGGTGGGCTCGGTGGACCAGCGCAACAGGGATGCGGTGGAGTCGGTGCAGCGGCACATCAGCAGCCTGAGCAGCCGCCTGGCCCCCGCCCCTGCGGCCCCCCCGTCCCCGGACCTGCTCCGTCGCCTGGCCGCGCTGGGGCGGCGGCTGGAGGGGCTGCCGGGGCCGGCAGCGGTGCCGGGGCCGGGACCGGTGCTGGCGCGGCGGCTGGCTGAGCTGGAGGGGCGGCTGAACGCTTCACGCGCCGGCCCGTGGTCCTTCGAGCCCGAGGGGCGGCCGGGTGGGCTGCCGGGGCGCTTGGCCAACCTCAGCCGGGCGGTGGAAGGGCTGGCGGCGAGCGGGGCGCAGCGCGGCGCCCGCCTGGACCAGCTCGAGGAGCTGCTGGCCCGCTGCGGCCACCCGTGCCCGGGGCAGGACGGGGTGCTCGGCCCCCACGTCCGGCAGCCAGAGGACACCGAAGGTCTCTGGGAGGACGGGCTGACCGGGACCCTGGGAGGGCTGCTGGGGGCGCGGGGAGAGGCGCTGGCCGAGGAGCTGGAGCTGCTCCGCAACCGGACAGGGCGGCTGGAGGCGGCTCTGGCGGACCTGAGCGGTGAGCCCTGCTCCCGGCCCTGCGCCTCGCCGCCCCCCCGGGAGCCGGAGCAGCTCCCGCCCGGCCCCACAGAGTCGGAGGGGCTGGAGGCACCGCTGGAGGGGTTCGGCGTCTTTGGGGGCACGTCGCCCTCGGAGCTGCGGGAGCTGCGGGGGGAGCTGGCAGCGGCGCTGGCGGCCCTGAGCGGGCTCAATGCCACGGTGGAGGGGCTGCAGGACGCGCTGGAGGAGCAGGACGCCCGGCAGCGCCAGCTGAGCGCCGTCACCGACCGCGTGGTGGCCGAGCTGGACCAGGCGGCGGCGGCGTCGGCAGCGCGACAGGCCGAGAGCGAGGAGCGGCTGGAGGCGCTGGCGAGGGAGCTGGCGAGGGCCGGGGGCTGCCCGGCGGGGCTGGAGCCACGCGTGGCCAAGCTGGAGGGGGTCTGCGAGCAGCTGGAGGCGGTGGCCGGGGGGCTGCGGGGCGTCCGCGATGGGCTGGGCCGGCACGTTGCGGGGCTGTGGGGAGCCGTGCGGGACCTGAACGCCACGGCCCGCGGCCAGGCCGCCCTGCTGGACAAGGCGCTGGAGCTGCCGCCCCGGCTCGGCGCCCTGAACGCCAGCCTGGGGCACCTGCGCGGGGAGCTGCACCGCCTGGCACAGCGGGAGCGACACGGTGCGGGGGCGCGGGGGGCGCGGGGGGCTGCAGGGACGGGGAGGGACGTGGGGCATTGCAGGGGCCGCGGGGCTGCGGGGATACGGAGAACTCGGGGGGTAAGGGACCGGGGGGATCTGGACATATGGGTGCCGTGGGGGGACGGGACATCCCGGGTCTGTGGGGCACGGTGGGCACGTGGGGCTGCGGGAACGGTGCTGGAGGTGTGGGGATGTGGGGTCACCAGGGAGTGCTGCAGTGGGGTGTGGGGAGGCAGGGGCTCGGCCGGGTGATGCTGGGGTGTGGGGGCACAAGACCACAGGAGGATCCCGGCTGTGGGGCTGCAGTGTGTGGGGACAAGGGGGCATCACGCATGGGGCCACCAGCCGTGGGGCCAAGGTGGCTTTAACGCCCTCCTCCCTTCAGGCCCCCCTGGCCCCCCTGGACCTGCTGGCCCCGTGGGCGAGACAGGCCCTCCTGGCCCCACTGGGCCCCCTGGCAAGGATGGAGAACAGGGTCCCATGGGTCCCCCCGGTAAGGCTCAGCCCCCCCCCGTGCCCCGACCACGCAGGTGAGGCCAGACCCTGTCCCAGGGGGTCCTGCCCCAAGCTGGCCCTGCAGCAGCTCCTCCTCATCTTTCCTGCAGGGCTGCCTGGAGAGAGAGGTAGGGCAGGGGCCGGGGATGCAGGGAGGACCATGGAGGGCTGGGGGGCACATGGGGAGCGGGGAGGGGCCCGGGGGTGCAATGGGAGCAGGTCTGGGTTGGCATGGGGAGGCACAGGGCGCTGGGGGGCCGGGGAGCAGGGGGGGCCAGGGACGTGGTGGAGACGTGGTCAAGGAGGGGCGCGGACACTGAAGGGGTGGGTAAGGAGGGGTCATGGGGTGTGGCTGCTGGCTTTGGGGGACAGGGACTGCTGGGCTGCAGAGGGTACCAGGGTGGCTGAGGGTTAAGGGGGTGAGGGAAGGGGGCACAGGGGTGCCACATCCTGACACCGTGCCCAGGCGAGGTCGGGGAGCCGGGTTCGGTGCCCCGCGTCGCATTCTCGGCTGCCCTGAGCACCCAGCGCACGGAGCCGGGCACCGTCCTCTTCGACCAGGTCCTGCTCAACGACGGCGGTGCCTACGATCCCGAGACAGGTGAGAGCCCGCGGCACGCTGGGGATGCTCTGGGGGCCGTGGGGTGGTTTTGGGGTGATGGATGTTGCAGTAGGGGCTGTGGGGTAGGCGGGGGCGGCAGAGTCACAGGGGGAGCACGATGCCCGCGTGTGATGGTGGCCGGGGGTTCTAGGATGGAGTCGCACCTGTCCCGGGATGGCCCGCTGGCCTTGGGGTGCCGCAGGAGACCCGGCTCTGGGGGCACCGGGGGTCCCTGCAGGTCCCTGATCCCCTCTTCCCGGCGTAGGCACTTTCACGGCTCCGGTGCCCGGGCGGTACCTGGTGAGCGCGGTGCTGACGGGGCACCGGGGCGAGGGGCTGGAGGCCGTCCTGTCCCGCTCCGGCCACGGCATCGCCCGCCTGGACTCGGCCGGGTTCCAGCCCGAGGGGCTGGAGAAGGGTCCCGTGGCCGCGCAGGCCCCCAGCCCCGGTGCCCTCGGCGTCTTCAGCCTCCTGCTGCCGCTGGCGGCCGGCGAGACCCTGTGCGTGGACCTGGTGTCGGGGCGCCTGGCCCACGCACCCGACGAGCCCCTCACCGTCTTCAGCGCCGCCCTGCTCTACGACTCCGACGAGCCCTAGAGCTGCCGGGTCCCCCGCGAGGGCACAGCCAGGCCGGGGGGTCCCCACGCCCTGCCGGGACCCCCCCCCCCCACCCCCTTATTTATCAGCACCCCCCAGCCCTCGCTGTCCCACCGTCACACACTCCTGCCCCACACGGCCCGCCCTGGCTGCCCCGGCCCCACACTGCCCCCACAATAAAGATGCGGCACCGGGTTTTGTACCCACGGCTCCAGTTCCATCCCTCGCCCGCGGAGGGGATGAGGGGAGTGGGGCTGGTGGCTGCCAAGTGTCACCATGGCACCGAGCTCCATCGTGGCCCCAGCAGTGTCACCCTGGGCCCAGCAGGGCGGGGTTGGGGTGAAGGGGGTTTCCAGCTGTTTTGGTTGTGGTGTGACTGGGATGGACTCGGGTTCCCGGGGGACTGGGAGGTGCTGGGGCCCTCCAGGTGCTGGAGTCATGTCTTGCTGTGCTGGGGGACCCTGCAGCGCTCCCGGCCCCCAGGGTGATGGGTGTGCTATGGGGGGCTGGCGCTGTGGGGTAATGGGTGGTACCTGCCCGGGGCGGGCCCCGTGTCGCTGCTGAATCCACCTGAATTCATCCCCTGCCGTCGGGACGGCCGTGGGTACCCCCGTTCTTCCACTTCAGGGCTCTGGCCTGGCCTGCCAGGGGTGCTGTGCCCACCACTGTGCCCTGCAGGGGGAGGGACGGTGGTGGGGGAGGTCCCAGGGCCATCGATGGAAGGACGGGCTCCAGGTTGGGTCTGGGGCACTGGCACCTCCTTAGAGATTTCAGTGCTTTTGGTCATGGCTCCTGTGCACATCCTTTGGTGCAGAAAGATCAGGATTTGGGGCCAGGCAGAGGGGGGTGTCCAGCCCCAGTCTGTGCCCAAGCTCTTGTGGGAGATCCTTAATGGTGGGGTTGGGACGCAGCCTTTTGTCCTCAGGTGCTCTTGGCATCAGTGCCATTGTCAGGTGAGCACCAGTGGCATTGTCTGTCTGTCTGTCTGGATTCTTTAACAGTTCATTGAGGGGTTGGTGTGCGAGAGGATCAGTGTGAGGCCGTTCTGTTAACGCAGCTCCACTGCTGGTGATGTGTGAGAAAATATCATCAAATCTCAGGATGGTTTCAGTGAAAAGAGACCTTCAAGACCATCCAGTGGCACCCAGTTCCATGGGCAGGGACACCTCCCCCTGTCCCAGTGTCCAGCCTGGCCTTGGGCACTGCCAGGGATCCAGGGGCAGCCCCAGCTGCTCTGGGCACCCTGTGCCAGGGCCTGCCCACCCTGCCAGGGAACAATTCCTGCCCCAAATCCCATCCAGCCCTGCCCTCTGGCACTGGCAGCCATTCCCTGGCTCCTGGCCCTCCAGGCCTTGTCCCCAGTCCCTCTCCAGCTCTCCTGGAGCCCCTTTGGGCCCTGCAAGGGGCTCTGAGCTCTCCCTGGATCCTTCTCTAGGCTGGACATTCCCAGCTCTCCCAGCCTGGCTCCAGAGCAGAGGAGTTTCAGCCCTTGGAGGAGCCCCACGGCCTCCTCTGGACCCACTTTTATCAGTTTAACTTTCAGATCAATGGGATCCCTGCTCACAGCCAGCCATTCTGGCATTGCCCAGCCGGGTTCTCATTCTGTCCTGCTCTGGGGCAGCAAATCCCAACGTGAGCAGAATCTTTGGGAAATTGTTTCTCTGGGATGGCATTCCCATTGTCAGCAGAAGCTGGAGATCCAGAGCCACAACAGTAATTCTTGCAGAGGAGGGAATTGAAAACTAAGAAGGGCTCAGACTTCTGTATTGTCCCTCCACTGTGTCCATTTGCAGGATTCTCTGTCCCATCCTGGAATCGTCCCTGAGCGATGACGGCTCGGGCCCCTCACTGTCCATGGGGACCAAAGGGAAGGAGAAATTCCTGCTGGTGACTTTCTAAGATTTACCAATCTTAGAAGGATCATTGTCCTTCTAGCCATGAGAAGAGAGTTTTATAAGGAAAATGGGTGTGAGTCTTCCTGCAACTCCTAGAATCACGGAATTGTTAAGACTGGAAAAGCTCCCTGACACCATTGAGTATTCCTGACCATTTCCCCAGCACTGCCAAGGCCACCCCTGTCCTGTGTCCCCAAGTGCCACAACCACAGGGCTTTTAAATTCCCCTGGGGATGGGGACTCCACCCCTGCCCTGGGCAGCTGTGCCAGGGCTGCAGAGCCCTTTCCATGAAGGAATTATTCCAAATATCCAGCTCCCAATGAGCCTGCTCTGGCCCAGCCTGAGGCCATTTCCCCTTGTCCTGTCCCTGTTCCCTGGGAGCAGAGCCCGAGCCCTCCTGGCTGTCCCCTCCTGGCAGGGACTTGTGCAGAGCCACAAGGTCCCCCCGGAGCCTCCTTTTCTCCAGGCTGAGCCCCTTTCCCAGCTCCCTCAGCCTCTCCTGGGGCTCCAGCCCCTTCCCAGCTCCGTTCCCTGCCCTGGACACGTTCCAGCCCTTTCCCAGCTCCGTTCCCTGCCCTGGACATGCTCCAGCCCCTTCCCAGCTCCGTTCCCTGCCCTGGACATGCTCCAGCCCCTTCCCAGCTCCGTTCCCTGCCCTGGACACGCTCCAGCCCCTTCCCAGCTCCCTCAGCCTCTCCTGGGGCTCCAGCCCCTTCCCAGCTCCGTTCCCTGCCCTGGACATGCTCCAGCCCCTTCCCAGCTCCCTCAGCTGCTTCCTGTGCTCTGGACTCTGCACCCTTCCAGTCCCTTGGGGCTGTTCTGACCTGCCTGCTCCAACCTGGATCATTTCCATGGCTACTGGAGGGTTGATCCCCCTGCAGAGCAGGGCTGTGGGGTGCTGCAGGCTCCTTCTGGCAGAGTAGGATGGGGCTGAGGCAGCTGAGGAAGATCATCCTTTATCCATTATCCCTGAACCTTCATTACCCAGGAATGCTTTCCAGAAAGTGAGACGCACAATGAACCCACTGAGGAGGGGAAGATCTGAGATGGATCTGATGCATCTGCAGATAACCTGGCAAGTTAGAGGGGTCCTAATTATCCCTGATAATTAGTCGGGGATAACATGTGCCTGAGGATGGGAGGGAGCCCAGGTCTGCAGGGATGTCCCACTTCAGCATCATTAACACCTGGCATTGTCACTGCTGGGGCAGAATTGGAACAGAGGGGTCAAGGGAAACTAAACCATCACTCACACCCAGGAACCAGCCACCCCCAGCACAGGGATCAGCCCTGACCTCAGGAACAGAACCCCCCTGACCTCAGCTCAGGGTGGGGAATGGAGGGAGCTGGTGTTGGGCATTTCCAGAGCTGCAATTCCAAGACATCCAGAGTCTCACTCCTGTGTCCAGAGGCACCATGATGGCAACTGCAGAGAAAATGCCCCAAACACTGACACCAGCACAGCTCCAAGAGAGGGAACAGCCCTTTTCCTCCTCTAAATCGAAATTGGGAGACACTTGTGCCTGGGCAGCCTCACAGGGAGTCCTGTCATGGGGGGTACTTAGGGAAGCTCTGGCACTGGGCTCTCATTCCCGTCAGAGTCAGTGGCACAGATCAATCACAGCATCTCGTGCCTCAGAAGAGGGACCCAGACAAAGAAACCCCTGGGGATTTTATGGAATGGCAGAAGGGTTTGGGTGGGAAGGGACCTCAAAGCTCGTCTCGTTTCACCCGCTGCCGTGGGCAGGAACACCTCCCACTAGAACAGGATGCTCCAGGCACCTGAAGGGGCCCATGCTGTGTGTGCATGTCCATATGTCCGTGTGTGTGTGTCTGTCTGTGTCCATGTTAAAGGAATTCCCTGTCTGAGCATCCTGGAGCCACTCTGGCACTTGCATCTCCACGTTCCCCCAGTCAGACCAGTTCCCCTCACCAGCTCAGTCCCAGGTTTCCCATCACAGAGTCTCAGATGTCCCAGTCCTTAAAACGATTTCCTCTTGGTGCAATAACGAGTAACGAAATACTGGCCCGAGCTGGTGGCTCTGAGAAGGGACCCAGAACAAAGGAACCCCTGGGCTCCTGCCCCTCCCAGCCTGAGCACGGGGAAGTCTGGGGGCCACTGGCTCCTGCTGTCTCCACAGCATTATTGCAAACACCAAACAGAATCAAAGCGACAGGATTGTGATAGGGCAGAAATTATCATCGATTTTAAATCACAAAGGATTCTCAAAAGTCATTTAATACCAACTACCTGATCATTCCCTACTTGTTAACATGCTGGGTCAGGCAGTGTCCATCCAACAGGCTGCTCCCAGCTGGGAATCCAGGTCCTGGCATAGCCAAGAGGCTTCCTGAAGAGCCTTCCTGTCCCCACAGACTTACACAGCTCATCAGTTCCCATCCCTGTGAAACAACGCCTGTGTCTGATTCCGCTGACTGTGGAACCCTTCCTTTAGCCAGGCTTTCCCTGCTCCTCCCGTGCCAGCCCCTCTTGTTGGAAAGGCTCTGCCCAGTGGGATCTCTGCTCCACTGTCACCAGGGAACGCTGGTTCCCAGCACAGGTGCCACTTCCCAGAGTCTCTGCACGGCCGTGGGTGGCAGTGGGAGCTTCACACAAGGTTTGTGAGAGAAGCCCTGCGGCTGAGTCACAAGGAGAGGACCCCCAGCTCTCTAAATTCCTTCTCAGAGAGGAGCCCTGGCGAGGCTGGAGCCAGTCTTAGCCTCAGATTCTCAACAGTTTAAGTAATTTTGTCCCATGGGATCAAAGATTACAAAGCAGCTATATTTCTGTAAAATGAATGATTTATTATGACAAGTGATTAGATGAAAGATCTTAATCAGAAGTGTTTACTACACAATAAAGAAGCCAAAACTGCTTAGTAGTGTGTAGTACAGTGCACTATATCAAAGCAATTGTATTAAAGCAATTACACCAAAGCAAGCAAAAAGAAACAATTATTAAGCAGAGATTGATGTAACTCACCACTCTGGGTGGGCCTCAGGCATTTCTCTTAAATACCTGAGGAGTATCCTTGGAGGTGTCTGCTTCTCACGGGAGGAAAGCTCCAAGAAGGAATATGTTAGGAGAACCTTCCATCTGAGGCTGGAGTGGACTTTTACAGCGTGAAATCGTATGACTGCCGGTCTCATGTCTCCAGGTGAGCTCACTGACCAGAGCACAGCATCCTGCTACACTGCTGGAAGGGGAAACAGCCCCAGGCTTCCCTCTGACTCCAAGCTCAGGCTGAAAATCGAGAACTTCTGGCAAGTTGGGCAGCCTTTCGTGATTTATTTTCTTTTTTTGGCAGTATAAACAACTAAATATTCCTTGGCAGAATTGGCTTTGCCCCAGTTGTCCATTGTCCATCACCATTTTGAGTTGCCTCCAACCTTTCCCCCCATCTCTCTTCTCCTGCTGAGCGATCCCTCTCAGACCCAGGGACTGCCAGACTTGGCTCCTGTCTGAGCACAGGCTGCTCCTGGAGCCACCTGTGGCCACCACCCCTGGGCCCTCATTCCTGTGGAACCTCTCCACGAGTGATTCTGTCTCTTACCCCTTGGCTGCCTCTCTCAGAGGTTCCGTCAGTTCTTCCAGCCCAGGGATCCACGGCCAACACAATCCCACCCCTCCTGTGTACTTTTCATGACGGGACACGGGAGCTTCACTGCGTTCTCTCTGGATCTGTCATTCACTGCCCTTCTCCAGAATGAAACCTAAATATTTGCCTTTTCTTTTGGCGCAGCTGAGGTTTGGAGGGAGATGCAGCTGTTCCCTGGTCACAGGGCACCACGTCCAGGCACTGCCACCTCAGCCCCATTTGCTGAGGATAAACAGGAGCCAACTCCTCAGAGCCCACAGGAATTTCATACCTTTCGTACCAGTCTACTAAGAGCCAAAATTCTCTGCAGATTCAAGGGGTTGTACCTTCAACTACCAGAAAACTACAGCAGAACTTTAAAAGCATTTTCTCATTTACTTTTTTATTTTTTTGGTATCAAAGGACTTCCTTCCCTCCCCCATGAGGGGGCCATACAAATCATCAGGCACCAGAACCCCTTTCCTGCTCAGGGAGGACTCTGTGGATCATCCTCCTGGAAGAAAGTGCAAGAGTTTGCCCCAAGTTAATACAAATAACATTAATTTTAAAATTCAAAGTTTCCTGTTGCTGTTCCAGTGCAGCAAACCAGGCGCAGGTGATGCCTTCAGTTATGGACAGAAAACACCAATTCCTCAAGAACAACCGCAAGTTCTCCTCATTCTGGAAAAAGTCTGCAAATATTACGTGCACATTTGCTATCCTCTCACCTAATAGAAATTTACATGTAGGAAAATGTACTTTTAGAAAGTTTTTAGAAACACACACAGAATAACAACCATTACAAGCACCACTACACAGGAACCTTATACAGATACCAAATGAAAGCAGCATTTCAGCTGACATTTGCCCTCTGAAGAACCTGCTCCTGGTGCAGGATTTGAGCTTTACACCCCGACAGCCCATCCAGCCAGGCACAAACAGCACAGGCTGGAGATGAGATCCCTGTGGATGCAGATCTCCCTGAATTCCTCTTCTTGAGGCGATCCCATAACTGAGCCCAGAGCGATCACCTGCTCTGTGTGTGTGTCTGTGCTCCACTCACGGTGTCTGGGCACCTCTTTGGTAGCTGTGAAAGAAACTCTCAAAGTGCCTGAAGGGAATTCCAGACATTAAACTCTGTCTGTGGCACACGATAGAGCCCAGGACTTCACACAATTTCTCAGTCTTCTAAAACGCTTCAATGACTCTGCCATCAACCTTTTCTCTCTCTCCCAGGGCAGTGAAGCCTCAAATCATCCCCAATGTTCCAAATTGCACAACTTTGGCCAAGAGCGTCCCCTTGCTGTGCTGGATGTACAAAAAACAGTAAAAAAGCCCCTTTAACTTCAGCCTCCAGTGCACCTCACGAGGGAGCCCAGATGCCTCCATGCCTGGCGAGACTCCAAACCCTCCCGTGCCCCTTTTTCAGTCCCCTGCACACCTTGGATGAGATCCCAGGTGCCCCAATTTCCCCTCAGGCTGCCCAGGCCACGCATTCACACTCAAACCAACGCAGGAATTTCCCAGACTGCACAAAATGCTGCACCCACAGACGGACTGAGAGACTTGGAGCGATTTAATCACAGATCCTGATCTCTGACATTGAATCTGCTCCAGGAATTTTAGCACTCACTTTTGGCTCCTCCTTGCTCCGAAGACCAAGGTGAGCTGACCCAGTGCTGGCAGGTGGGGGTTTGGAGCAGGGAGGCTCTGAAGGGGATGGCCCAGGGTCACACCTGGGCCACCAAACTGCTGAGGACACTTTCCTGTCGGAGCATCCCGGAGCTGCTCGGGCAGCCACACCTGCCCCACCTGAGCTGGGACCAAAGCGTCCTTGCAGCTGCACCCCCCACCCTTCCGAGCCAGAGCAGCCGCCCTCCCCGGCTGGGCCCTCAGCCCTTAGAATAATTTAATCATGGTTCATTAATTAAATAACAAACTAACAGCCCGAGCTGGTGCCTCCAAGGAGGAGCCCCAAAGACAGGACCCTCTGGGCTCTTACCCCCTCCCATTGTGGGTTCAGGAGAGCCCGGAGTCCTCCTGTCCTGCAGTCTCCGAGTGTCCCTTGCCCGGCCACAGGGCCCCGCTCCCTTCCCCGTGCCGGGGACCGGCAGCTCCGGGCCCTGTCCGGGAGCCCCCCCCACTCCCAGCCCGGAGCTGCCGGCACCGAACGCGCTCAGCAGCCGTGTCCGTGTGTCCCTGTCCGTGTGTCATGAGGGGTGGCATGTGCCGGTGCCGGTGTTCATGTCTGTGTGCCCCTGTGTCCCCGTGTCCCTATGTATCCATATGTCCCTGTGTGTCCGTGTGTCCCTGTGCCCGTGTCCGTGTGTCCCTGTGTCCGTGTGTCCGTGTGTCCCTGTGTCCCTGTGTCCGTGTGTCCCTGTGTCCCTGTGTCCCTGTGTCCGTGTGTCCGTGTGTCCATGTGTCCGTGTGTCCGTGTGTCCATGTCCGTGTGTCCCTCTGTCCGTGTGTCCGTGTGTCCGTGTGTCCGTGTGTCCGTGTGTCCGTGTGTCCGTGTGTCCGTGTGTCCATGTCCGTGTGTCCGTGTGTCCGTGTGTCCCTGTGTCCCTGTGTCCGTGTGTCCCTGTGTCCCTGTGTCCCTGTGTCCGTGTGTCCGTGTGTCCATGTGTCCGTGTGTCCGTGTGTCCATGTCCGTGTGTCCCTCTGTCCGTGTGTCCGTGTGTCCGTGTGTCCGTGTGTCCATGTCCGTGTGTCCGTGTGTCCGTGTGTCCCTGTGTCCGTGTGTCCGTGTGTCCCTGTGTCCCTGTGTCCCTGTGTCCGTGTGTCCGTGTGTCCGTGTGTCCCTCTGTCCGTGTGTCCGTGTGTCCGTGTGTCCATGTCCGTGTGTCCATGTCCGTGTGTCCGTGTGTCCATGTCCGTGTGTCCATGTCCGTGTGTCCGTGTGTCCATGTCCGTGTGTCCATGTCCGTGTGTCCGTGTGTCCGTGTGTCCGTGTGTCCGTGTGTCCATGTCCGTGTGTCCATGTCCGTGTGTCCGTGTGTCCGTGTCCGTGTGTCCATGTCCGTGTGTCCGTGTGTCCGTGTCCGTGTGTCCGTGTGTCCATGTCCGTGTGTCCATGTCCGTGTGTCCGTGTGTCCGTGTGTCCATGTCCGTGTGTCCATGTCCGTGTGTCCATGTCCGTGTGTCCGTGTGTCCGTGTCCGTGTGTCCGTGTGTCCATGTCCGTGTGTCCGTGTGTCCGTGTGTCCATGTCCGTGTGTCCATGTCCGTGTGTCCGTGTCCGTGTGTCCGTGTGTCCATGTCCGTGTGTCCGTGTGTCCGTGTGTCCGTGTGTCCATGTCCGTGTGTCCATGTCCGTGTGTCCATGTCCGTGTGTCCGTGTGTCCGTGTGTCCGTGTGTCCGTGTGTCCGTGTGTCCGTGTCCGTGTGTCCGTGTGTCCATGTCCGTGTGTCCGTGTGTCCGTGTGTCCATGTCCGTGTGTCCATGTCCGTGTGTCCGTGTGTCCGTGTGTCCGTGTGTCCGTGTGTCCGTGTGTCCGTGTGTCCATGTCCGTGTGTCCGTGTGTCCGTGTGTCCGTGTGTCCGTGTGTCCGTGTGTCCGTGTGTCCGTGTGTCCGTGTGTCCATGTCCGTGTGTCCGTGTGTCCGTGTGTCCGTGTGTCCGTGTCCGTGTGTCCGTGTGTCCATGTCCGTGTGTCCATGTCCGTGTGTCCGTGTGTCCATGTCCGTGTGTCCATGTCCGTGTGTCCATGTCCGTGTGTCCGTGTGTCCGTGTGTCCGTGTGTCCGTGTGTCCATGTCCGTGTGTCCATGTCCGTGTGTCCGTGTGTCCGTGTGTCCGTGTGTCCGTGTGTCCATGTCCGTGTGTCCATGTCCGTGTGTCCGTGTCCGTGTGTCCGTGTGTCCATGTCCGTGTGTCCATGTCCGTGTGTCCGTGTGTCCGTGTGTCCATGTCCGTGTGTCCGTGTGTCCGTGTGTCCGTGTGTCCATGTCCGTGTGTCCGTGTGTCTGTGTGTCCGTGTGTCCATGTCCGTGTGTCCATGTCCGTGTGTCCGTGTGTCCGTGTGTCCGTGTGTCCGTGTGTCCGTGTGTCCGTGTCCGTGCGTTCCCGTCCCCGTGTCCCTGTGTGTCCCGCGCGCGCTCTGTGGGGGGCGTGGCGGGGGCGTGGCCAGGTCGGGTCCGGTGACCACGCCCCCCGTGGGCTCGGCGCGGCGGCGGGCTCTGATTGGCGGCCGCGCGAGGGGGCGGGGCCAAGACATTGCCCGTGCCCGGTGTGGTTCTGTCCCTGTCCCGGTCCCGGTCCAGTTGTCAGCCCCGGTCCCGGTCCTGCACCGCAGCGGCCCGGGATGGCGGCAGAGGCGGGCGGCGCGGCGGGGAAGCGGCGGATCATGTGTGTGGGGCTGGTGTGCCTGGATATCATCAGCGTCGTGAAGGATTTCCCAGCCGAGGATTCTGAAACCAGGTACCGGCAACGGGGGGGGGTTCCTCCGGTGCCCCCCAAACCGACCCTGCGGCCACCACAGCTTCTCGCCCTCCGCAGGTGCCTGTCACAGCGGTGGCAGCGGGGCGGGAACGCCTCCAACTCCTGCACGGTGCTGTCGCTGCTGGGAGCCCCCTGCGCCTTCATGGGCTCGCTAGCCCCCGGCCCCGCCGCCGAGTAAGTGGGGTGCGGAGCCTCCCCCACCGGCGGGGCACCGGGCTCACCCGCCCGGACACTTCATCGGCCCCTCCGCGTTGCTGCCGTCGGCCTCGACCCTCGGCGCGACGGCGTGGCTGTGGCTCCCCGGTGGTCCGCCCGTCTCCGCCATCGCCACCAGCGCCCGCCGTCCCCGTGGCGCCGCTCACCCCGCTCTCTGTCCCCCAAAGCTTCATCGCGGCGGATTTCCAGCGCCGGGGTGTGGACACGGCGCACGTGGCGTGGCATCCCCGCGGAGATGTGCCCTGCGCCTGCTGCCTCGTCAACGCCACCAGCGGCTCCCGCACCATCGTCCTGCACGACACGTAAGGGCCGCAGCCCCGAGCCCGCTGCCCACGGGCAGCGCTGGGCTCTGCCGGCTCGCTTTCAAGGGTCCCTCCCGCTGCCTGCCGGGGCTACCGAGTGCCAGATGGGGCTCGCCGTAATCGCGCGGACCCTGTCGCCGCCAATGGTCCCTGCAGCCCTGTCGCCTCCGGTGCCGCTGCCGGGACTGGTGGCGCTCCCTCCGCAGAGCCACAGCGCAGGACAGCCGGCTGGGCCACATGGGGATAACTTGACTCCTTCAGCCGAGCCAAAGGGTCAGGGGCCGTCGGGCACGGCTGACCCCCAGGCCCCAAGCTGGCCGCGGCTGCACTGCCCTTCGAATCCAGCTCAGGGTCCCGGGTGCCATCATTAATGATTCACTCGGGCAGTGCCTCCTCCGAACCTCTGTCCCGGCCGCGTGGGGCCCTCCAGGGCCCCTGGAACTGCCCTTCGCCCCGGCCGAGTGCCAGGCGGAGGGTCCCCATCTCCCACCTGGCCTCCGTCCCACAGGAACCTGCCTGACCTGACAGCCCGCCACTTCGAGCGGGTCGACCTTTCCCAATACAAGTGGATCCACTTCGAGGTGAGCCCGAGGCTCGAGCAGGTTCTAGGATCTGGGGGATCCCTGACGCTGGGGAAAATCCCTCGGGACCGGAGGAAATCTGGGGGACATCCCGGATGGGGGAGCATCCCCGGGGCCGAGGGGCCTCCCGGGACTTCCCCGGTGATGCCGGAGCCGTGCCCGTGTCCGCAGGCCCGGAACGCGGCGGAGCAGAGCGCGATGCTGGATCGGGTGGAGCGGCACAACCGGGCGGCGGCGCCGGGGCGGCGGGTCCGGATCTCGGTGGAGGTGGAGAAGCCGCGGGAGGAGCTGCTGCCGCTGATGGGGCGGGGACACGTGGTGCGGGCCAGTGCCGGGGCGATGGGGCGGGATCGCCTGTCCTGGTCACCTGTCCTGGTCGCCTGTCCTGATCTCCTGTCCTGGTCACCTGGCATGATCACCTATCCTGATCTTCTGTCCTGGTCGCCTGTCCTGATCTGTCCTATCTGTCCTGATCTCCTGTCCTGATCTCCTGTCCTGGTGGAGGGGGCGAGGTTAGGATGGGAGCAGTCAGATCCGCGGGGGGCACGGCCCAACGGGACTTGGGAGTCCTGGTTCGGGGGAGTCAGGTCTCGGGGGGTGCAGGCGAGGGAGGTTTGGATCTAGGGGTGCAGGTGGGGTCTGGGGAGCACAGTTGGGGTCTGGGGACACCAGGGCACAGGTCTAATCGCACCTGGCTGGGGGTACCGGGGCCTGCCCCCCGCCCCAGCCCCTCTCCCGCAGGTGTTCATCAGCAAGGACCTGGCCCAGCACTTCGGGTACCTATCGGCCCCCGAGGCCCTGCAGGGACTGCGGGGACGCATCCAGCCAGGGTAGGGGGGCAGCTGAGAGGGGCCGGGAGGCCGAGGGACACGTGGTGTGCCCCAGACCCACCTCACACTCCCCCAGGGCCACGCTGATCTGCGCCTGGGCTGAGGAGGGAGCTGATGCCTTGGGGCCCGACGGGCAACTGGTGCACTCGGACGCCTTCCCCCCAGAGACCCTCGTGGACACACTGGGGGCTGGGGACACCTTCAATGCCGCCGTCATCTTTGCGCTCGCAGAAGGTGGGCACAGCCATGGCGTGGCCACAACCATGGCATGGCCACAATATGGCCGTGGTTCGGTTTGGCATGGCCACGGCACGGCCACATCTCATCCTGGGCCGCATCCCCAGGGAGGACCCTGCAGGACGCCCTCACCTTCGGCTGCCAGATCGCGGGCAGGAAATGTGGGATCCAGGGCTTCGATGGCATTGTCTGAGCTTGTGCCTGGAGACCTCTGCACCCCCCAGGCGCACCACATCTCCACTGCACCCAGCAACCCCCCAGTAAAACCCCCCGTGCGCCACTACTGCCTCCTGTGTCCCCTGGCTGTGCCCCCCTTGCCCTGGCTGGGGTCCCCCTGCCCCTGGGATGCACTGACCACAGCCACGGTCACCAGCAGTGCCTCTATTCCTCATCCGATGCATGACAGAGGGGAGCACATGCCCCCAGCCCTCCTTGGGCCCAGCAGCATGGCCATGGGGCATCCCCCTGCCACTCTGGCCTGAGGAGGGCAGGGAGCAGTCAGGGCATTGCATCCCACAGTCCCCACTGCCTACCCCTCCCCATGGTCCCTCCAGGCTGGGGCTGCCTGCTCCTCAGGGGCTTCAGCCTCAGGGGCTTCCTCTTCCTCTGTGGCATCAGTACTGGGGGCTTTGGCCTCAGGGATGACTTCTGCCTCCAAGGCCTCAGCATTGGGAGATTCCACGCTGAGGGATTCCACCTTGGGATCTCCAGCCTCAGTGACTGCCTGTTCTGGGCTTCTCAACTCCAGGTCCTGCCTGGGCATCGCTGCGCCCCCCCCAGGCCCAGCCCCAGCCCCCGCCTGCTGCTCGAGGGGGGGCTGTCCTGGGGGTCCCTGGTCCTGGCCAGGCAAGAGCGCCTCAGGGGGGTCCAGCAGCTCAGAGGGGTCCAGCAGTCCATCCCCATTCAGGTCCTGCGTTGCCAGGGCTTGGTCCACCAGTGCAGCCACCTACAGGGGTGGGGAACAGGATCAGGGCCTGCCCAGGGGCTCACTGGGGCATGAGAAGCCATCCTTGTGGGACCCACCATGTCAGCGTCTGGCTGCCCCCCAGCCTGTGCCAGCACCGTGCCAAGTAACTGCAGCAGCTCCAGCCCATCCAGGCACCTGCTTTGGTCGTGGTCATGGAGCACAAAGAGGTAGAGCAGGGCTGTGGGGTATGGGGTGCTGTGGAGCTGGGGTCCCTGGCCCCACGAGCCCCTCAGCCCCCCATCCCCGCCCCGGTGGCCTTACCCTGCTCCCGTGTCATGGCCTCCACGTCCTGCTGCGGTGGCCCCAGGCTCCGCACTGCGCTCCGCAGCAGCCTGCGGGGGAGCAGGGCTGGGCTGGGAAGCTCTGCACCTGCCTCAAGGCCCAGCTCGCCCCACGGCCAGCTGGGCACTGTCCGTGCCCTCCACCCACCACTGTGTCCCCCCAGCCCCAAAGCACGGCCCTGGGCCGTGCTGGGGGTCCCAGTGCTCCCCAGGGCAGGGACTCACAGCAGTGCAGGTGACTCCAGGCTCAGCGGGTCAGGGTACGGATCCACGATTGTGGCCACGGGGGGCTCAGGCCTGGCCAAAAGACAGGGGGTTATCCTTGGGGGGGCTGCCCACGCCGGCCTGACGCCCCCCACCCGCGGCCCCTGCAGATCCACGAGTGCCATCCCTCACTGTGCAGCCTGGGAGTCCCTCCCATGGCCGTCTTGTAGTCCACCTGTGCCCCTGCACCCATGGAAACGCCACACCTCCGCCTTCCCTTAGCTGTGTCCCCCCGTTCCACTGCCTCCATAGCTGTGTCCCCCCATACCTGTTGGTCCCCTCCCTGGGGGCGGCCCAGGCCGCCGGCCCCAGCAGCAGCAGCAGCAGCAGGATCAGCATCACCGGCAGGTTCCTCACCCGCCACCTCGGGCTGCGGCGGGACGGGAACACCGGGGCCGGGGGTGGCCCTGCCGGGGGTCGGCGAGAAGGCCCGAGGGAACCCGGCGCTGGGAGAGGGGCGGGGGCTCCGGGAGCTGCCCCGGTTCCAGCACGGCGGGGATGCGCTCGCACGGGTGGGAGGGTGCGCGGGGAACGCGGAGCGCGCCGCACCCAGCGCTCCCCCGGTACCCGCTCACCCAGCACGCGCCCGACCCGGCACCGCCGGTGTCCCCCGGTACCCGCTCACCCAGCCCCGTTCGCGTGTCGCTGCCGCCCGCCCCGCCCCGGGGCCACGTAGCCGACACGTCTCGGCCCTGCCACCGGGGCCAGAGCGGCCCCGCCCGCCCCGGCACTGCCCTGCCCGCGGGGAGCAGGGATCCAGCCCCACGCAGGACGCCCCGGGGGTAACCGGGACCCGGCCCCTCTGAACTGGGGCCAGGGATGGGCGCCCGGTCACAGCCGTGCCGGAGGTGAGACCCCCCCCATAGCCCCTCATGGTCCCGGGCACAGCCGGGCCAGCCCAGCGGCACCGACCCCCCCAGCAGCACCGCCGAGTGCCGGTACACACGGGCCCCGCTGGCCCTGGGGGCACAGACCGGCCCCCGAGGGCACACACGGCCCGGAGCGCGATGCCCTCAGCCCCCGGCCCGCTCTCCCAGCACACGAGGACAACACTGCCTTCATGCTCCAGTTTAATGGCAGCAGCAGGGCGGGGGCCAGCAGGACCCTCTTCTCCCAAAGACCCCCCTGTCGCGGGGCCAGCCCTGCACTGCTGCCAGCACAGTCCCACAGGGACAGCGCCCTGCGTGGATCCCTGGCTCCAATCTGCTCCCCGAGCACCAGCGGGGACAGCGGGGCCAAGGGTGGTCCCTCATGTCCTTCACAGTCTGTGTGGGGTAGGTGGAGGCTGGGGGATCGCTGGGGGTCCCTCCGGAGGCCAGGGGGCTACAGGAAGCCTGGGAAGGCGAGCTGCAGCAGCAAGATGGTGGCCACGATGAGCCCAGCACAGAGCAGCAGCAGCAGCCAGACAGGGAGGGAGCCTGTGGGACAGAGAAGGGTGAGAGGGAGCTGCAGCCCCCCGTGGCAGAGGAGGGAGCAGAGGCACAGCAGCCCCCAGGCAGTCCCCAGACGTACGGCGGGTGGGCAGCAGGTGCAGCTTGCAGCGGCTGTCCACGGCCACGCTGAGCAGGGCAGCCTCGTGGCCCCCCAGCAGCTCCCGCCCGGGCCAGCTCTCGGGGATGAAGGCCACGTCAGTCACCACAATGCCATGGGCCTCCTTCACGTAGTACAATCTCTGGGGGGACACAAGAGGTGAGGGGCTGTTTGGGGGCCAGTGGGGCTGCCCCACGCCCCTGCCCCAGCTCACCTGCAGTGAGAAGGCAATGTGGATGGCCACGGAGCCCGTCACTGTGCCCAGCCCCAGGAAGGTGCCCGAATCACTATGAGGGGAGGGTAGTGAGTGGGGGCTGCCATGGCCCCCACCCCGTACCCAGTGGCCCTGGGGTACCTGATGGAGAGGCAGGAGACCACCTCGGAGCCACAGGGCCGCGTCAGCAGTGGCAGGAAGCTCTTCCCATCCCACTTGGTCAGGTAGCAGGGCGGGGGGCGGCGCTCCCGCTTGTGGGGCACCTGCACTGTGTAGAGCCGCAGAGCCCCGGCACTGCCCTCCACAGCCCCAAACCTGCCGCAGGGGAGAGGGGCACCAGGGGGCATGAGATCCACGGGGCACAACGGGGATATGGGGTACATGGGATGGAGCCCTCCAGCACCACCTCTCTCCCAATCCAAACCTGGCCCCAGCCCCCTCCCCGTACAGCTTTCAACAGAGATAAAGAGACCCCATCCCACACACCCAGCAGGAACAGCGACAGGGCAGGGCAGCAGGCAGGGGGGCTCATTCCCACTGCTCCCTCCCCACTCTCTGCCCCGTGACCCAGCCCTGAAGACCATGGCCCCAGCCCCAGGCCCCTGCCCTGTCCCCAGCCCAGCCCCAGTGCCCCAAGCCCAGCCCTCTGATCTGCCCCCCGGCCCCATCCCCAGCCCTCACCGGCAGGCCTGATAGCGATAGGCCTTGTCGGGGATGCCAGGCAGGTTCTCGTGCCAGCGCAGCCCCGTCACCAGCTGGTCCTGCTGCCACACGCAGCACTGGAAGTCCCTCCCCGCCGTCACCACCTGCTGCACACAGCACAGGGGTCTGAGACCACTCTCCTGCAGGGCCAGGGACCTGGGGAGCCACCTGACACCCACCTTGTTGTCAGGGCCCAGTGCGATGTCCTCAATCTCCCCATCGTGGGCTCTGAACTCCAACGTCTTCTTCATGCTGGGGAACTGCAGGGGCAGAGCTGGCGTGGGCACTGGGCACGGGCCAGGCCCTGCCGCAGTCCCGGGCAGGTGTGGGGGGAGCAGCGTTAGGAAACTGCAGGTGCTGCCGATCAGCCGTCCCTGCCCAACGCGTGCTGCCATCGGCACCGCAAGGGCGGCCGCCGCTCTTCCGTGTCTGTCCCCAGCTCCCCCTGCCCACCCCCGGCCCTGTGTCTGGCCTTCAATCCACTGTGCCCCCATCCATTCCCCCATGCCCCTTCTTGGCTCCCCCACGTCCCCCCAGCTTCCCGTGCCCCCCAGCTCCCTGTGTCTGCCCTGGCTCACCCATGCTCACCTCTGCTCTCACCTGCCCACCTTCACTTCCCCGTGCCCCCCGGCCCCGCTGTCCAGCCTGGTTCCCCCTGTGTCCCCCACCGCCCGTGCCCACCTCCCAGAGGCGCAGGAAGCCGTCAGCCCCGCCGGTGGCGAGCAGGGCTCCGTCGGCGCTGAAGCGCACGGCCTTCTGCAGGGCGTCGGGGCTGAAGTCGGTGCGCACGCGCTGCAGGCTCTCCACCCTCACCTCGCGGGCCTGGCTCTGCGAGCTCCCCGGTGCCCCCCCGGCAGGGCCTCGCCGCCGCCGCGCCCCCTTCTCCTCGCTGCCTGCGGGTGGGACACGGCTGCCACAGGGGGTCCGAGGCAGAGCCCCTCCCCAAAACGCTCCGCAGCCCCACGGCTCCCCACACCCTGCCCCTCTGCACCCCGGGCAGGCACGACAGGGTTCAGGGCAGGCACGAGGCCATGGGGGGCTTCCATCCCCAGAGCTCCCCACGGCACCCAGGACAGGCACTGGGGGGGTTCCAGGACAGCATCCAATCCCCAAAGCTCCACGTGGCACCCCGGGCAGGCACAGGGCAGGTCCATGACAGGGGTGGAGGGGTTCAGGGCAATGCTCCTCCCCAAGCCACCCCACAGACACCCGGACCCCCACGCCCTGCCCTCCAGGACCCAGGGCAGGCACAGGGAAGATCCAGGGCGAGCATGGGAAGTCCACAGCTGTACCCCGGTCCCAAAGCACCCCACAGCCCCCCACACTCTGGCCACAGCATCCAGGGGCAGGGGGGGCACAAGGGAGCCCCAGGGCAGTGTCCCGTCCCCAAAGCTCACCACGGTACCCAGGGCAAGCACAGAGAAGAAGGTTCAGGACAGGCAGCCAGGGGCTCAAGGCAGTGCCCCATCCCCAAGCCATCCTGCCCCATGGCACCCAAGGCAGGCAAGGGGAGGGGGATTCAGGGTAGGCACAGGGGAGATCCAGGGTGGGCATGAGGTTTTCACAGAGTGCCTTATCTCCAAAACTCCCTTCAGCCTTCCCCACAGCATTCAGGGCAGGCAGGAGGGGAATTCAGGGCCATCCCGACAGCACACCACAGCTCCGGGGGCAAGCGCCTCTCACCGACACGCGGTGAAGCGATGTCTCACCGTCTTTCCCGGCGGTAGCCGGCCCCTCGGGCTCCTGCAGGCTGAAGCGCAGGATGTGGCAGCTGTTGTCCTGCCCGGCCGCAATGACATCCCCGGCCAGCGCCATGGTCATGGTGGCGCGGGTTTCGGTGTCGTGGCAGTGCAGCAGCGACGCGCTGAGCTGGCCCCCGATCTGCTCCAGCTGCAGGAAGTGCTGCGGGGCGGGACGGCCCGGTCACGGCCCCGGCGCGGGGGCTCCCCGGGGACAGGCACGCCGGGAGCCGGGCCGGCCGGGGGCCGGGCCTGTCCGCGCCCCACGCCCGCAGCCCGGACACCCCGAAGCCCTCGGGCCCCGCCGCGCTCAGCGCTCCCCCGGACACCGGGCCCTTCCGAGCCCCTCGGCCTCCCGCGCCCCCTCTCCGCACAGCCCTGTCCCCGCTCCGCCGCACCACGCCATTCCGGATGCCGGTCTTGGCGGCGCCTCCGCCGCCGGCGGTGATGGCGAGGGGCCGCCGCGCGTGCAGGCGGACGGTGTACAGCGGGAACGGCGCCCGGTACAGCTCGGCGGGACGCCGGGGCGCCATGACAGGGACGTGACGTCAGCGCGCCGTGACCTCAGCACGCTGTTACGTCACGCTCCATCCCCCGGGGCTGTGGCCAATCGGGCGCGAGACCACGGGGGGACGCGAGGGGCGGGGCCGCGAGGTCACGTGGGACAGCGGGGACAGCCCGGGGATTGGGGATCCACCGGGAAACGGGGTCCTGGGCACGGGACAGACCGGGGATTGGGGGATCCACCGGGAAACGGGGTCCTGGGCACGGGACAGACCGGGGATTGCGGATCCACCGGGAAACGGGGTCCTGGGCACGGGACAGACCGGGGATTGGGGGATCCACCGGGAAACGGGGTCCTGGGCACGGGACAGACCGGGGATTGGGGGATCCACCGGGAAACGGGGTCCTGGGCACGGGACAGACCGGGGATTGGGGGATCCACCGGGAAACGGGGTCCTGGGCACGGGACAGACCGGGGATTGGGGATCCACCGGGAAACGGGGTCCTGGGCACGGGACAGACCGGGGATTGGGGGATCCACCGGGAAACGGGGTCCTGGGCACGGGACAGACCGGGGATTGGGGGATCCACCGGGAAACGGGGTCCTGGGCACGGGACAGACCGGGGATTGGGGGATCCACCGGGAAACGGGGTCCTGGGCACGGGACAGACCGGGGATTGGGGGATCCACCGGGAAACGGGGTCCTGGGCACGGGACAGACCGGGGATTGCGGATCCACCGGGAAACGGGGTCCTGGGCACGGGACAGACCGGGGATTGGGGGATCCACCGGGGAACGGGGTCCTGGGCACGGGACAGACCGGGGGTTGGGGGATCCACCGGGTAACGGGGTCCTGGGCACGGGACAGACCGGGGATTGGGGGATCCACCGGGAAACGGGGTCCTGGGCACGGGACAGACCGGGGATTGGGGATCCACCGGGAAACGGGGTCCTGGGCACGGGACAGACCGGGGATTGGGGGATCCACCGGGAAACGGGGTCCTGGGCACGGGACAGACCGGGGATTGGGGATCCACCGGGAAACGGGGTCCTGGGCACGGGACAGACCGGGGATTGGGGGATCCACCGGGAAACGGGGTCCTGGGCACGGGACAGACCGGGGATTGGGGGATCCACCGGGAAACGGGGTCCTGGGCACGGGACAGACCAGGGACAGCCCGGGGATTGGGGAAACAGCGGCTCCTGGGGGACAGTGGGACCCCCCCAATACGTGAGGAGACAGAGGTCCTGTAGCTCCATGGGGACCCCGGTGGCTGGAAAAATGGGGCTCCTGTGGGCTACTGGGGGAGGGTGGGAATACCCCAGTGTTTGGGGAGGTGGCAGTCCCGTGTGCCCTGTGGGCTCTTGGAGGACAGGGGAGACACCCCAGTGACTGCAGGGGTGACGGGGGTTCCGTGGCCAGCCCACTGCTGGGGGAGCCGGGGTTCCCGGGACACAGCAGGGAGCGGGCTGTTCCTTGGGACCCTCCAACACCTGTGCTCCAGAAACATTTATTGGGGGGACACCAGACACAAAGACAGGTGACAGGGGCTGGGGGAGCACTCGGCACCCTGAGGGGTCCGGGCAGCCCCCAGCCCTGGAGCAGTGTGTAAGGCACGTGGCTGGGCCGGGGGTACCGGACAATGTCCCGGCCCGGAGAGGGGGGCATCGCTCCAACATCCCCAGGCCATGGTCCCAGAGCCCCTGGAGGGGCAGCCCACCAGTCTCCCCACAGAGACCCAACCACCTGACATTTGGCATTTCCCGGCTGTCTGTGGATGCCCCAGCAGGGTTTGCACCCCCCGAGCAGGGGTGTGGCCAAGACCCCCATGCTGGGGGCATCAGAAAGAGGTTTCCTGCACAGTGTACGTGGGGGCACCAGCATTGCGGATGTACCCCTGTCCTTCCTCCTTCCCCTGCTCGTCGGGGCCGGGGGGGAGCAGGCCATTGGGCACCCGGTTGTTCTTCTCCATGGTGTCCACATGGCTGGGACCCTGTGGGGACAGAGTGGGGGGCAGGGGAGGCAGCAGGAGCATGGGGGGGTACACACCCATGCTGCCCTCCCCCCGGGGTGCTGGGGGTCTGTCCCTCACCTGGACAGGGTCGCCTCCCCCACAGCAGAACCACTGCCGGATTTTGGGGGGCAGGCAGCAGAGCAGCCATGGCAGCACGGGGGAGATGGTGCGGGGGTCCAGTGCCGCCGGCGGCGTGGGGCCTGGGGGTACAGGGCCGTGAGTGGGGCAGGGGGATCACGGTGGCCCCCCCACCACCCCACACTCACCAGTGAGCAGGCTGACCAGGACCCCCACCAGGATGACGGTGGTGGAGTTGTGGGCACTGTACCACATGTAGGACAGGCTGTAGAAGCGCTGCAGCCCGGTGGGCCTGGGGGACACGGAGTCAGGAGGTGTGTGGAGCAGCACCTCCACACCCTGCACACCCTGGGCCCCCCGTCCCGCTCACCTCGGGGGTGCTGATGTGGGGGGCAGCAGGGTGGTAGCCAGGACAGTGCTGAGGTTGCCCACAGTGGGCAGTGCTGTGCTGTTGGCTGGGGAGACCCCCTTGGCCCCCGCTGTGCTGTGCAGGAAGCTGCCAATGCCTATCCAGAAGGCCATGACCAGTCCAGCCAGGAGCCCCACGACAGCTCCCTGCGACAGGGGACAAAGAAGGGCACTGGCCCCCGTCTGGACTCAGGGTGCCCCACACCTCCCCACACACCCACACGGGGCTGGGGGACACTGATGGGGCCAGGGGACACTCACTGTGGGGTTGGCACAGGGGAAGAACATGCCGAGGCAGAAGAGCCCCAGGAGTGGACCCCCCACCATGCCGAAGATGCTGATGGCCGCCTGCGGGGACACGGCCTTCAGCACCAGCCCCGCGCCCCTCGGGGTGCCAGGGCCGGGGGTCCCTCACCCCATCTGGGGTGCCAGAGCCAGGGGTCCTGCGGCCCCGTGCCTACCTGCAGCACAGGTCCCAGCAGGGAGGACACATACGCCATCCCCAGGCATAGCAGCCCGTAAGCGAGAGCTGGGGAGGGCAGCGGGGTGTCATGGTGGTGCTGGGGATCCCCCCACCATGCCAGCCCCGCGGCTGCAGCCCTGGCCACCCCCTATCCACTCACCCAGCAGCTTGGAGATCAGCGTGGCCCGCGACTCTGACAGCCCGGGGAAGTGCGGCCGCACCAGGTCCTCCATGGTCACCGTGGCCAGTGAGTTGAAGGCAGAGGAGATGGTGCTGGGGAGGAGAGGGAGCAGGAGGGGGCTTGGCCAGGACACCTGAACCACCGTCCCAGGGCTGCCACTCACCTGAGGGCACCGCTGAAGAGGCAGGCGACAAAGAGCCCGGGCAGCCCCGGCAGGTCCCGCAGCACGTCCATCACGAAGAACAGCACCAGCTGTGGCAGGAGGTCAGTGCAGGGCTTGGGGCAGCAGGGGACACGGGAGGGGGTCTTAACCCACCTGGTCAGAGGAGGCGTAGCGCTGGCTGGGTGCCAGCGGGTGCTCCCGGTCATAGACGAACATGACGAGGCCGGTGAGGCAGCTGAGGCAGAGCACAATCTGCTGGCAGGGGAACACGGCGTAGCAGGAGCTGCGGGCGCCGTGTGCGTGTCAGACCCGGGGGAGTGAGGGGGGGGCCCATCCCAGCTGCAGGGACCCCCAGCCCCAGCCCCACTCACAGCTTGGCCTCCCGCTCGCTGCGGGCGCTGAGGTAGCGCTGCACCTGCGCCTGGTTCACCCCGTACAGCGAGAGCATCATGAAGATCCCACCCACGGCCAGCGACCAGAAGGTGTGACGTTCCAGGGGGTTGGGGTCCAGGCTGTGGGGAGGGCCAGGGGCGTCATGATGACAGGTGCTCATTGGCACCCCGTGGGAAAGAGGGCAACAGGGATGGACCACCACATGGTCCCTCTCCCCCACCCCAGGCTGCCCTAAGCGTCCCCACAGCGTGACGGGGGGTCCCCAGGAGATCACTCACTCAATGCCGGAGATCTTGCCCTCCTGCTCAGCCACGTGCCAGACACGGGCCATGCCCCCCACCCGCCATGCGCCCACCACGATGACGGCAACCTGCCCCGCCAGCATCACCAGCGTCTGGAACACATCTGTCCAGATGACGGCCTTCAGCCCACCCTGGGGACACACGATGGCCGTCACCACAGGATCACAGTGCCCGCCCTGACGGCAGGGGCACAGGGCACCTGCGGCAGCAGGGACTCACCAGCGTAGTGTAGAGCGTGCAGACCAGCCCCATGGTCAGCACCGCGCTCCAGAGGTCAAAGCCCGTCACTGGAAGTGCAGAGGACGTTAATGGGGTGAGGGGCAGCAGCCTCCTGGCATGGCCCCCCAGCCGTCCTCACCGTACCTGCGTTGAGGGCCAGCGCGGGTGCGTAGAGCACCACGCCCATGTAGATAACCTGCGGGGAGGGAGAGCAGTGCTGAGCCGTGCCCGGCCCCCGACCTCTGCACCCCCACGCCCCGAGCTCCACTCACCATCTGGAAGATGAAGGTGACGGTGCCGAAGACTCGCACCGTCTTGTTGAAGCGCAGCTCCAGGTACTGCAAGGAGAGAGGTCAGGGCACCCGACTGCAGGGTCTCTGTGGTCCCCCTGCGCTCCCCGTGTCCCCTCTGCTCACCTCATAGGTGCTGGTGATGCGCAGACGGTAGAAGACGGGGATGAAGATGTGCGCCGGGATGAGCAGCCCCAGGAAATAGGAGCAGCCAAGGAACCAGTACTCGGTGCCGAAGCGAAAGATCTCAGCTGGCACGCCCAGGATGGCCACAGCTGACTGGAAGGAGGCCAGCAGGGACAGGGCGACGGGCAGGCAGCCCATGTCACGGTTGGCTAGCAGGAACTCCTGCACCGTGCGCTGTCGGTCGCCACTCAGCGCGTAGAACAGCCCGATGGCCGAGGACAGCACCAGCAGCAGCGCGAAGATGCCGTAGTCGATGGCCGTGAACTCCATGGTGAGCGTGTCCCCGTGCCGCTGCCCCGCCGGTGCCGCCCGCGCCCTGCCGGCCTCATGGGCACTCCTGACCCCGGCGGCACGTCCTGACCAGCATCGGCCTGGCCCTGGCAGCTGCAGGAGGGAGTGTCAGTGCTGCAGGGACCTTCGCTCGCTCTGTCTCAGCCTCAGGGACCCAGAGCGGGGGAGAAGAATGGCTGGACCCTCCTCCTCCTCCTCCCTCTGGGCCGGGCTTGGCCACCCCCGGGCCGCCCCACCTGCCCCGCTGAAGGAAACTGGAGAGTCTTCAAAGAGCACCAAGACAATGGCTGCAAAAACAGTCCCACCCAGGCCCCCCGCAGCACCGGCACCACCGGTGCCGGCAGAACTGGCCAAACCCAACACAGCCGCCTCCGGTGCAGGACAGCCCCAATCCCACCTGAGCCAAACGCAACACGACCACCCCTGGAGCTGCACAGCCTTGAGCCCGCAGTGCTGGTCCCACCTGAGCCAAACCCAACCTGGCCCAACCACCCCAGCCTTGCACAGCCCCACCAAACCCGGCAGCACCGGTCCCACCAGCACCTAAGTCAACCCAACCCAACCACTCCAGCACCCCATGGCCCTGTAAGAACTGCCCCTGGTGCAAGAGCTTGGCCAAGCCCAGCATAACTGCCCTGGCCCTTGTGGCAGCCCGATGCTCTGGGGCCAGCACAGCACAGCCAGCGCTGGGGCAGTGGCTGCTGCACCAGAATTGGCCCCACCAGCAGCCCCTGGACCTGCAGAGTACCTGGATGGGGCTGGGGAGGTCGTGGAGCCTGCACCAGTCCTCCTGGAGAGGAGGCACAGGACAGCCTTGTCCCGGAGCACAGAAGCTGGGCAGGGTGGCCCCCACACCCCACATGGCCAGGGATGGACACAGGGGTGGAACGGACAGAGGGGAGCTGGCAGCCTCAGGGGTTCTGCGCATCAGCCAGGTGCAGCAGACACCTGAGCATCCAGCAGCTCTGGCACCCTGACCCTGCTCACAGGGCTCTCCCCAGAGCCCCCTGTGCTCTGCCCCCGCCCCGGCTCCAGCCACTGTGGAACAGGAGGGGACAGCTGGGCACACTGCTGCCCCTGCCTCCCCCCACATCCAGGGGACTGCGGGGACCTGGGAGCAGCTGGTGCCACAGGGCTGTGGATGCTCCCCCCCCGGCCTGGGAGGGGGTGCAGGCTGCAGGGACCCTCTGTCCCAGCCGGGCAGCGTTAGGGGCACAGGGAGGACAAGTCTGGACCGGGGGTGGCAGGCAGGGAGTGGCACAGTGCCTGCTGTGATCCCATCGTGATCCCTGGAGGAATGCTTGCCTGGGGAATGCCTGGTGGGATTAGGCTGAGCCTCTCCTGGCACCCCTGGCACAGCCTGCCTGGACCTGCCTGCCACAGGGCCGTGGGTGGCTGAGCTGGCACGGGGCTCTGCGGCACCGGCAGTGTCTGGGTGGGGAATGGGGTGAGAGGGCAGTGTCTCTGCTGCCACCAGCCCTGGCCCGTCCCTGACCAGGACACGGCTCCAGGCGCAGCAGCTCAGGGCCAGCGTCCAAGGTCACTCCCCACATTCCCCCATCCAGACTAAACATGGGAGGTTACATCGTGTCCCCAATGGTCACACAACCTCCTGAATGGCCCTGGCCCAAGACTCCTATGCCCTACATTCCCCTCAGTGTCCCTGAGGCTCTGCTGCCTCCAGCCCTGGTGTCCCCACATCCCCATCACCTGGTGATCCCAAGCCCTGCTGTCCCCGTCACCCCACTGAGGCCCTGCTGCCCTCTCCCCCAGATGGGCCCAGAATGTCCCCCACAAAACTCAGCAGCCCCAGGCCCCGCTCTGCCAGCCCTGGGGTGCCCCGAGTGCAGAACCTGCTGCCGCCTGTCCCTGCCGTCCTCAGCCTGCCTTCCCCGGTGTCCCCGCTCCATCACACCCTTCCCTGTCACCCGTGTACCCGGGGACCTCGCCTGAGGCGCCCAGCGCTGTCCCCGGTGCCCTCAGGGGCTCTACTCCCCTTCCCCGGTGTCCCCGGTGATCGCGGTGTCCCCCTCCCGGGGCTCTGTTCCCCGTCCCCGGTGTCCCCGGGGCCCCCATCCCGGGATCCCGCGGTGCAGCCGGTCCCGGTGCGGGTGGCGGCGGTGACCTTGTCCCGGCGGCCCCGGTGCAACACCCACCCGCGGCGGCAGCACTCACTCACCCCATGTGCCGCCGCAGCCGGGGCGCGCCGGGATGACGCGGGGGGGGCGGGGCCGCTCCCGGGGCCGCTTCCGCACGGCGGCGTGACGGCATCACCGGGGGCCCGGCGTGCGGCTCCCGGCCCGATCCCCGATCCCCGGCCCCGATCCCCGATCCCCGGCCCCGATCCCCGATCCCCGGCCCCGATCCCCGGCCCCGATCCCCGATCCTTGGCCCCATCCCCGGCCCGGCCCCGCCGCGCTCCGCCCGCTCAGGCGGTCACCGTGCCCCGCTGCCCGCGCTGCCGGGGACCCTCCGTGGCCTCGTTCGGGTCCAGAGCGCGCCCGGCCCGTGGAGGCGGGGGGCAGAACGGGCACGGATCTGCCCCCTCCCGCTCGGTGCTGCCCGCCGTGCGGCCCCGGTGGCGCGGGGATGCTCGGGGCTGGCGGAGCCGTGGGCGGGTTGGCGCTGCTGCTGCTGCCGCTGCTGCTGCCCCGGGCCGCCCGCGGGACCGGGGTGAGCAACGGGGGGACAGGGCCGGGGTCACGGAAACAAGGGGAGGGCCGGAAACGGGGGACTGCGGTGGGCAGAGGATGGCACGGATCAGAGGTGCCCAGAGTCCAGGGAGTGCCCGCACGGGGATGCCCGGATCGAGAGCTCCCGGCGGGGAACCGAGGCCGGTGCGTCCCCGATCGGGGGTGTCCCGAGGCCGGGGGCGCCCGGCCTGGGGGTGCCCGGGCGTCGGGGCAGTGGCGGGTTGCCCCAAGGCCGAGGAGGCTGTCCTTTAACGGGGAGCGGCGGTACCCGGGCTTCGGGGATAGCCGGAGGTCGCGGGGCGCACGGGGGTCGGGGGTGCCCCTGTACCGCCCCTGCCCACTCCCCCTCGACCTCTCCAGGTGTGCGGGCTCTGCCCGGGGCCGCCGCGGAACGGCTCCATCGTGTCCCGGTTCTGTGAGTCCCGGGGCAACACCGAGACCGATGGGCGCTGCTGCCGGGAGCGGGCTCCGTCCCCAGGGCGGCTTCTGGGGTACGGGGGGCGGGGGGAGGACGGGGATGCCGGGGCTGGGGGCGAATCTGGGGTGCTGGGGGCGTCGGGGGCCGTGTGATGGGGGTGCTCGGGGGATGGAGGGTGCCGGGATGGGTTTTTGGGTTCACAGTGGTGTCAGGGGAATGGCAGGGCTGGGGAACGCCTGGATGGAGCGTCCTGGATGGTGGCGTGTGGAGACCAGGTACGGGCAGGGGCCAAGATGGGTGCTGGGGGCCACAAGGGCGTTGGGGTAAAGTGTGGGGAGCAGGCATGATACTGTCTGCCCCAACCACTGCCCTTTCCCAGGCTGGACCTGAGCAACTGCTCCCTGCACACTGTCCCCCCGGGGCTGGCCGAGGCCACTGATGCCATTGTCCTGTGAGTTCCCCTGGGACCCCTCTGGCCCCTGCAAGGAGCTGGGCTGGGCTGGGCTGGGAGAGGGGTTGGGGCAGGTTTGGTGGGACATGCCCATGGGCCCAGGCCAGCACAGCCGTGCCCTGCTGGTCCCAGGGACGGTGGCCACTCCCTGCCCTCATGGCTGTCAGTAACAGTCCACAGGGTGTGAACAAACAGAAACCACCCCCATTGGTAAATGGGGAGCCCTGGGACCTATCTGACCAGGCAGCCTCCCCCCTGTGTCCAGTGGGAGCATGGGACAGATCCTTCTGGAGTTCTGTCATGGTGCACATTGTCACAGGACAGCTCTCCCGTGGGGGCCTGTGCTGGCAGGTGAGAGATGAGCCACTTGGTCACATCTTGACTTTTGCCACAGTTGCACACAGCGTCCTTGGCCCCAGGCTGGAGAGACAGGAGTCAGGGAGGTGACTCCGGACAGCCAGCCACGTCCAGGCCACTGTCAGGTCTCAGTGCCCAGTTGTGCCCAGTGAGCCGTGGTGGCCCTCGGGGCAGCACGACACCTCAGCTCATCAGTGTTTTTGTTAATGACCAAGCGGTCCCTTAGCAGCTCTGCAGAGACCTTTGAGCCCTTGCTGTAGGGCTGCACTCCCAGGGCCTCGGGTGGGGGATCGTGGGTGCATGGAAAGCACCTGAGGTTCAGTGAGGTGCCAGGGGTACCCCCGGTGCCAGATGAGACTGAAGGTCCGTGTGTTCACAGGGACTTGACTGAGAACCCCATGACAGCTCTCCCCAATGGTTCCTTCCTGGGCTTCATCCACCTGCAGAGCCTGTGAGTGCTGGGGGCAGGAGGGGCTGGGGGGTCACCGTGGTGCCCGTGCTGAGCTCTGCCCCCAGCGCGGTGCCGCTGACACTGGAGTGTCCAGGCGGGAGTGACGCCTGGCAGGACGTGACAGTGGATGGGAGCAGCCGGCTGTGCCAGGGACAGAGGAACCCCTGCAACAGCTCTGTGGAACTCGGTATGGTGGGGGACTGACCCTGGCAGTGTGTGCATGGGGCTGGCAGTGGGGTCTGGCCTCGGCCCCTAACCCCTGCTCTGCTCTGCCAGCCTGGCCATGCCCTGAAAACTCTGTGTGTGCCCCTGACGGACCCGGCTTCACCCAATGCCTCTGTGACAATCCCTTCCATGGCTACAAGTGCCTGCGTGAGGTGAGTTCCTGTGGGACTGAACCTCTCTCTGGCTGTGCCCCAGCCAGGTCAGCAGGGGCTGCAGGGAGTGCTGATGCTCACTCCTGGTCCCCGACAGGGAACATTCCCGATGCTTCTCTTTGGAGGAATCCTGGGCACTGCCACTGTGTCCCTATCGCTGCTGCTGTGGGGCACCCAGCGGAGGAAGGCCAAGACCCCCTGAGCAGGGCAGGGGGCCGTGCCTGGGCTGTAAGCTCTGAGGCCTGGGAGGCTCTCGGGATCAATAAAGCTGCAGGTCCTCACTGTGTGTCCGTCTGGTTCCTTCCCGGGGAAGGGTGGGCGCGCCGGGGCTCAGTGGCACGCACGGGAAGGGGCCAGGCCGGTTCCCACACTCCCCACGCTGGGGCCGAAGCGGGGCTGAGCAGCAGGAACGTCCGCAGCGGGACCCGACCGCCCTCCGTCACCTTCCCCAGCCCCGAGGAACAGCGCCTGCCTCGGCTGCTGAAAATGGTCTGTTGGGCAATTCCCCGACAGCAGCCGAAACAGCAACGGCACACATTCAACCTGTCCTTAAACTTTCAGACCAGGGGAGAGCGCGAACGCAGTCCCCCCCTACCACAAATTATGCAGTCGAGTTTCCCGCATTTGGGGAAATCGCAGGGGTCAGCACACCCGGAGTGCAAGGGATGAGCCTCGCCCTGGGAAAACCACCTGCCTGATCATGGTGTCTCCCCTGCCAGGTAAGTATGCCCAACCCCGCCCCACGCCCAACCACCCTGACCGCCCCACGCCTCCCCAACACACGCCCACCCCGACCCCGCCCCCGCACCCAACCGGCCCCGCGCTGCGGCCCGGCCCGCACGGCCCGGCCCGCGCAGCGCCCGCGGACGCGCGAGGGCAGCGCGGGCTCTGCGCGGGCCGTGTCCCGGCATGCCGCGCGCCTCGCCTCGTTTGCATAACCCCGCCCCCGGCCCTCCCCCTCCCTGCCCCGCCCCCTCCGGGCCGCTCCCGCCGCTCCGCGGACCCGCCCGGCCCGGGCACCGCCGGGAGCCCCGCGGACCGCGGCAGCCGCGGCCCCGAGCCCGCAGGAGCAGCTCTTCCCTCCGCTGGGGCCGCGTTCTGCTCGCAGGGAGTGGCCGATGGGGCGATGGGCACCATCTCCCGCTGCCGGAGTTCCCTTTCCCCCGGGCACTGCCCGCTCCTGCCGGTGACGCTCCCGGTGCCTCTCGTCCGGACAGTCCGTTCCTCTCGGGCTTCTCCCTAAGAAAAAAGATTGGCCGAGTGTGCGGCGTTCACTGGGGAATTGGGCAGTCACGAGTGTCTGTCCGCAGGTGCTGATGAACAACTAAAAAGTTCCATTCAAATCTCGAGAAATCATTTCCCCCTTTGAGCTGCATTTCCCCACTCAGGGCAAAGACAAGGTGACGCTGTTCCCCCCCCGGGATACCAGAAAAAACCTCTTTCACACCCAGCACCGCAAAGTGCCTCTTGGTCCCTGGGACCGAGGAGAGGGTGCCGGGGTTTGGGACAAGCCGATGAACGTCAGCACTTCAGTTCCCGGAACTCTTGCACCGCTGTGTCCCAGCGAGTTCGGCTTCTTCTCTGGGGGGATAAGAGCGGTAAATTTGAATTGGCAATAACCCAAACTCTAAAAAAGAGCCTATTAACATTTCCAGACCTCGGTGGGCCTCTCATTTTATCGGGGCTGGTCTTTTCTTACAGGCTTCGGTTCAGCTTTTATCGGACTCACGTTTGTCTCTTGCCTCGTTTTATAAATTAAATTAGAATTTTGACAACTAGATCCCTTGGGTTAATGGCAGTTTAATTAAAAAGGAATACAATTTAGTAAATTAAACAATAATTTGGTATAAAAAATACAGTTTAATAAAAAAAATATAATTTAGCAGAAAATTACAATTTATATATCTAATCTGCCAATAATTAAGCATGATTAAACCATAAGCAAAACCGACCGGGATATGGGGAGGGCTTCTCACCCCACCTCACGTACAAAACCGACCGGGGTACGGAGGGGGTTCCCCACCCTGCCCCACGTACAAAACAAAGCACTTCCAGCTAAACTCATATACCGTGTGCTTATACATATTCATTCATGTTTCCCGTCAGTTTCCTCCTATTTCCCATTTTTCTGACTTTATGTCACTTTTCCTCACAGCACACGCCTCACTTGTTGTTAGGGGGTCTCCAGTCTTCTTTTGGGGTCTTTTGGCGAAGGCTTCTCCTCTTCCTCGTTGTCCTTTGGATAACCTTACAGGTTTGTGTGTGCGTACTAAGCGTTGTGCTATGTAAGTTACTAATTAGTCTTACATTTACTGATTTTAGACCCAATGCCTGAAGTTCTAATTTTGTCTATCTCAAGGCCATTTTTCTCTTGGGACATCACTGATCTTCCAAACTCCATCCTGTACCTCAATTTAACACGTAACATCTGTAAAGGGGTACATCTGCCTTGTAACACCGATTCTTTTGATTGCTTCTGATAATAACTTTCCAAATAGTTACAATTTAGTTAGCACGAATCAATTCCATTTATTACACCCGGGATTCCCAAAGCCCAAAGCAGTGGTATGAGCACACCTGAAACTTCCCCGGGCATTTCCTCCTCTTCCCCCAGGTTTCCCTGGGGAATGGGCAGAGCTGCACTTTCCATGCATTTTCCAGAGGAATATGCAAACCGGACAGAGCCCTTTGGAAAAGTTAATTGCGCTTTTAAGCGGCACAGCAAACCCTGCCTGAGCCACGGCAAAGGGCACTCGGGCACGTGGAGAAAGCGACGGGGTCATTTTGCGTTCCCAGCGGCGAATTCCATGGGTTGTCTGAGGGATTTCCTGCCCCTGAGGGATTTCCTGCCCTGAGAGATTTCCTCCCATTGCAGCAACAACAATGACCTTCCACTCAAAGGTCCCTCAGAGCCGGTAACTATGGACCAAGATATTCCAGTACCCACTAGAAAATCCACTGTTCCACTCCCCGCCTTAAGTGCAACCAAAGGATCGGCCGGGGGAAACAGGAGACGCCTCCGGTCCCCTTCAGTCCAGCCCAATTTCTTCCTCTTCCGATTTTCCCTTCCGTCCCTGCTCGTCCCGTCCTGCCTGCACCCCGCACCCTGATACTTCTGGAGCGCCGTTAATCCCGACTCAGACCTCGTCCCTGAAGTACACCTTGCCTTCTGCCGCTTCGCTGCCCCTGACAAGAGATTTGGTCACTTCTTTTGGCTCTTCTCCTTCTCTTCTACCCCTTCCCATCGTTACAGGCATCACTTGGGATTATTTCCCATCCTCTCTGCCCCTCGTCTTTTGCGGCGTTTCCTTCCTGCCCGCGGCACGGAGCGCGGCCGAGCGCGGCGTTCGGCGGCAGCGCTTCCTTCTCTGGCGGGGTCCGGTTCCGTTCGGGGTCCGGTTCCGTTCGGGACCCGGATCCGTTCGGGGTCCGGTTCCGTTCGGGACCCGGTTCCGTTCGGGGTCCGGTTCCGTTCGGGGTCCGGTTCCGTTCGGGACCCGGTTCCGTTCGGGGTCCGGTTCCGTTCGGGGTCCGGTTCCGTTCGGGACCCGGATCAGGACGGGCCCGGGAGGGGCGGGGGAGGCTCCGCCGCGCCGCCAGGGGGCGCTGTCGCGGGAGAGCGGCGCGAGGCGTGGTTCGGGGGAGGCGTGACCATGCAAATCACAGTGGGGCAGGGGGGGCGTGGTTATGCAAATCATAGTGGGCGGGGGCGGTGCGGGGGCGGTTTATGGGCGGGGTTATGCAAACGAGGTGAGGCGCGCGGCATGCCGGGACACGGCCCGCGCAGAGCCCGCGCTGCCCTCGCGCGTCCGCGGGCGCTGCGCGGGCCGGGGCGTGCGGGCCGGGCCGCAGCGCGGGGCCGGTTGGGTGCGGGGCGGGGGTCGGGGTGGGCGTGTGTTGGGGAGGCGTGGGGCGGTCAGGGTGGTTGGGCGTGGGGCGGGGTCGGGCATACTTACCTGGCAGGGGAGACACCATGATCAGGCAGGTGGTTTTCCCAGGGCGAGGCTCATCCCTTGCACTCCGGGTGTGCTGACCCCTGCGATTTCCCCAAATGCGGGAAACTCGACTGCATAATTTGTGGTAGTGGGGGACTGCGTTCGCGCTCTCCCCTGGTCTGGACGTTAAAAATAGATTAAAACCTTGGCGTTCACTGGAAGAGCGAGCAGAAGCTTTGCTCTCCCTGCTCCTTGTCCCGTAGAGGCTCCGCAGCTTTCAAGGTCCATTTCTGCGCTGTTGAATGATGGCTGGTGCCGTTCGGCGCTCCGCACAATCCCGCCCGGGCCGAGGCAGGAGCAGGTGCTGAGGCAGCTCCGTGCTTTTATAGCCCAAATTAACCTCGAAAGAAACTGGTCACTCAGTTTCTCAAACCGGCCCTCCTCACACGCTGTGCTCCCACAGCCTCCACCCGGCTCGACTCCGGCCTCCCACTCTCCTGTGGAGGGTCTGTGAGCACAGAGGAGCCCCCAGGACCCTGCAGTGTCCCCCAGCACGGGCAGGACGCGGTGTTACCACACGAGTTTATTTAAATAAAACCGAACACAGATGCAGCGTTGCGACCGGTGTGATGGACCAGACAAGCGATGCGACAGGGACACGGCAGCCAGGGCGGGTGGGCGCTGCGAGCCCTTGCGGTGACCCACCCCAACCCCGGCTCCTTGGGGGCCACGGGCAAGAGGAGAGGGCCCACTGCCATTCCATGCCATGGTGAGGACAGGCTCACTCTCCGGGACCCCCGTGGCTGCAGGTGCCCCCCGCTGCCATGGCCGCACTGGGCTGGGGTTTCCTTTTCATCTTCCCAGAAACCTGAACCAACATCTCTCTCCTCTGTTCCGTGGCCTCCCACTCCTACAGGCTGCCAGCCCGGCACTCACTCTGCCACAGGGGTCCTGGGGCCCTGGGGGTCCCAGCAAGGTGAGCAGCACACGGCACCCCGGGCCAGCCCCCGAGGACTCGCTGTTCCTTCTCACGCTCACTGTGGGCAGGCAGGACACCAGGGCGGACGCGGCACTCGCTCACACCAGGGGGACAACAGAAATAAATATGGGGAGGGGGTGGCGTGGGCCAGGCCCAAGCGTGGGGCCGGAGCCCGTCCCCCGCCCCGGCCCCCAGCGCAGCCGCGCTCCTCGCCCCAGGGATGTCGGCTGGTTATGGAGATGGTGGCTTCCCCCTGGAGCTGCCGGAGACCGCGATGGCGTGTGACAGTGCAGGGCGAGGCGCGGGCTCAGACCTCCAATGTCTATGGTGGGGGCGGCGCGGGGGGCGCGGGCGCGGGCCGGGGCTAGTACTCGTCCTGGTCCTCTGGCGGCTGCTCCTCCAGCTCGTCGTCCTCTGGTGGGGCGAAGCCCTCCTGGGGGGAAAGATGGCAGCCATTGGCACAGGGGTGGCACGGCTGGGCACACCAACCTCCACCTGGCATGGCAGGAGGCCTTTGGGAAAGCCCAACCCCGTCCTGGCACCCCACGGAGTGAACGAGGCCAAGAACAACTGGGGGAGAAGGGAGTCCCTCTCCTCTCCCAGGGAAGTCCAGAGAGCGGGACAGGGACACGGGCTGCAGGGGCATCCTGAGGTGCCCGGCCTCACCTCCGTGGCATAGAGGACGCTGACGATGCCGGTGATGATGGGGCTGTTCTCGTTCTCGTGCTCCTGACAGATGAGCTCAATGTCCCGCAGTTTGCTGAAGTAGAAATCCCGCTCCTTCTCCAGCCCATCCACTGTCAGCTTCAGGTCCATCAGCTGTGGGAGAGGGAAACGGCCAATATCTTCAGCCCCCCCAGTCCCACAGTGCACCCCAGCCCCCTGGCTGGGACCCCCTACCTGGCTGAAGCCTTTGGTCGCCCCCAACCCTGCGGTGCCCCCCAGTCCCCTGGCAGGGAGCCCCTACCTGCTGGTTGAGCTCCAGGATCTGCGCGTCAGCCTCGGTGCCGCCGTTGCGGGCGGCGGGCGAGTTTTTCCGTAGGATGCCGCTGGGCACGTTGCCGAGGCGGGCTGGGTTCGGGGTGTTCTTGGGGCCCGTGGGGGAGGTCCTCTGGGGGACTTGACAGCACACGGGGACCAACGGGTTAATGCTGGCTGGGGGGGGCTGCCAGCAGGGACCCCCCCTACGTTGTGTGGGGGCAGCAGTGGGCAGCAAGGGCAGGCAGATACCCTGTGCAGAGCCACAGGCTCTCCCAACTCCAGCCTCCCCCCTGCCTCAGTTTCCCCTGGCAAATCTTGCCCCCAGCCCTCCAAGGGTGCTCGCGGCTCGTTTGGGGTTCAGCATGGGATCTGAGGAGGTCCCAGACCTTGACGGTTCCCACTGGGCCAGCACGGGGAGCCCCCAGGGCTGGGGTGACAAACCGCCCCCAGCCCAGGCTGAGCAGGCAGATGGAGGCAGCCAGGATCCCTGCTCCTCCGCTGTCTCGGTGTCCCTGCAGACCCCGCCAGTCCCCCCGGTCGCAGGCAGGCAGGCAGCAGAGCAGGGCGCAGGCAGGGGTCAGGGGGACGCCTGGCCATGACCAGCACGTCACGGGGTGCAGAGGGCGGGGGGCAGCGCTCGCTGGGGGGCCCCGGACATTACCTGCAGTGCCAATGGGTTTCTTGGGTTTGTTGTAGATGTGATCACCTGGGTTAGGGGGGGGCGCGACGTCCTGGCCCTGCCGCGCCAGCAGCGGGTTGTACTCCTTCCCATCGTAGTTGGCGTCAAAGAATTTCTTGAACCACTGGATGAACTCAAAATTGTCCTGGAACTTGCCCTTCACCAGCCGCTCCACCGCGATGATCTGGGGGGACACGGAGGGGCTGGCAGGGCAGTGCTCCCAGCTGGCCCCCAGCACAGCGGGGATACGAGCACGGTGGGGACACCACGGCACAGAACAGCACGGACCCCGGCAGAAATAGAATCCCACAGGGCAGCCCCTGCTGTCCCCATGGACCTACTTTGTCCACTCCCATCTTCTTGAAGGCGGCCTGCAGCACCTTGAAGTTGTGGATGTACTCGTGCTCCAGCTTGGCCTGGAACTTCACCTTGCGCAGGTGCACGCAGCCGGGGAACAGCATGTCCATGAACTGGCAATACGCAGCCCCTGTGCCGGGCCCACGCCGTGGTCAAGGGGGGCTGGGGGCACCCTGACCACATCCCCCGTGTCCCCTACACCGCCCCACAAGCCCACCTGAGCAAAGCTGCTCGATCTTGGTGTAGTTGAGCTGCAGGGAGTCGTTGACCCAGGCCAACATGTCATGGCGGCTCAGGTTCTCGCTGGTCACCGATGTCGAGTACACATTGACGGCCATGCCCCAGCTGCCAAGAGACAGGGGTCACACCAGCACCCCGGGGCACCCCAACCCCGCACCAGGGACACTGGGATCCGGGGTGTCCATCCCACCCAGATTCCAACACTGGGGGCACAGGCACGCAGGGTGCCCATCCCAACTGTGCTACAACAGCAAGGGACAGCGGGGCCAGGCTGCCACGGTGCAACCTGTGGGACCCCCCACTCCAGCCGCACCCCGAGGTATGGCACGGAGGCATGAGGGGCCCCCAGAACCCCCATTGTGGCCCACCCCACCAGGTGGACCCCTGCCCTGAACAGGGGTACCCAGGGGAGCCGGGTTTGGGGTACTGCTGGGAGTGAGATGGGGATACAGTGCAGGATGTGGCTCATGGGGAAGGGGTCCCAGGACACAGGCATTGCTAAGGGGATGCAAGCACTGCCGAGGGCACTGCCCCTGCACCGAGGGGCTGCTGCCCTGTGTGAGCCCACGGGGCTGCCGGGGGCTTCTGCCCATAAGCAGCTTAGGGCCCCCCTCTCCGGCCTCCGGTGCTGCCTAATCTGCTGGGGCCGGGATCGGGATCGGGGTCCATTAGATCAGGGCTTAGAGGGGCAACATCTGCCGGCAGGCGGCCTGTGCCCAGATGGCTGGGGGATCCAGGACCCCCTGGCTGCAGTCCCAGCATGGCAGAGCACAGGGAGCGCCACTGCAGAGAGGGGGGCACCGAGCCCCAGTCTCACTGTCCTGCACAAAATGCTTTAGTGCAGCGACCGGCTCTACTGCCCCTTCCCGGGAGTGGGGGTCCCGGTGCCCCCGCGGCCCCCCCGCACACCAGCGGCGGCAGCGGCGGCGTTAATCCGCTTCCCTCTTTGGTGAGGGGGGCTGCGGGCCCGGGCCAGCTGCCAGGCGGGGGCTGAGGGGAGGGTGCAGCCCCCCTAGCCCCCCCTCCCGATCCACAGCCCGGGGGAATGAGGGGGGACGCTCCCAGCGCACATCTGCGCCCTGGGCTCGCAGTGCTGGGGGCCTGCGGGGTGCTGCCACCCCGGGGTGCTGTCTCCCCTCAGGGCCCGTTTGCGGGGGCAAAAGGTCCCGGTGGCCGCAGTCCCCCCACTCTCGGGTACAGCACCACGGTGACCCAGCACCGGCGATGTCGCACGGCTGTGGCCGCTTGAATCCCCCCGGCAGCTGAGCCGATCCGTCCCCTGCCGCGGCCGGGACCCCCGGGACCCCCGTCCCATCCCGCCGTGCTACCGCACGCAGCCGCGGGGGGGGGGCGGTATTTTTAGCCACCACCGCAGCAGCGGGAACCGAGGCCCCCGCGCCGCCGCCGCCCCCGGCACGGCGAGATGCGCACCGACCCGCTCCCGGCACCGGCGAGAGCCAAAGCCCGTCCCGCGCCCGTTTGGCGGCATCGCGGCACTGGGGTGCGGGCAGGGGTCCCCCCGCAGGGCTCTCCCCATCTTCCCCCCCTCTCCTGGCTCCGGCAGCGGAGCTGAGTCATGCGCGGCGCTGAGCCAGAGCCACGCGCACTGCGGTGCCGCGGCTGCCGGGTACCGGGGCACGGGCTGCAGCGGGGGCGGCAGCGGGGGCACGGGGCACGGGCTGCCTGCCCGCCCCGGCGAGGAGCAGCTGACACCCCCCTGCCACCGCCGGCCCTTCCCCGAATGCCCGGGGCGGCTGCCGGCAGAGCCGAAGCAGGAGCCCACGGAGAGCCGGGGGGCCGCGGCGTGCCCTGGCTGAGCGGGGGACGCCCCTGGAACCCGGCACAGCCGCCCAGGGCTCTGCGGCATCCTGTCCGTGTGCGCTCCTGGGGGACGGGCAGGCACCCCCAGGTTCCCCGCCGAGATGAACTGAGGTGTCCCCGCTCCAGCCGGACCTCGACCCCCGCACACGCCGGCACGCCTGAGAGCCCGGGGGCGAACCCTGACCCGCGGGGAACACCCTGATCCACACGGAGAACCCCGACACGCGGAGAGAACCCTGATCCTGCCGGGAGCACCTTGACCCACCGGGAGAACCCTGACCCCGCCAGGCACCCGCGTGTCCCGATCGCGGTGCGGGGACGCCGCTCGGTGCCACCCGGTCCGTCCCCACCCTCCCAAACGCCTTCCAAGCCCCCGGCGCAGCGCCGAGCACGCCCCGGTGTAATGACAGGGCAGCCGGGGCCTGCGGCACCCTCCGACCCACTGCCGCCCCGACGCCGGGCGATGGACGCGCCCAGGGCCGGGAGCCTCCGGCCCGGCCGGTTTGCCGCCGGCTCTCGCCAAAAGAACTAACGAAATTAAGAATTCAGCCCGGATTCCCGGCAGGCCGTGAGGAGAGGGGTTGTTGCCGGGCGCCCGGCCAGGCGGGGGACGCTTACCGCTGCATTTTAATTGTCCGGCCAGGAGCTGCTAATCACGGCCCGACGGTGACCGAAGCCCCGGGCGTGCGTCCGTGCCCGTCCCGCGGCGCTGCCGGGGCGCACGCAGAGGTCGTCCGGGCCCGGTCCCACGGTGCAGCCCCCCCGGCCGCTCTGCCCAAACAAACGGGAGCAGAGTGAGGCCGTGAGGTGCCAGCGCGGCGGCCGAGGGCGGCACCGACGGCGGGCACCGGGAGCTGAGCAGCGCGTCGGTGCCGGCCCAGCAGCACCGCGGTGCCGGTGCGAACTGGGCTGCTGCGACTGGCGGGTTCTATTTTGGGAGCCGTCCCGGTGGCTTCTCAAGTGACAAACACGCGAGGGGGGTGGCAGACAGCCCGGCGGGGGCCGAGCGCCGTGCGGAGCCGCCACGGGGCTGCCGAGGATCTGGCAGCGGGCACGGTGGCCCGGGTGCTAACAGCGAGGGCCACTCGCCCACGTCCCTCCCCAGGCGCCCCCCAGAGCCACTTCCCCCCACCCCGAGCAGAGCAGCCCCGCGCCACAGCCCGCGCTGCCGTGGGCACAGGTGGCTTTGCCGGGGGCGGGCAGCGCCCAGCTTCGCACCGGCCCCATCCCCAGCTCCGTACCGGCTCCGGCCCCAGCACCCTTCCCTGTTTCCCGGCGGCAGCGCCCGTCCCGGCCCGCGGCGAGGCAAACCGGCCGTACACGCACCGGGAGCTGGCGGCTCCCGGCGGCGATGCTCGGGGCGCAGAGCGAGTGCCCGACCGCCCAAATCCCCCCGCCCGCTCGGCTCCCGCTAACCTAAATAACTCGGTACAGCGGCGGGAGCATGTGCAGAGCGGAGCCCTCCCCCCTGCTCCTGAAATATTAATGCCGCGGGATGAGCCGAGCTGGCAGAGTCGGGCTGGGTGGGGGACACGCATACCCGGCCGGGACAGCGCGCCTCTGACATGCCGCCGGGCAGGGCTGTCCCCAGAGTGTCCCCACACCCGTGATGGGACGCACCGTAAGGGTCCGCGACATCCCCAGCACCCCAGTCACCGTGAGGGGTGTCAGAGCCGCTCTGTGTGCCCGACCGCGGCGGGAGGACCCGCTCGGGAAGATCCCCGGCAGGAGATGGGATTGGATATCCCGGGAATGGCGGGGGAGCGCGGAGAAGGGCCCCGGCCCCATCCCGACACGCACGCGTCAGTGACACCGTCACCTTACCGGTGACACCACTGTACCGGTGACACCGCCGCCGCCGTGCCGCCATGAGTCCGAGGACCGAGAGCGCGTCACGCTCGGTGTGTCACGGTGACAGCCACCTGCCGCCGCTCCGGACCGCCACGGAGGCATCCCGGGAGCATCACCCACAGCGGCACCCGTGGGACGGGACCGGCGCACCGGCGGTGCCCGAGCGGCGGCGGCTCGGGTCCCGCAGGACCCCCCGGGACCGGAGGCCCCCGGGTGATGGCCGGGAGCCGACGATGGCCGGTACCGGCGGCGATGGCCGGGCCGGTGCTGCGCGGTGCCGGAGCCGACACTACAGCGTGCCATACCGGCGCCGCGCCATGCTGGGGCCGTTCCGTACCGGGAGCGCACCGTGCCGTGCCCGCGGTCCCGCGGGAGCCGCGGTCGGGACGCAGGGGCGGCCGCCGCTGAGTCAGGCCGCGCCTCGCTGCCACCGGCCCCGCGGGACCGCTCGGCCTCCCCGCTCAGCCCTGACCCGTTCGCGGCCCCGCTCCGACCGCTCCATCCCCGGCATTACCGGACGAACCGGCCCCTCTCTCTCCTCCGGACGCTCAATCTCCGGAGGCCCCTCGCCCCTTTGGCCTCGCTTCTCCAGCCCCGCTGCCGGCCCGGCCCCGCCACTCCGTCCCGCAAGGCCCCCCGGCCCCCCCCGCCCGGCCTGCCGGGCGGCGGCGGCCGGTTCGGGGATGCGGGTGATGACGGTAGCGCTGCCCGCTCCCTTCCTTGCCCCCGGCCGGTCTCGCCGCACTCACCGCTCGGCCGCGGCCGCCGCCGCTCCACTCCCCCCGCTCCGCTGCTCCGGGACCGGGACCGGGACCGGGCCGGAACCGCACGGACCGACCGCGCCTGCGCCGCCCCCCCCGCGGGCGGTGCCAACTGCCCCGCCCCGCCCCCGCTGCCATGGCAACGGACCCGGCCACGCCCCTTCTGACCGCTGGCACGGCCTGACCACGCCCCTTCCAGCGCGTCACCTGTCTGGCTACGCCCCTCTTGCTGCCATGGCAACGCTCCTGGCCACGCCCCTCCCGCCATGACAACAGACATGGCCGAGCCCCCGTCGCCATGGCAACGGGCCCGACCAGCGCCCCCTGGTGGCGGGAGGCGGCTTCTGCACCCCCCCGGCCCTCTCGGGGACCCTCCCTAAACACCCCCAGACCTCTCGGGGACCCACCCTAAACACCCCCAGAACCCTCGGGGACCCACTCTAAACACCCCCAGACCCCTCGGGGACCCTCCCTGAACACCTCCCAGACCTTTCAGGAACCCACCCTAAACACCCCGTAAGTACCCCCAGGCCTCTCAGGGACCCTCCCCGGGATCGTTCTGTGATCCTTCAAGACCCCTCTAAGACCCCCTGAGCCTCCCCCGGGATCACTCTGGGACCTCTCCATCCTCTTCCAATCCCTTTGGGATTCTTCAGGGCTTCCCCCGGGATCTCCTCAGAGCCCCCCAGCACTCCTGGGAGCACAGCAGGGTCCCCTCTGGGACACCCCCAGAGACCCTCCTGAGATCCCCTCGGGACCCTTGGGTACCATTGTGAGCTCTCTCTCGGAGACCCCCGAGCCCCAAATTATCCCGGGACACCCCCCTGTAACCCGGGGACACCCAGAGCCCTTGTGACACACCTCAGAGACCCCCGAGCCTACTGGAGACCCCCCCACACCCACATCCCCCCACATCCCCCTGCACCCACCTGTGTTTGTGCATCTGAGCAGAAGTGTCCACCTGGCGACAGGGCCAGCTTTGTCACTCCCCCTTGTCTTACCGTGTCCCCACACGTCCCACTTGTGTCCCCCTGCATGTCCCACATACCCACGTCCCCAAAATCTTCACGCATGTCCCATGTTCCCTCGTGTTCCCACATGTTCATTCATGTCCCCACACATGTCCTCCCTGTGTCCCCATGTATCTCCTGTGTGTCCCTGTGTCCCCTCATGTCCCCCCTGTGTCCCCATGTCACGGCTCTTTCACCTCCCAGCGCTCTCCTGGGACCTGCTTGCCCCCGGGTGCTGTGACCGTGGGGTCCCGAGCGCTGTCCCCAAGGCCCGTCCCAGAGCCCCGGGACCCCCAGACCCCAATGAGGTGCAGGCCAGGAGCTGTGAACGGTCTTTAATGAGCAAACAACGGACGGCATGTTCCTAAACTGGCCGTGGGGACCACCCGGGGGGACACGGGACCCCCGCCAGGTGCCCGCCGGCCCCCAAACACCTACAGGGACCTACACGGGAGGGCACAGGGGACACGGGGGCCAGGAAGGGGCGAGGGGCTGGGACAGCCCCCCATAGCACCAGGGGGGAAAGGGACTTCTGGGGGGGCCACACACACACGGACCCCCGCGGGCAGCAGGGCTGGGGAGCTGGCAGGGCCTGTCACAGGTGTCACAGCGGTGGGACACTGGCACACACGTGTGCAGCTGTGTGACACCTACCCAGGGGCTCACCTGTGCACACGTGTGTGCAAACACCCCGCTGGGCCCCTGCAGGTGTGACACAGGTGTGGGACATGGGTGTGACCCAGGTGTGTGACCCAGGTGTGACCCAGGTGTGACCCAGGTGTGACACACGGGTGTGTGACCCAGGTGTGTGACCCAGGTGTGACCCAGGTGTGACACACGGGTGTGTGACCCAGGTGTGTGACACAGGTGTGACCCAGGTGTGACACAGGTGTGACACAGGTGTGACACAGGTGTGACACCTCTCCCTGTGGGGCTGTAGGAGCTCACGGTGGGGAGGAAGGGGGTGTGTGGGGATGGGGGTGCAGGGATAGGGACGAGGGAGCAGAGATGTGGGTCAGGGATGGGGGCTGGTGACGGGTAAGGGATGGAGATCAGGTACGGGATGGGGGAGATGGGAATGGGGGTCTGGGCTGGAGGGGCTCGGGGATGGAGATGCAGGTGCAGGGTGGAAATGGGGGAGTGCAGATGGAGCTGGGGAGAACAGCAGGGGAGATGGGGGCCAGGGATGGTGACTGGGTTCGGGGAGGGCAGGACAGCAGCAGGGATGGGGGAAGGATCGGGGGGTGGGAGATGGAGGGGAGCAGGAATGGGGATCAGGATGGTGGTGGGGGTTGGGGGTCAGGGATGGGGCAGGCTGCGGCAGAAAGGGGGGGGGTCCCTGCGTCTCCCCTACGCTAGTGACACAAACCACTTCAGAGTATTTCCACGTGATGCACAAACAAGTCAAAAATTCACTGATCCAAATCCAACGTGCAAACAGAAAAGGGCCGGGGGGGGCACCCGCTGCCCCCGGTCCTCCGCGGCCCCCGGCCCCCGCGCACGGCCCCACCGCCGGCACGGCCCCGCCGGCAGGACGGGGGCCGGGCAGGGCCCCCGCGGCGAGGGGAGCCCCGCCGGAGCCGGGGTCCGGGGGCGCTGGGGGCGGCGCCTGCTCCTCAGTTGGGGGACAGGTCCCCGGCTCTACCAGATGCCGCTCGACCGGCCCCCGGGGGGAGCGAGAATCCGGGCCGAGGCTCGTTTTGGAACGTGGTCATCGATCTGAGAACCTGCCGGACACACGGACGGCCGGCAGCGTCAGGATCGGGCAGCTGGGCACAGCCCCATGACCCCCTGGCACCGCTGGCACTGGGGGAGCTCCGTGTCCCCCCTGGCACTGGGGGAGCTCCGTGTGTCCCCCCTGGCACTGCTGGCACTGGAGGAGCTCCGTGTCCCCTCTCCTACGCGGCTGCGCTGCCCCTGGGGCAGCTCTGACAGGCGCCTCTCGCAGCCTTGTGCCGGCTCTGACATTCTCGATCCCCCGGTGCTCAGGCCCTGCCCTCGAGGGACAGAGCGCCCCGGGCCCCCAGAGCACCCAGCAGCTGCCCCCGGCCCTGGCACAGCGCGGGGAGGGGGCTGCCCGGTGCACGGGGCTCCATCCTTCCCTGCACAGACCCCCAGTGCTCCCCAGTGACACAGACCCCAGTGCTCCCCAGTGACACAGACCCCAGTGCCCCTGTCACTGACACAGACCCCCAGTGCTCCCCACTGGCACGGACCCCCAGCCCGCCCCACACCCCAGCCAGCGCAGCCACACGACGGACGGTGCACGGAGGGATGGGCGAGGGCTGGGGCTGCAGATCCGAGGATTGGGGCACCCCGCTGCTCTGCCACGGCCCCTGCCCGGGAGGAGGGGGCTGAGCCCGGAGGTGGGGGATGTGGGCAGGACCGGGGTACTTCGGGTCGTACACCAAACTTCGGGATGCAGTGGGAACGCCCTGCAGGGGTGACGGGGACAGCCTGCAGGAGGGGGTGACAGGACAGCCCTAGGGGAGGGATGCCAGGACACCCTGCGGTGGCAGCGGGAGCCCCCCGGGAGGTGCCGGGGGTAACGGGGGGCTCATGGGGACACCCCGCGGGGCCGAGCGCCCGGCCGGTGGCAGGAGCTGCGGCCCCGCTCTTACCGGAGAGGCTGAAGCTGGACTCGTGCAGGTCCCTCATGCCCCCGTGTCGTGTGGCCGGCCGGGTGGGCGTATCGGCCAGGGGCGTCCCCGTCTCTTTTTTACCGGCATGCACAACCACGGCCACGTCCCCCAGGTACGGGGTGCGATCCACACCCCGCAGCTTCAAACTCTGCCGGGAGCGAGAGAGAGAGCGGAGAGAGCATCAGCAGCCGCGGGGCGGGGGCTGCGGCCGGGGCGGGGGGCCCGCAGCGCCAGCGGGGTGCGGGATGGGGGGCCCTGCAGGGGGGTGGGGGATGGGGGGCTCTGCAGTGGCATGGGGGGCTCTGCAGCGGGGTGCGGGATGGGGGGCTCTGCAGTGGCATGGGGGGCTCTGCAGCGGGGTGCGGGATGGGGGGCTCTGCAGCGGGGTGCGGGATGGGGGGCTCTGCAGTGGCATGGGGGGCTCTGCAGCGGGGTGCGGGATGGGGGGCTCTGCAGTGGCATGGGGGGCTCTGCAGCGGGGTGCGGGATGCCCAGGCACTACAGCGGGGTGCAGGGTGTGGGGCCCTGCAGTGGGGTGCAGAGCTCTGCAGCAGGATGCAGGGCCGTGCAGCAGGGGGGGGGATGGGGGGCTCTACAGCGGGGTGTGGGGTGCAGGGCCCTGCAGTGGGGTGTAGAGCTCTACAGTGGGGTGCAGAGCTCTGCAGCAGGGTGCGGGGCTCTACAGCAGGGTGCGGGATGTGGGGCTCTGCAGTGGGGTGTGGGATGCAGGGCTCTGCAGTGGGGTGTGGGATGCAGGGCTCTACAGTGGGGTGCAGAGCTCTGCAGCAGGGTGCGGGGCTCTACAGCAGGGTGTGGGATGTGGGGCTCTGCAGTGGGGTGTGGGATGCAGGGCTCTGCAGTGGGGTGTGGGGCTCTGCAGTGGGGTGTGGGGCTCTGCAGTGGGGTGCAGGTAGGACAGCAGGGGGATGGAACGGGCCGGGACACGCTGCCACTGGGGAGGGGCACTCGGAGAGATGCCGGGCGGGCTGTGGGGCTGGCGGTGCAATGCAGTGCCAGGACAGGAGCAGGGGCTGGGGGAGGTGGGTGGCCCTGGCAGAGCAGCCCCTCGCCCCGTCCCCCCGACGGAGCCAAGCCAAGCCAAGCCAAGCCAAGCCAAAGCAATCCAAGCAAAGCCAAATCAAGCCGAGCCCATGCAATGCTCTGTGCCCCCCAACATCCACACAGAGCTCCTGACAAGCGCCCCAGTGGCCATCATGGTGGCTTGGCCATCACCTTCCTGTGACGATGCCGGAGCCCCCGGCTGCCCTTCCCCTGCAGCATCAGCACCACGCTATCCCCCCGCCTGTCCCCTACAGCCACAGCACGGGGGCAGAGCGGGTCCCTAGTGACAGGGACGGCCAGAGCTCCTGGGTGTCTCTGCTGAGCAGCCCCAGCCACACGTGTCCCTGTCCCGGAGCATCGGGGGCCACTGTGAGCTGTGGGGCTGCCGTTGGAGAGCCAGCGAAGGGCAGAGCTGGGGTGGGGCACGGGGAGCCTTGATGCCCCGCACGTGCCTTGAAGTGGCCACAGGCCACACGTGTTGGGACAACTGTCCTCTTGCACTGGCAGAGTGCTGGCAAGGACCCAGGGCAGGGTCCTCTGTCACACACAGGGCCCCGTCCCCTGCCCTGTGCTCCTGTCACATGCTCCAGCATGGTGTGGCATCAGCCTGGCACAGACCCTCCTCTGGCACAGCTGCTGTCCCCTTGTCCCCTCCAGCAGCCACACGGTGCAGTCCTGTCCCACACCGCAGCACCGCTCCGGCACGGCCACGACACCGCTCTGGCACAGCCACGGCACCGCTCTGGCACAGCCACGGCACCGCTCTGGCACAGCCATGGCACTGCTCTGGCACAGACACATCATGGCTATGGCACCACTCTGGCACGGCCACGACACCGCTCTGGCACAGCCACGGCACCGCTCTGGCACAGCCATGGCACTGCTCTGGCACTGCTCTGGCACAGCCATGGCACTGCTCTGGCACAGCCATGGCACTGCTCTGGCACGGCCATGGCACCGCTCTGGCACAGCCATGGCACTGCTCTGGCACTGCTCTGGCACGGCCATGGCACTGCTCTGGCACGGCCATGGCACTGCTCTGGCACAGCCATAGCACCGCTCTGGCACAGCCATGGCACTGCTCTGGCACTGCTCTGGCACAGCCATGGCACTGCTCTGGCACAGCCATGGCACTGCTCTGGCACTGCTCTGGCACAGCCATGGCACCGCTCTGGCACTGCTCTGGCACAGCCATGGCACCGCTCTGGCACAGCCATGGCACTGCTCTGGCACGGCCACGGCACAGTCATGGCACTGCTCTGGCACAGCCACGGCACAGCCACGGCACCGCTCCGGCACAGCCATGGCAGTGCTCTGGCACCGCTCCGGCACGGCCACAGCACGGCCACCAGTGTCCCCGTACCTTCTCCCGCTGCACCAGCTTCTTGTAGGCGATGTCCGGGAAGGAGCGCAGTGGGCAGAACTTGCCGGTGCCCTCGGCGCACATGAAGACGCCGTTCTCGTAGACCACGCGCCCACGGCTGATGGTGACCAGGGGCACCCCGTGGCACCGCATGTTCTCGTACAGGTTGATGTCCCCGCCCTGCACCTGGGTGCTGGCAGAGATGGTCCTGGGCAGGGGGACGGGGCGGTCAGTGGGTGCTGGGGGAACGGGGAGCCCTTCCCCGGGCCCTGCCGTGGGCTGCACCTACTTGGTGGCCTCGGGGTCCCAGACCACGACGTCAGCGTCGGCCCCGGGGATGATCCGGCCCTTGCGGGGGTACAGGTTGTGGATCTTGGCAGCGTTGGAGCTGGTCACAGCCACAAAGCGGTTCTCATCCATCTTACCCCCCACCTGCCACCAGAGCGGGGGTGAGGATGTGCTGGGCGCTCCCTGTCACCCCCAAGTGCCCCAAAAATCCCAGGTGTGCTGCGGGGTCACGATCCTTGCCGCGACCCACCGAGGTGCTCTGGGGAGCTCCTTGCCCCCCACCCTCATGCCAGGGGGTGAACACCCCATGGGATGTCCCGCTCCAACAAGGCCCCTGTGAGCCCCCAGCTGCAGCCCCACGCCCAGGCCAGCGGTGCCGTACCACACCGCGCTCCCAGATGATGTTCATGCGGTCCTGCACCCCGCTGACACCGTGGGGGATCTTGGTGAAGTCCTCCTTGCCCATGGCCTTCTGCTTGGTGCTGAAGGGCCGGTGGTCCGAGGCCACGATGTTCAACGTGTCACTGCGGGGGACAGAGCAGGGTGGGGGATGGCACTGCCAGGGCTGCTTGGGGTGCCCAGGGAAAGGAGCACCCATGCAGGGAGTGGGTGAGTGAAGCACCCACAGCCCAGGTGCTCAGCGAGCTGTTGGGAAGCGCAGCAGCCACAGAACGTGTCCCTGGGGGTGCACAGTGTCCAGAGAGCCCAATGCCACCATGTGGGGTGCCCAGAGGATGAGGTGCCTCGAGGCCACAGCACCAGGGGAGCAGAGTGCTTGGGGCAATGGCACAGCTGGACAGCCTGGCACCCAGGGTGGGACACCTGGCTGTGCTGGCCACAAGGATGCCCAGATGGCCCTGGCAAGTGCAGCTGGCAGGGAGGGGGTGCCTGGAACAGGGAGGGGGTGCTTGGGGCAGGAAGGGGGTGCCTGGGGAAGGAAGGGGGTGCCCGGGGCAGGGAGGGGGTGCCCGGGGAAGGAAGGGGGTGCCCGGGGCAGGGAGGGGGTGCCCGGAACAGGGAGGGGGTGCCTGGGGCAGGGAGGGGGTGCCCGGAACAGGGAGGGGGTGCCCGGGACAGGGAGGGGGTGCCCGGGGCAGGTCTCACTTGGCGAGCAGGCTCATGAGGTAGGCGGAGGTGTTGGTGTCGAGGCGCAGCGGCGGCACGGTGACGTAGGCGGCAGCGTGGAACCAGTCCTGGTGGTAGTAGTGCAGCCCGGTGAGCGTGGCGTGCGCCGTGGTCGTCTCCGCGTACACCACCTTCCCTGCCAGGTGGAGGCACACGCGTGTGCAACAGGCGGGCGTGCGGCAGCAGGTGTGCACGGGGCACACGTGTGTGTCCATGTCAGCATGCCCCTGTTCCTGCCAGGGCATGAGCCCTCTGTCCTGTGTGTGCTTACATGTGTGTGTGTGTGTGTGTGCACTGTGTGTGTGTGTGTGTGTGTGTGTGTGCACTGTGTGTGTGCACTGTGTGTGTGTGTGTGTGTGTGCACTGTGTGTGTGTGTGCACTGTGTGTGTGTGCACTGTGTGTGTGTGTGTGTGCACTGTGTGTGTGTGTGCACTGTGTGTGTGTGTGTGTGTGTGTGTGTGTGCACTGTGTGTGTGTGTGTGTGTGTGTGTGCACTGTGTGTGTGTGTGTGCACTGTGTGTGTGTGTGCACTGTGTGTGTGTGTGCACTGTGTGTGTGTGTGTGTGTGTGTGTGCACTGTGTGTGTGCACTGTGTGTGTGCACTGTGTGTGTGTGTGTGTGTGTGTGCACTGTGTGTGTGTGTGTGTGTGTGTGCACTGTGTGTGTGTGTGTGTGTGTGTGTGTGCACTGTGTGTGTGTGTGTGCACTGTGTGTGTGTGTGTGTGTGTGTGCACTGTGTGTGTGTGTGTGCACTGTGTGTGTGTGTGTGTGTGTGTGTGTGTGTGTGTGTGTGTGCACTGTGTGTGTGTGTGTGTGCACTGTGTGTGTGTGTGTGTGTGTGTGTGTGTGTGTGTGTGTGTGTGCACTGTGTGTGCGTGTGTGTGTGTGTGCACTGTGTGTGTGTGTGTGTGTGTGTGTGTGCACTGTGTGTGTGCACTGTGTGTGTGTGTGTGTGTGTGTGTGTGTGTGTGACCTGTGTGTGTGTGTGACCTGTGTGTGTGTGTGTGTGTGTGTGTGTGCACTCTGTGTGTGTGTGTGTGTGTGTGTGTGTGTGACCTGTGTGTGTGTGTGTGTGTGTGTGTGTGTGTGTGTGTGTGTGTGTGACCTGTGTGTGTGTGTGTGTGTGTGTGTGTGTGTGCACTGTGTGTGTGTGTGTGTGTGTGACCTGTGTGTGTGTGTGTGTGTGTGTGTGTGTGTGTGCACTGTGTGTGTGTGTGTGTGTGTGACCTGTGTGTGTGTATGTGTGTGCACTGTGTGTGTGTGTGCACTGCGTGTGTGTGTGCACTGTGTGTGTGTGTGTGTGTGTGTGTGTGTGTGTGTGTGTGTGTGCACTGTGTGTGTGTGTGTGTGAGTGACCTGTGTGTGTGTATGTGTGTGTGTGTAACCTGTGTGTGCCCCGTGTGTAAGAGCAGATCTGGGGCCCCAGGTGTGCTCACCTGTGCCAGGGCACGGCCCCACAGGTACCCACGGGTTCCCATGGGTGCCCTCGTGTCTCTGCATGTCCACAGCTCCACAATCCATCATCATCCATCATCCATCCATCCATCCATCCTCATCCCTCCGAGCCCCAAACCTCCCCAGTGGCCACGTGTGTCCTGTGTCACGGGGTTTTTCTGTACCCACACAGGTGTCCCCGTGTGCTGGGGAGGGAGGTCCCCACCCGTGTCCCCTACCTTGCATCTTGGCAGCGGCGATGACATCCCCCGCGGACATGCTGGAGACGTTCACCAGGTACACAGGACAATGGGTCTGTGGGGAGGGGTCAGTGCTGCTGTCTCTGTGATAGCCCAGCTCCCCGGGGGTTCCTGCACCCCGACTGAGGCCCAGGGACCCCCCATGGAACCGGGATGCCCACCCCCACCGGGTGATGCCCAGGACCACTCACCCGGTTGGCGATGGTGATGACACGGTGCGTGGCCTCAGCTTCCAGCTGCAGAGAGAGCCGGTGGTGACACACGTGACGCACAACGGTGGCACCAACAGGTGCGTGGGTGACACGGGGATGGGTGGTGGCAGCCGTATGGATGTCCTGGACCATCCCAGCCACATCCCATGCCACTGCTGCAGTGACACGGTGACACCTGCCGTCACCTACCTCTTCAGGCCGGCTGATCTCGATGCCCTCTGGTCCCGTAATGCCCAGATCCAGAGCTTCCTTGGCTCCCTGGGGAATTTTTGGGGTCAGGGTGAAGGTTCTGCTGCCCCAGCTGGGTGCCCATTGCCCCGCCCCGCTCTGCCCTCACCTCGGCCACCAGCTCTCCGTTCTCGGCGTGGACGCGGGCGATGGCGCCGATGTCGCGGCAGGCGCGCAGGACCTGGTAGAGCTCGCTGTCCCGCAGCATGTACAGGTCCTTGTAGGTCATGAACATCTGGAAGGAGTTCACCCCCTTCTCCCGCACCAGCGTCTCCATCTCTGCCTTCACCTGTGCCGGGACAGGGGGTTAAAGTGGGGCCTCAGCGCCCGAGGGGCCGCGCTGGGGACACGGGATGTGTGTTCCTGCGTGGTGTGGGCAGTGCCAGATGCTGGGGAGAGCAGAAGGGATTTTCCTGCCCCCAGCGGGTACCCACGCCATCCCTCTGCTGGAAGGGGACTCGGGGCTGGGGTCTCCCTGCAGAGAGGAGCAGCTCCCTCCCTCCCTCCCTCCCTCCCCCTCCGGGAGCCAGCTCTGATCCCACTCCAGCAGCTTTGAGGGGATTGCAGGGGCTGAGTGTGCCGCGGGTTGGGGTCTGGTCACCAGTCCTGCCCGTCGGGCCCCCACGGGGGTCGTGCTGTGGGCTGCTGGGACCACCAGCCCCGGGGACCCTGCTCCCCTCCACGGAGCAGCAGCAGCACCTTCCTTGTCCCATTGAGGGGCCCAGCCCCACAGGGACCCCTTGGCCCGGGGCACCCCTGAGCCCCTGCCCCGCTGAGCCCGGCTCAGGGCAGCTCAAAAGGCATCCTGGGGGCTCAGCCCACCCCCCAAGCAGCTAATGGGATCAGCGGGGCTGGGAATTAGCCCCGGCAGCTGCTCCCGGAGCCGTGCCAGACTCACCTTGGGCGCCCACCAGGTGATGCCCATGTGCAAGGCGTAGTCGCAGCACACCTTGGGGTCGGCCAGGCTGCGGCACTTCTCGTAGGCGTCCAGCAGCGACGTCTCCTTGTCGGGCAGGACGTGGCCGATGATCATCGTCGTGCCCCCCACCAGCGCTGCCTGCGGGGCACAGGGCCCGCGGGGGGGGTCAGGATTGACCCCCCACTGCTGGCACCGGCCCTGCCCTGCCGTGAGCCGGGTGAGCTCGGGGGTCCCGGGCTGGGGGCACCGCGTTTGGGCACACAGACGTGCGGGGGTCCCGGCTGCAGGCAGGGCCCCCGCATCCCCCAAAGGCAGCAGCACATCTGGGCGTGTGACACATCTGGAGGGCCCCATCCTGCCACCACCGGGGCACCCACTGCTCCCCCGAGCCCCAGGCACTGGATTGGGGTGCTGAGGGATCCCGCAGCCCCCCTGGCACAGAGCCCCCCCCGCGGCGGCAGCGTGGGCGGCGGTGCAGGCGCGGTGGCACTGCCGGTGTCCCCGGCTCACCCGGCCCCGCTAATCCCCAAAGCTCCTTTGCCCATCGGCCCTCTCGGGAGCTGCCGGCGCGGTGCCACGAGGCGGGTGACAGTGACAGGGAGCAGGCCTGGCATGTGGCGCCCGTGGGCACTGCCCCGGCCCCTTCCCCCCGGCACACCGCCGAGCCCCCTGCCCAGGGACACCCTGGGGACAGGCACGGCCAGCGCTGGCCCGGCACAATGACTGCTCTGTGCGGGTGCTGGGGACAGTGGGACAAGCTGCAGGGACAGTCCTGTGCTGGCCCCTTGACACTCGGTACACAGTGCCACCGGCACAGGCAGGGCAGAGGGTCCCCAGGCTGGCACGGGGTGCCACGGCCCCGGCGGGGGAGGAGGGGACGTGATGGACGGGGACGTGGGGACAGGCGGTGCCACGCCACAAGGCTCCTGTGGAGCTGATGCTGCTGGGATGCCCGTGGTGCTGGGGCTGAGCTGCCTGCAGCAGTCTGTGCCCCCAGGGAGCCCCCAGAGCGGGGAGCAGACCCCGCTCAGCCCGCGGGGGTACCTTGGTGCCGTGGTAGAAGTCATCGACACAGGTGGCGTTCATGAAGGTCTGGTGGAAGTGGGTGCTGGTGTCGATGCCGCCCGGGATGACGAGCTTGCCGGTGGCATCGATGACCTTGGCACCGCCGGGGATCATCAGCTCGCGCCCCACTTGCTGGATGATGCCATTCTCGATGTAGACGTCGGCCTCGAGGGTGCAGTCGTCGTTCACCACCTTCCCCCCCTTGATGAGGATCCGCATGGTGGCCGCGTTGGCCATCATGGTGCTGCGGGGCAGAGGCAGCACCGGGGTGACCACCAGGAGCCCCCAGGGCTGGGGGTCACTCCACCGCCCACCCTCGCCGGAGGTGCCCCGGTGCGGGCAGGGCTTGGCCCCGCAGCTGCGCATCCTCCATGGGCTGTGTCAATGGATTATCCCGGGAAATCCGCGAAGAGGAGGGGCCCTGGCACGGAGCTGGGGCTGCTTCCCTGCCAGGAACCCCTCTCCAGTGACTCCGAGCTGCACCTCAGCCAGTGCCACCCTGCAGACCCAGCTCCTGGAGCAGGGCTGCCAGACCCCGTCCCTGCCACCCCCCACTGCCACTGCCACGCGCGCCATGGGGACACTGCTGGGTGTCCCCACAAAGTGATTCGCCCAGGGCGGGCTGCCCACCTTGTCCCTGTGAGTGACCAGGACCGGCATGGACAGCACCAGGGCTGGCACCACTCACCGGGGTCTCTGCCTGCAGGCCCACGAGGTGCCAGCTGTGCCAGAGACCCCCGCCCTGCCTCAGCGCTGCCCCAGCCCCCGGCAGCGAGGGGCACCCCCAGACAGGATCAATGAGTCACTCGGTGAAGGTCAAACACCATCGACCCATCAGAGCAGGGACATGTGCGACTCTGCCCACCCGGGGGGCACGAGGTGGGCTGGGACCCCACCAGAGCCCCCAAACCAGAGACCTCACTGCAGAGACCCACAGAGAGACCCCTGCCTCACTGTCCCCACTGTGGGGGCCACCAGGGACCCCCAGGGGCATCGTGGGACAGTCTGGCACGGCCGGAACGACCCCTGCTGTGCCCAGCCCGGGGTGCCCAGCCCCTCGGACAGGCACACCGGAGCCACAGCGGAGCCAGGCAAAGGCTGCTGCTGCTGCTCTGGGGACAGGGGCCTTGTGGCGAGGGGTGGCTGGTGCTGCCACAGCCCCAGCTGGGTGCTGAGACCAGGACAGTGCTCTGAAGGGACTGTCCAGAGCTGTGCCAGGGGTTTCCTGTGCCCATCCCGGCAGCTGCCGGGCAGCAAATGGCTCCTCAGGCACCAGAGCTGGCAGGAGCTGCGGCGGCCGTGAGGCTGGGCTGGGCTTTGCTGGCAGCTGGGCATTCCCAGGCCCAGGCAGCTGCAGGGCTGGGGGCAAGTGGCTGTTCCCAGGGACCACTACTGCACTGGGGGGGACCAATAGCCCTTCCTGGGCCGGCTCCTGTCCCTGGGTCACACAGGGGCTGCCGTGGGTGATGCTGGTGCCAGCTGGCGCCGTGTCCTGGTGCCCTCACCTCGGCTCAGAGCAGCAGGAGCAGCTGCCGGGGTCCTGCAGGCGGCCCCCCTCGGGAATGTCACCGGCATGCACAGCTGTGCCCCCGCTGAGGAACCCCCCAGGGGACCAAGGCGGGGTGGCAGTGGCCTCGTGCAGCGTGCCAGGCCACTGTGGCATGCCGGGCACTGGCACCCAGTGGCGCGGTGCCCACGCCTGCCTCCCGCTGCCCCCCAGGCTCTGCCTCAGGCACGTGGGGAAGCTGCTGCCCCGAGTGAGGGCTGTGCTGGGGGACATCAGGACCCAGAGCTACACTGTGAGGGGTGAGGGGGGTGACAGGAACAAGGGGGTCAGCCCCAGCCAAGGGCTCTCTGAGTCCCCACACCAGTCAGACACCAGGACAGAGATTGTCCTCGGTGGGGTGAGCCCAGAGGGGACGAGCCGGTGCCCACGGTGCCACCGCGGTGCACGCTGGCCCTCTGAGCCCCCGGGACCTCAGAGCAGGGCTGGGCCAGGCAGGAGATGCAGGAAGGGGTGCGGGGGGGAGGCGGCACAGTGCAGAGGGGCTGTCGGGGAGGCGGCACGTCGCATCCCGAGATGAAAGCGGGCTGTGGTGACGGATCTGGAGCACGGAGCACGCGGCTGCCAGCGGTGCCGCAGCACCCAGCACCGTGAGACCCCTGGCACGGGGGAGCGGGGCACGGGGGGCTGCCGTGGGTGGACAGGAGGGGTGTCAGCATGGCAGAGGGGGTGTGGGGCTGGCGAGGGGACAGGGCATCGCTGGGGGCACAAGCGTGGGCTGGCCACCGTGCACAGAGAAGAGCTGGCAGCTCCACGTGCTGCCTGTGGCCACCACGGAGCCACCCACGCTGCTGCCACCACGCTGCCCTCGTGCCGCTGGTCCAGGCACCCTTCCCACCCCCTGCCCAGGGAACCCTCAGCTACGCCCTGCACCGCCCGTGGCAGAGCCCTGATGTCCCCACACCGTGCCCAGCTCTGGATGCCCACAGCGGCCTGTCTGGCACACCAGTGCCCCCAGTTCACCCTCACTGCCCCCAGATCACGCCCAGGGCTCCCACTCGGTCCCCCCAGCTCACACCAGTGACCCCAGCTCACTCCCAGTCGTCACACCGGTACCCTGATCTCACACCCTGTGGCCCCCAGCTCAATCCCAGTGCTCACACCAGTGCCCCCAGCTTACACCAGTGACCTCCAAGCTCAGACTGAGCATCCCCAGGGGCTCTGCCCCTCCGTCCCCCAGCCGGGGCCGCAGTGCAAGCACGGCACCAGCCCCGGTGGCAGCGGGGCCCTTGCCCGCGTTCCAGCCGGCAGCTGCAGCGTGGTGCCACAGCCAGCATCAGCCGGCGGTGGCCGTGCTGGCGCGGTGGCCAGAGGCTTCTGCCAGACAACAGCCTCCTGAGCAGGGCAGAAACGCAGCGTCAGCGCCGGGGGGGCCACCAGCAGGCACCCCGGGGACCCCCGCCCACCCCACGCCGCAGCCCCCCGGCTCGGCCAGCTCGGCAGGCGGTGGCCGCGGCTCCGATTCCCGGCACACAAAGCGGCGCGACCGTTCGGGGGGCTCGCAGCCCCCCCAGCCCCGCCGGCTGCCGCGGGGGCCCCCGGCCGCGAGAACAGCTGTGACCCCGGCAGGACAAAGGGACCCCGGCCCCGGCGGGGGCTGCCAGGGGCACCTGTTGGGGTCGCGGCGGCTGCCGGGCCCGGCCTTTGTGCCGGGGCTGCCGCATTGTGCGGCGCGGCGAGGCCGGGGGCCCCTCACCGCCCCCCGCTTTTGTCTGCGCCGGCGAGACCCCGGCACCCACCCCGGCCGCCCCCGGCCCGCAGCCACCCCGCCGGCGGGGACTCCCCTTTGTCAGGCTGGGCTCGGGGACCGTCACTCCGGGGACACCGACCCGCGACCGCTGCTTGTCCCTGGCCAGAGGCGGCGGCTGGGTGGGCACCGCTCTCCGCCCGAGAGATGCCCCGGCAGGGGGGTCACAGCACCTAGGCCCCCCAACCCTGCCCTGGCTCGGGGTCTCGCTGCCGCGGCCCCACCGACCGTCCCCCCGGCCAGGACGAGATGCGGAGCCACCGAGCCACCGCCCCGGCAAGGACCAGGACACCCACGGGGGCCGCGATCGGCGGGCGAAGGGATGCTCCGTCAGAGCTGCTGCCGCCAAGCCCGGGATGCTGCGGGCGCTCCTTGTCCCCGCGGGCACCTTGGCCCGGCCCGGCCCAGCCCGGGCACGGAAACGGGCACTGAGCGGCCACGCCCGAGCGGGCGCGGGGCGCTGCGGAGGGCCCCAGTGCAGGATGCCGGAGGGTCACATCCCCGCTCCCGGCTCCTCGGCACCCCCCGGCGCTGACCCCCAGATCATTGCGGCAAGAGGCCGGAGCGGCGGTCACCGAAACGGGGCTGCTGCCAGACGGGGGGCTCGGGCCGGGGGTCCCCGCCGGAGAGCCAGGCCGACCCCCGGTGTGGGGCGCCGGGCTGGGCGCAGCCCCGGTCTGGGCCGGGCCCGGGCGAGGCGCGGGGGCGGTGCCTCTGCCGTGGGTCCCCGGAGCGCGATGCGGGGAGTGCGGGGGGTCCCCATGAGGGGGCCCGAGGCGCGGGGGGTCCCGGTCTCGCCGGCCCGGGGCGGCTCCGCAGACAAAGCCCGGGGCCGCCCAGCACAAAGGATGCTCCGAGCCGGGGCGGGGCCGCCCGGGGGACCCGGCGGAACAATGAGCCGGGCCCGGCGGGACCCCCGCCGCCCCCCCCCCCCCGCGCCCCCCCCGCCCCGGGGTCCTCGCTCCGCCGTGCCCCGCGCACCTGCTGCTCCGCTTCCGATCGCGACAGGGCGCCGACGAGGAAGCCCGGCCCGCTCGAGGAGGAGCAGCCGTCCCCGGCATCCCACAGCGCCGAGGCGAGCCCCTCGCGCTGACGCCACACCATCGCCCTGTCGCGACAGGTGTGTCGCCATAGGTGGGCGGCGGCCACATACAGCTTTTCTGGCCGCCGATACCCCCCGAAGCGCCCCGGGCGGCGATGGCGGGGCACTCCCCTCCATCCTCGCCGGTCGATTCACTCGCGCCTGTCGAGACACACGCACCTGTCGCGATTGTCCAACCCGTCGCGACAACGAGCCAGGTCCGCCGGTGCGGGAAAGGAAAAGCCAAGCCCGGCGCGGCGCAGCCCAGCCCAGCCCAGCCCAGCCCAGCCCAGCGCGGCCCTGCCCGGCCCCCTCGGCCCCGCCCGGCCCCGCCGGTACCTCCCGCTCCGGTGCCGCTCCCGGTGCCGCTCCGGCCGCGATCGCCTCTCACCCGAACCTGCGCCGCGGGGGCGGGGCCTCGAGCGCCTGGACCAATCACCGCCCGCTCTGGGCTCTGGGGGCGGGGCCGAGCTCCCAGCAGGGTGGGCTGCGCGCGACCTGACTGACAGGCGGAGGGGGCGGGGCCAGGGCCCGAGTCCCCGCCCTCCGGCACCTGCACGCGCCGTTGCCTTGGTGACGGAGCGCGCCAGGAGACCCCGGTGACCCCTGGACCCCCGGTGACACCTCCGGAACATCCCCGGGACACCCCCGGGACACCCCCGGGACACCTCCGGGACACCCCCGGGACACCCCCGGGACACCCCCGGGACACCCCCGGGACCATCCCGGGACACCCCCGGCCCCTGCCCACAGCCCCTCGCCCCCTGCCCCGTATCCCCCTGTCGGTCCTGGTGGCCCCCGAGCTCCTGGCACAGCCCATCTCAGTGGCCTCAGGCTCCTGACCTGTGGCGACAGGACACGATGTGTCCCCAAGCCTGGCGGGCTGGTGGCACTGGACACTTGGAGTGATGGATGTGGCCCTTGGCCTGTGGTGCTGGAGCTGGTGCAGCAGTGGGGACACGGGGCTGGGCCATGGAGCTGGAGGAACCTCCTGCTTCATCCCCACCCTAATGTCCACTTCCTGTCCCATCCTGTCCCAACCTGTCCCATACCATGCCATGCCATGCCATCCCATCCCGTCCCGTCCCATCCCTGTTGTCACCCTGTTGTCAGGCACTGTCCGACTGTGCCAGGTGCTGAGCACTGAGCCCTTTGGTGTCTCTGGGGCTTTGCTGTCTCCCCTGGATTAGAGGCACTGTGGGCACACGTTCCTTCTGTCTCTGCCAGGACCCCCAGGTCCTTCCCACAGAGCTGCCCCAGCCCATGTCACTGCCAGGGGCTCTTCCTTCCCCAGGGCAGCATGTGGCATTTGTCCCTGTCATGTCCCTGCTGGTCCCTTCTCCAGCCAGGCTCGGTCCCGCTCGTCCCTTGGGCACGGGGACAGGTCTGCACACCTGGTCATCACAGTCACAGATCTGTGCCAGGGCCTGCCCACCCTCACAGGGAAAAATCCACCCCAAAATCCCATCCAGCCCTGCCCTCTGGCACTGGCAGCCATTCCCTGGCTCCTGGCCCTCCAGCCCTTGTCCCCAGTCCCTCTCCAGCTCTCCTGGAGCCCCTTTGGGCCCTGCAAGGGGCTCTGAGCTCTCCCTGGATCCTTCTCCAGGTGAGCACCCCCAGCTCTCCCAGCCTGGCTCCATGGCAGAGGGGCTCCAGCCCAGGAGCAGCTCCAGGGCCTCCTCTGGGCTCTCTCCAGGTGCTGCTGATGTTCGGCCCTGTTAAGATCCAATTAGTGGGAGATGCCTCTGCCTGAATTAAGCTGCAAATGAGATCCTATGCCAAAGCCAACAGTATGGATTTTACTTAATGATTGTGAGCTAGAGAGATAAAGAAACAGAAAAGTGGAGAGAGAGGGAGAAAGAGAGAGAATCCCACCTGTGGATCCAGCAGTGCCCCCTTGCTCCTTCTTCACCCCGGGCTCCTCAGTGCTGGGCTGGGGGGCCTTGTTCATAGTTCTGCATGGAAAGGGGGCTGGCTGGAAAATCCACAAAGTCTTGTCCTCACTGTCAGATCTTTTCCCTATTTAAACATTTTAGCCAACAAAGGAATTTGTGTCATTGGCTACAAGTTACACAGTTCTCATGTTAATTAGTGGTCTACCTTCCATTGGTTAAAGATGTCCCTTGCTTCTTATGCTAATTAGTCCCCTGCTCAGTATTACTCTCCTTTTGCATCGGGGGTTTTTGGGTGTCTGGGCCCTGAGTCACTGGTCGCCATCTGCCCCTGCTGGAGTTAGCCCTTCTGCTGCTGGGGCAGAGGCAGCTCAGCTCCCCAGCTGGTGTTACCATTTTCTTCCTTCTCTCGGGGTTTCTGCTGAATGTCCTCGTGGCTGGTGAGTTCTTCATTCTTGGTTCCACCCCCAGTGGCACATCCTTCTTCCCAAGCTTTGTTAGCCCACCCTAGGTACAAGATCATTGAATTTATCTTCCTCACACCTGGGCACCAGTTCATCCAGTGCCCAGTTCCAGGTATCCACAGGGCATATTTGGGGGTTTTGGGTGGCCATTGGCGGTCACAGCTGCCTTCTGTCCATAACTGAGGCGGTGTTTGGCTGTGACTCGTGTTTGACACTTGCTTCTCTCCACGCACTGCCACACTGGGGATGTTTTGTCCACACGTGTTAAACCAGGATGTGCCGATCTCGAATCTTCCAGACCTGGAATTGGCACCTTCCTGACACAAATTCCTCCCCTCCGTGGCCCTAACGGTGTTGGACACAGACACTTGTGCTCTAGCTCTGAACAGCCCCAGGGCTGGGGCAGCTCCAGGGTGGGGTCTCAGCAGAGCAGGGCAGAGGGGCACAGTCCCCCCTCTCCTGCTGCCCCGCCGGGGGATCGGCAGCACCGCGGCTCTGGGAGCCGTGTCCAGCCTCTGCCACCACGCTCTTCTCCTCTGCCACCACGCTCTTCTCCTCTGCCACCACGCTCTCCTGTGCCACCACGCTCTTCTCCTGTGCCACCACGCTCTTCTCCTGTGCCACCACGCTCTTCTCCTCTGCCACCACGCTCTTCTCCTGTGCCACCACGCTCTTCTCCTCTGCCACCACGCTCTTCTCCTCTGCCACCAAGCTCTTCTCCTCTGCCACCACGCTCTTCTCCTCTGCCACCACGCTCTTCTCCCAGGGCTGCTCTTGAGCCCGCTCATGCCCAGCCTGGACTGACCCCGGGGTTTGTCCCAGCCCAGGTGCAGCACCAGCGCTCGGCCTTTTTGTCCCTGTGAGGTCACCCTGGCCCTTAGCAGCCCCCAGGTCCCCGAGCTGTCACCTGTCACAGCCACTGCTTGCCCACCCCATGTCCACCCACCAACCCAGTGTGCCCTGGACCATGCTCCAGGCAATGGGGGAGCCCCAGGAGTCTCACCTGGCACCGCTCAGCTGGAGGGGAAACTGAGGCAGGAGATGTGCCGGGCAGTTACCTGACCCATGGCTCACGTGGCAAAAATGGGGGGTCCCCACTCTGTTGGGGGGCTCTGCCCACAGGAGCTGGGCTCATCCCACAGCCCCCACACCTGGGACTGGGACCCCCTGGCACCCCGTTACTCATTGGGAACCCCATCACCTCAGGGCTGGGACCCCACCACCCACAGGGACCCCGGTCCTCTCCAGGACTCCACAATCACCTGAACTCCACCTGCCAGGGCCCCACCACCACTGCTGCTGGGACCCCCCCACGCACTGGGACTTGAGCACCTGCACTGGGACCCCACTGCCCCTGCCAGCCCCCAACAGGGGGGACTCCAGTGAGTCCCAGCACCTGCCAGGGCCCCACTGTCACCAGGGCCCCACCAACACCCGGATCTCGCTGCCCCCCAGGACCCCAGCACGACAAACAGACCACACAACCACACAGAGGGATTTTTTTTTTTCCTCTCTTTTTTTTTTTCCTCTTTTTTTCTCTTTTTTTTTTTTTGCACAAAACAGGACATTTATTCAAGTGTTCTCCAGCACAAGTACATTAGAAAGGAGCTCGTCTGTATTATATTCTTCTGGGCACCAAAGAAAAAGAAAAGGAGGATGGGATGGAAGCGGGACGGACAGACTTTCTACATCTGCTGCACGCATTGACCTTTATTAGTTCAGAACAGCTATGTCACGAGCAATACTCACACAGATACAACAGCGCCGGGCGCCCGCGGCACCTCCGGCCGTGAAATGCACAGTTCAGCGGCAATAAATAGAGAAGCGACCCTAAAAAAACAAACCAACAAAAAACAGGGGCAACGAACCGAGAGAGAAGTAGAAAATAAACCGGGGGGTTGGGGCTGGGAAAAGGGGAGGGAGAGCAGCCGGGGCGGCCGCGGTGGCGCCGGGAATGAGGCGGCGGAGCCAAATCAAAGGGAGGAAGGAGGGTACCAGCTCTACGCGCGTATTCCTCGGGATGATGAGTACATGATTCCCACAAATAGTTAAGCGTCAGCTACTTCAATGTCTAGGCTAAAACACATGAAATCTCTCGTTTAGTTTTCAAGTACAAAGTTAAAATGCCTTTTTCTTTTTTGTTTTTTTTTTTAATAATAATATATAAGAGTAAAATAATAGTGCTCTTTGAAACTCCACTACGAGAAACAAAACAGTCATTGTCCAGACAGCAGACTTAATTTAACAATATATATTTTTAATAAAATGTTTTAGCACCGTGTTTGTCCCCACTCCCTCGGCGGATCTTAAGGAATTTAGGCCTTGCTGTGTTGTTTTGAGTTTTCATCTAGGGCTGTGCAACAGAATTTGTCTGGTTGTTTTTAAAAAAAGACGTGAGTCGGGTAGGTTAAAAACTGAACTCTTGCCCCAGGCATCCCCACGGTCCCCACCGCCGCCGGCACCTGTTCCCAGCAGGACCCTGCTCCCCGCCGGCCCCCGCGCCACAGCACCTGCTGGGACCCAGCCCCCAAAGGTGCGGCGGGGCCGAGGGGTCCCAGGAAGCGCTGCAGGGCTGGGCTGAGCCGGGGCGGCCCCCGGGGTCCGCTGGGACCCCCAAAGCCAGCGCGTGGCCGTGCAGCACCCGCCGGCAGTGCCGCGGGACGGGGCAGCACCGGCACCCGGAGCTGCAGGGCCACGCAGGGGCAGCACCCAGAGCCACGGGACTGTGCAGGACCAGCACCCAGAGCTGCAGGACCGAGCAGGGTCAGCACCCAGAGCTGCAGGACCAAGCAGGATCAGCACCCAGTGCCACAGGGCCGTGCAGGACCTGCCAACAACGTTGCAGGGCCATGCAGGACCAGCACCCAGCACCTCAAGGCCATGCAAGATCAGCACCCAGTGCCACAGGGCCGTGCAGGACCTGCCAACAACGTTGCAGGGCCATGCAGGACCAGCACCCAGCACCTCAAGGCCATGCAGGATCAGCACCCAGTGCCACAGCGCCGTGCAGGACCCACAGACGATGCTGTGGGATCATGCAGGACCCACATTTGCCACGGTGAGGCCACGTGGGGCCTGCAATCAGCACTGCAGGGCCATGCAGCACTTGCACCCGGGTCTGTGGGGCCGTGCAGGACCCACAGCCAGAGCTGCAGAGCCCTGCCGGACCCACAGCCGGTGGCATGGAGCCATGCAGGACCTGCAGCAGTGCTGCAGGGCCATGCAGGACCCGCAGTGCCTGCCATGCCCCACACAGGATGCCCAGGGCCACACCAGCCCCACAGACGGGGTCATGGGGCCAGGTGGGCTCAGACAGCAGCAGGCAGGACCTGTGCCTGGTGCAGCTGTCCCGTGCCATCCCGTGCCATCCCGTGCCATCCCGTGCCACCCGGCCCCGGGAGCGAGCAGGAGCACCGGGGCCGGTGCCCTCCCGCCCGCCACCTTCACTCCCCGGCAACGCCAGGCCCCGCGGTGCCCCCACCGCGGCCGCCCGTGCCGGCTCAGCTCCCCATGCCCCCCGCGCCCAGAGGGGCCCCCAAGCCCCCAGTAGCACCAGGAGGGAGGGCAGGTGGGGGCCCCGTGGCCGCCCCTCGCCAGCCCCGCCGCCGTCGGTCCCAGCACCTCAGAGCGCACGGGCCGCGGCTCGCTGCCATTAGCCAGCACCCCGCAGCGAGCGCGGCCCCGGAGCCCGCACCTTTCACAGTTAGAGAAGAGACAGCGACGGGCCCAGGCCCTCCGGGAGCCTCCCCGCGCCCTAGCACCATCCCTGCCCCACCGGCTCCGGCCGCCCCGCGGGCACCGCGGCCGCCAGACCAGTAGCACCATCCACCGCACCGCCGGCACCTGCCCGCGCTCCGCTCGCACCGCGGCTCCCGGCCCCCGCGGCCGCCGCCACCGCCGCGGTGTCCCCGCGGGCACCCGTCACCCCCGGCGGGGCACGCGGCCGCCCCACGCCGGGCACCGAGGGGACACGCTCGCTCCAAACCGCGCGCGGGCAGGGGAGCGACGGCCCGGCAGCCGCGGTGACACTGCCAGGGTCCCGTCCCGGCTCACCGGGGCGTCGCCCTCCTGCCGCCAGCCCGGCCCCGCGGATGTAGCACCAGGGTCCGGGACCCGCAGCCATCCCCGTGCCATGCCGGACGCGCCCCGGCCGCGCTCCGGCACCGGTGCCCCCCTGCCCTGCTGGCGTCCCTGCCACCGCCCTCGGCGAGAGCCTGTCCGCGGCACCGTGCCCCGTGCCGCCCCGGCGGGCAACGCCCACGGCGAGGGGCACGGCCGGGGGCAGGAGCCCCCTGCCGCTGCCGGGGCACCGGGGGACACCCGGCACCGGCCCTGCCGGACGCCACGTACGCAGAAGAGCACCAGTACGCGTGGGGTGGCGCCGGCCGGGCAGGGGGGCACCGCCGAGGCGCTTCCGTTCGGGACAGAAAAAGGTTATTGCATGACTCGGGATGGAGACGCTTCCGCCCGGCCGCCCCGGCCCTGCCGCTCGCTCGGAAAGGCCCGGCACGTAAGGCAACGTGGAAGCTGATGTCTCGACTCACCCCGCTGTGTAAAGCACCATTATGAAGTCAGGTTGTACAGTAGTAACAGTACCTTTTATATATATATATATCTATATCTCATATCTATCATATATATATAAACTGTAAACAAGAGGTAACAGCGGCTTCTAGGATCTGCTCTCTTCAAGGTTTCCGTGTGGTAGGCACCCAAAATACTGTAGAAAAGGTGTGTGTGTGGTGTGTGTGTTCCCGGCCTCCCTGCCGGGTTGGCTCCATGTCACCAGAGAGCGGTGCTGGTGGAACAGAGCGAGGCTCAGCCGCCGGGCGCTGGAGCCGCCGAGCGCTGCCGGAGCTGGGGCCGGGCCGGCCAGGCGCGAGTGCGGACGGAGCGGAGCGGTCTCGGAGCGGGTCTCGGAGCAGAGCGGGTCTCCTTTGCCTCCGCCTCCCTCCCGACTGGGCTTTCCCGCTGCCGTTTCCCCCTCTCCGAGAGCGGCACTGGCGACGGCATCTCGTCTCGCCCGCTGCTCCGAGAAGTGGAAACCAAACCGACAGGAAAACCCAGCCAGAAAAGAGCGGAAAATTAAAAGGTTACCCAAAAAAAAACGGTTTTGGTTTCTTTTCTTTTTCTTTTTTTTTTTTTTTCTGTTTCATCATCGTTTGTTTGCTTTCGCCGTCTTCGTTGTTTGTTTGCTTCTTGTGGTTTTTGTTTGTTTTTAAATAGCTAAAGCTGATCCTGGGAAATTCCGGAGAGGACACCGACCCCTTTCGCTCAGGGAGACGTGTGCTGGGTTCCCGTCGGGCTGCGAAATCCCGTCTCTCTTCTGGGTGCTGACTCTTCTCTCATTCCGTGTGTTCACTTCTCTTGGCGTGGATGGGTTTGTTACCGACTCGCTCCGTGTGACCAGTTCCTGCCCATCTCTAAACGCAGGCAAAGTATTCCTTCAGGGGCGCGAAGAGGTGGCGGATCACCGGCACGCTCCAGGACCTGCCGAGCAGTCTCTGCCGGGCCAGGCGGCTCATGTTGGACACGTCCGTGTAGTGCACGGGGAAGCCAAAGACCCTGCGGGACGGACGGGGAGGGGTCAGGGGCGCGGCACGGGCGGGACCCGGCGCGGCGCCCCGGCCCCGCCGCGGTACCTCTCCATCTCCGTGCACCACAGGATGTCCTCCTTCTCGTTCATGAACACGGGGAAGTGCTGGTCCTTGCCCTGCTTGATGGAGTTGGAGCGAGTGGTGATGGTTCGCACTTTGCTGAACTGCAGGAGGCACAGGCTGGTCAGGCTGGGGCGCGATGGAGCCCCCGACACACCGGGCGGGCGACTCCCACCCTGGGAACCCCCACCCTGCGCCCCAGGGCGCCTGGGACTGCTGCTGACAACACTGGGCCCCCCCTCCTGTCCCTTCAGGCACCCCCTCAGCCCCCAGCCCTGGCTGACCTTTGCTATCCTGCCGTGCTCCAGGCACTCCTGCAGCTCCAGCTTATCATTGACGGTGGACGCGAGTGGCCTGGGGGGAGAGGGGGAGAGATGGTGGGCAGGGGGTGGCAGCGCTGTGTCCCTGTACTGCCCCGCCATGGGCGCAGGGCAGGTCTCCAGCTGGGGTTTGTGGGGGTCACAAGGTGGGCATGGCTCTTTTGAGGGTCTGTGGCAGGTGATGGGCAAGAAACAGCCAATTCCTGTGGGAGCCCATCCGTGGCCACTGGCTGTGGGCCACCACAGCCAACATCCAAGAGGGACACAAAGGACACCTTAGTGCCACCCCTGCAGCACAAGGGAGCCAGGACAGGACCAGCTACCCCTGGACCACCATAGGTTTCTAGGGTGTGCCACCACCTCCTTGTGAGATTCCTGCTCTTACCCAGCACCAGGCCAGGGGACCCCCGGAGCCACATCTGGGCTGAGGGAGGACCCAGGAGTGCAGCCCACCCTCCCAGAGCCAGGCCAGGGGCTCAGCCAGGGGCTGCTCTCACCAACCTGTTCATGCCAGGAAGGTTCCCCCAGAAGTAGCGTGCCCGGTGCGCTGCAGACACTTCTTTGGCATCAATCATGACGGGATTGGACTGAGGGAGGGGGAGCGGGAAAGGTCAGTGGGGCTGGGAAGCCCCTCGCTGTGGGGGTGGGACCTGGGGGTCCCGGGGTCGGAGGGGGGTGACCCCAGGTGGGCACTGACCTCCAGGAAGCGTGAGATGTCCCTCTTGTCGCTCACCCCCATGGCCACCACGTTCTCAAAGAGCCAGAAGAAGGGCCGGTCGTCACCCTCCTTGGGCCGGGCTTCGTGGAGCAGGCGGTAGAACTCAAAGAAGAGGCGTCCAGTGCCCTCTGGGAGGACAGAGGAGGGGCTGGGGTAAGGGCTGGGGGTCTCTGTCAGCCCTGGGGCCAGACCCACCCCAGTGGAGCCCCAGCCCTCTCCTACCATAGAGACCCTTCCTGGCCGGGTTAACAATGGACAGGTCGTTGCAGGGGCTCCCCCCAATCACCAGATCAAAGGGACCCCACTCTTGTATCTGCAAAGAGAGAGGAGAGCTGGGGTGAGCCAGGGCTGCCACAGCCTGGGGACAGGGGGCACGGTGCTGGCCGAGCTCCCGGAGGAGGGAAGGGACCCTCCAGGACCACCGAGTCCTACTGGCTGTGCCCAGGACACCCCGGCACTCCCAGACTGGGCCCGAGCGCTGTCCCAGCGCTCCTGGAGCTCTGGCAGCCGGGGCTGGGGGTGCCGGGGCCGCAGGGAGGGGGCTGGGAGCGGCGGGACGGGACGTACGTGTTTCTGGGTGACGTTGCGGACGTCCCCGACGTACATGATCTTGCCCTGGTGCCTCACCATGCCCACGGTGATGGAGTCCTCGCACACCTCGGAGGCGATGTACCTGTCCACCTGGATGCCCAGGTCCTTCAGCACCAGCAAGCCTGCGGGGAGCCACGGGGAGTGGGCCGTGCGCACGCACAACGGGCCCCCAGCACCGTCCCCGCCTGTCCCGCGCCCCAGGGCCGGCCCCCTTCCTGCTCCCCCTAAGTGCAGGAGCCCCGGGGTGGACACGACAATGGGGGCTGCCCATGGGAACAGCCACACATCTGTCCACACCCTGAGACCACCGGCTGCTCTCACCCCAGCAATCCAATCCCACACGCACCCTGGGGGGGCCCTGCAAGGGCCATGGGGCCAGGGACCCCCACCCACCTGTGGCGATGCCATCAAAGAGTGACAGCACCCGGATGGGCTTCCTCTTCTCAGCGGGCACCGGCGGGTACACCTTCGGTGGGTCCTGGAAGCCACAGGGTCAGCAGGGAGGGGACGGGGTCAGCGGGGAGGGGACGGGGGGGTCAGCGGGGAGGGGACGGGGGGGGTCAGCGGGGAGGGGACGGGGGGTCAGCGGGGAGGGGACGGGGGGGGTCAGCGGGGAGGGGAGGGGACGGGGTCAGCGGGGAGGGACACTCACAAACTCCTGGTCGTGGTTGTTGGCGAAGAACATCTGCAGGCGCGAGGGCCAGTCCTCCCGCCGCCGCAGCAGCCCGTAGACGCCCTTGTGGCCGCACATGTAGCAGTTCCAGGGGTCCTCCTTGATGGCCGCCTGCGCCGCCCCCGGGCCCACCAGCAGGTCCACGCACTCCACGCAGAAGCACCTGGCACAGGTGGGAGCCAGGGTCAGCAGTGGGGCTCGTGCCAGGGTGGTGACACCACCAGAACCCAGCCAGCTGCACAGCACGACTGGGGGGCAGCACCCACGGGGGTCCCACACACCTGTCCCCACGCAGCCGTGGTCCGAGACCACCGGCATCGCCCAGCTCCGTGCCGGGACCGGCGCGTTGCCAAAGCCTGCCCCAGCCCTACGGCAGGACCGTGGCATCACCAAAAACCTCAACATGAAAACCTCAGTCCCACACCAGACCTGGGACATCACTGCAACTCCTGAGCTCCACAGCGGTACTGGAGCAGTGGCAGAACCTCCCCCAGCCCTACAGGACCTCGTCACTCCCAAAACCTCCACACCTGGACTGGCATCACCCAAAACTCCATGGCACAACCATGCCATCTCCAGTCTGGGGCATTACCAAAACTTCCACCAACCCCACAAACCAGGACCAAGGCACCACCAAAACCTCAAACCACAGCTGGCATCACACAATCCCCATGCCAGGACTGTGGCATCACCAGGACCCCCAGCTCCATCCAGGTAGGACCAGGGCATTGCCAAAACTCCCACAATCCCACACCTGGACCAGAACATTACCAAAACCTCCCAACCCTACAAACAGGGATTGCAGCATCATCAAAACATCCCAGTCCCAAACCAGGACTGGCATCATCAACAGCCCATAGCAGGAATGTGGCACCATGAAAATCTTTCCAGTCCTGCACTGGGACATTACAAATCCTCCCAGCCCCAAAGCAGGACTGGCATCACTGAATTCCTACACCAGGACTGAAGCATCATCAGAATTTCCCATGCTGGGACTGTGGCATCACCAAAACATTCCCAAGCTCCACACCAGGACTGGCAGCACCTGATCTCCATGCCAGGTCTGTGGCACTACCAAAACCTCTCTAGCTCCACAAAAGGACTGAGGTATCACAAAATATCCCAGATTGGTGTTGAGGTGAATAAATCTGGTCCAGGTAGTGGGTCTGAGATGCAGCCTGAGCTGCAGAGGTTGAGCTCTGGGTGGAACTGCTGAGCTTTGGAATAACAAAGAGGATGAGAAAGGGTGACCCAGGCAGGTGAATGGACAGAGACACAGCAGGAGTCAGGATAACATAACAAAGGAGATAAAGAGAGCTGTCTGCCAGCCAGGTGGATGGACAGAAGCTGAGCACTCTGGAGGAACAGAGAGTGAGACTTGTAGAGGGGGACACTGAGGGGATAAAACCGAGGGGTTCTTTTGTTTGGATCCCTCTTTGGAGGCACCAGCTCGGGCTGTGTTTGTATTTCTGTGCCACAAATAAATGGCTTTACTGAACAAGACATCTGAGACTGCCATTGGAAACCTGGGCTGGAACACCAGGAATCCTGGTGAGGAAACAGGGTCTGACCGGCCGTGGGGAGCTCAGCAGGGCCAGGTCACCGGAGCCACCACAGCCAAGGGGGGCCCTGCCCACAGCAGTGACAGTCTCAGGAGGCTCAGGAATGCTCAGACTGGGAAGTTTCCTTAATGACATCACCAAATTCCCATGCCAGGACTCAGCATCATCAGAACATCCCAGTCTCACACAGGACCGGCATCACTGACCATGGTGGGACTGCGGCATCACCACAGCCTCACACCCAGACTCATGCCAGGACTGGGACATCAAAGCCTGACACAGGGATAGCGGCACCACCAGAACCTCCCAGAACCATGCCAGCTCTGGCATCACCATACTGCCTGCTCCTGTGCCACAGCCCACAGCACTGCCAAAACATCCCAGCCCCAAACCAGGACCAGCACTGCAAAAACATCCCAGTCCCAAACCAGGACCAGCACTGCAAAAACATCCCAGCCCCAAACCAGGACCAGCACTGCTCAATTCCTACACCAAGACTGCAGCATCACCAAACTTTCTAGTCCCTTATGCAGACTGCGACATCACCAAAACTCCCCAGTCCCACAACAGAACTGGCAGCACCAAAACCGTGTGGCAGGAATGTGCCAGCCTCATGCCAGGCAAGAGTGAGGCCCCAGCAGCAAAAGCTGCACGGTTCCACCCCAGCCCCATGGCACCCCCAGCCCCACACCTGCAGCAGTTGTTGTTGCCACACATGAGCACCTCGCGGCCGCCGCAGCAGATGGTGCAGTAGGACTGGTACCCGTCGTCGTCGTACTGGTACGCGCACTCCAGAAAGCAGTTCTGGGGACAGCCAGGGTGTCACTGCGGGCCTGGGGACGCTGGGGACCCTGTGAGACCCCCAGGCCGTGGCCCCTGGCCCGGTATCACCCCTTACCTTGCAGTTTTGGCACATCCCCCCGATAAACAGAGGGTGCTCCAGGGTCACATTGAGGCTCCCGCAGGAGATGCAGATGTCTGGCAGAGAAGGGGAAACATCACCCTGGCACCCCAGCCCAATGTGGGGGCACCCCAAGACCTGTCCTGCAGTCCCCCAGGACACACTCACCCCATGCTGGGGTCACAGCAGAGCTGGGGACCAAGCCTGGGAGAAGCAGGCAGGACTCCCACTGCCCTCCAGCCCCACACCCCAGACCCCAACAGCCCTGGGCAGTGTCCTGAGGGCCCCTGCCACCATCCAGGGTGGGCCACTGCTGTCCCTGCTGCCAGCCAGGCTGAGGGATGGGACAAGCCTGGCCTTCTTTCCTTGAGCTGCCCCCATGCTCCTCTGTGCCCCTGAGATGCCCAGGCAGGGCAGGACAGACCCCCAGCCCAGCCCTTCCACACGTGCAGGATGTGCCCCAGTGCTACACTCACCCTCGATGTTCCTGCACTTCTGCCGGACCTCGTACACCAGCCGCTCTGGGGGAACAGGGCGGTCAGGGGGCCTGGCCCCAGCCAAGCCCCCTCGGGACTGGGGGAAGGGAGGGACTCCCCGGGAGGGAAGGACCCCAGGAGAGAAGGGGGCCTGGCCTGGAGCAGCTCTTGTCCCCCCTCTCCCCAGTGAGCACGGCCAAAGCAACCCCCCGAGAGAGGAGCGGTGGGCATGGGGGCACCCGCAGCCCCCCGGTACCTCGGGTGCGCTCGTCGATGATCTCCTTGACCTTGGGCTTCTCCTGGGTTGTGCTTTTGCGGGGTTTTTTGGCGGGTGGGGGCGGTGCGTAGGCGGCTGCTTCGGGCTCGACCCACATCTCTGTGTAAACTTCTTTGTAGGGGTTCCGCTCCTCTGCGGGACCAGGAGGCGTCAGTCAAGTCCCCCCATCGTGTCCCATCAGCAGGGTCCCAAGCCCCACAGCGCGTCCCTGCCCCGGCCTGTCCCACGCTGGTGACACCAGAGCTGGCAGCGAGTGACCCCCAGAACCCCGGGCACGTGCCCCCAGTGCCTCACCCCTCACAGGGCCTGCAGCCCCGCTCACCTTCGGGGGGCTCCAGCCCCTTGGGGCCGGAGGGCTGGAAGCCACCCAGGGCCCACTCGATCATCTGCTTGTTCTGGATCTCCACCACCTTGGACGTGTCCGTCTCGTCGTTCTCGGGACACGCGGGGAAGATCTTCCCAGCCCGGCTGCTGGCCACCTGTGGAGGTGCAGGTGTCACCCAGCCCCACAAGAGGGTCCCCCATCCTCAGCCCTGGGGACTGCTCCTGCAGCGCCCAGCCTCGGGGGGACCAACAGGGTCAGGAACCTCCATGAGAGATCCCCAGCACTGTTGAGAACCCCCAAAGCCAGGATCTCCCCAGAAGAGACCCTCCCAGCAGCGCTGAGTGATGTCCTGAAACGCCTGAGCCCCAGAGACCCCCAGAGTCCCTGACCTCCTCCCCAGACCCCCCCCACAGCCCTGCTGGGACAGGGGATTCCCAGACACCCCCAAAGCCTCCTTAGCGAGCACACGTGTCCTTAGGGGATCCCCCAGATCCCTCTGCCTTTTCAGAGACCTCCAGGTGGGGCAGGAGGGGAGGCAGGGCCGGGTCCTGGCAGGGTGGAGAAGCCCCTGCCCCGGGATGTCCCCCCTCACCTGCAGCACCTCGTAGATGGCCTTGCGGTACATGGGCTGCTTGTTGTAGGTGGCCTGGTGGAAGGCGCTGGCAAAGGAGCTCAGGGGCAGCAGCTTCTCCACGCACACCTGGGGACAGGAGCGGCCATGGGGACACCCGGAGCAGGGCTCCTGCCCCCCGGGCCCCCGCGCCACTTACCACCGAGAACTTGCCGTCCCCGAACCACATGACCCAGCGGGTGCCCTCGGCCGCGCGGCTCCGGCCCGTCATCCACCAGGACACGATGCGGCCGGGCCACCAGGAGAAGCCGCGCAGTTTGCCCCACACCAGCTCCCCGATGCCGAACCCGCGCCCGTCCTGCCGGGGGAACACGGGGGTCGTGGGGGGGTCACACGAGGGCCTGGCCCCGCAGCGGCCCCGCTCTGCCCGGCCCTGCCCTCACCTCGTACTCGGGCTCGTCGTCGGCGGATTTGGAGGCGTTCTTGTCTCCGGCGTCGGCCACGGCGGGCTCGGGTGTGGTGGCCACGCTGGGCGAGGCGGGGTCGGTGGGCTGCTGCGGGGCGGGCGGGGGGCTCGCCTCCTCCTCCTTCTGCGCCTCGGCCCGCGCCGGCTCCTCCACCACGTTCATCACGGCGATCACCTTGGCCTTCTTCTCCGCCTGCGGGGACGGGGCAGGGCATGGCCGCCGGCCCGCGGGGGCACAGCGGGGCATGGCCCGGGCCCTGAGGGAACCCCCGGCCCGGCCGCCAGCACCCACCGCGGGGCCTGCGGGCGAGGTCCCCCGCCTGAGTGTCCCCCTCCTGTCCCCCGGGACCCCCAGAACTTATCCCGGGAGCCCCGGGGCCCATCCCGGGACCCCCCGCACTCATCCCGTGACCCCCGGAGCCCGTCCGGTACCCTCTGTACTTATCCCGGCACCGTCGGAACTCATCCCGGTTCATGTCACCCTCTCCGGGTACCCCCATCGGGCCGTCCCCGTCCCCGGCCTGATCTACCCGCGCGGCGCGGGCGCTCCGGCCCGCGGTGGTCCCGGTCCCGGTCACGTACCCGCGGGGACCGGCCGGGCCCGGGCCGGGGCGGAACGCACGGAGCCGGAACGCGCGGAGCCGGCCGGGCCGGTGCGGGTCAGCCCGGCGGCCCTTTGTCTGGGCTCCCGGTCACGTGGTGCCTCCCGGCCCGGCTGGTTGGCTGCGGCGGGGGGGGGGGGGGGGGGGGGGGGGCGCGCGGGGGGCACGGGCCGGACCGGAACCGAAGGGGAACCGAAGGGTCCCGAGTGGAACCGAACGGAACCGAAAAGACCCGAGCACAATCGGAGTAACCGAGAGGAGCCGAAGAGACCCGAACGGCGGCCGGGCCGGTCCCGAGGGGAACGGAGCGGACCCGAAGGGATCGGGCAGAACCGAAAGGACCGAGAAGAACCGAACGGAGCCGAGAAGCACGAAGGCAGCCGAGCGGCCTGCGGGACGGATCCGAGCGGTTCCGAGTGGAACCGAGCGGTTCCGAGCAGAACCGAACGAAACTGAGCGGACTCCGGGCACAGAACCCAACGGAGCCGAGCGGTCCGGCCCGGTCCCGGTCCCGCTTGCCCGGTGTCGTCCCGGTCTCGGCCCCAGTCCCGGTCCCGGTGCTTCTCGTCCCAGCCCCGCTGTCCCGCCGGTGCCTCGGTCCCGGCCCGTCCCTCCCGGTACTCACGGCCGTGCTCCGGTCCGGGCTGGGCTGCGCCTCACGCCGCGGGGCCGCTCCCGCCGCCTTTTGTCCCGGGGCCGCGGCCCCCCGGCCTTTGTGCGGAGCGCCGGGACGGGGCGGGGGCGGCGGCGCCCCGGGGGCCTCGCCCCGCACGGCTGGAGCCGCCCCCGCCCCCGCACCGGTGTCCCCAGTGCCACCAGCTGGGGATGGACACCGGCCACACTGCCCCGGTCAGCCCGCTGCGGACACCCGCCTGCTACCGCATGGCCCGCTGCGGCCCGGTACAGACACTGGTGCGGGGCCGGTACCGGCTGCACTGACCCTGTTCGGCCCGGTACAGACACTGGTGCGGGGCCGGTACCGGCTGCACTGACCCTGTTCGGCCCGGTACAGACACTGGTGCAGGGCCGGTACCGGCTGCACTGACCCTGTTCGGCCCGGTACAGACACTGGTGCAGGGCCGGTACCGGCTGCACTGACCCTGTTCGGCCCGGTACAGACACTGGTGCAGGGCCGGTACCGGCTGCACTGACCCTGTTCGGCCCGGTACAGACACTGGTGCGGGGCCGGTACCGGCCGGGCTGGCCCTGTTCGGCCCGGTACAGACACTGGTGCGGGGCCGGTACCGGCCGGGCTGGCCCTGTTCGGCCCGGTACAGACACTGGTGCGGGGCCGGTACCGGCCGGGCTGGCCCTGTTCGGCCCGGTACAGACACTGGTGCGGGGCCGGTACCGGCCGGGCTGGCCCTGTTCGGCCCGGTACGGACGGGACACGCTCGGGGGCCCTGCACAGCCCCTGCCCCCCCGCCAGCCCGGCGGGCCCGGGGGTCCCACGGCGCGGTGGCTCCGGGACCCCTCCGTGTGCAGGGGGCACAAAGGGCACCCCGGGGAGGACCCCTGCCCTGCCACCCCCTGCTCGGGGGTCCTCGGGCCACCACCTCATCCCGGGACCCGGAAGGACCCCAATGCCACCCTCTGGGTGCTCCCCGGGTGACAGTGGGGTGACAGCAGGGACACCCCGCTTCCTCCAGCCCAGCTCGGGCTTTGGGGACACGGCATGTTTGGGGACACGAGTGGCGCTGGGCCAAAGGACACGACACGGGGTGGGTGACACCCGGAGTGTCCTGGGGCAGGGTCACAGCAGGACCTCTTGTCCCTCCCCCAGCCAGTGCTGGTCCCGCCGGCCCCGCTCTGCCCGGGGGGGACAGGAAATGTCCCATCGCCGGTCGTTAAGGGACATCGTCTGGATATCCCCGCTGGACAATTGTCCCAACCGATTCCTGCCCTGGGGCCACCGGCAGCTCTGCCAGCCCCGTCCACCCCCACCCTCATCCTCAGCTCCATCCCCAATCCCTGTCCTTGCCTCACCCCCACCTCATCTTCATTCCACCTGCATTCCCACCCCCATCCCCTTTCCCATTCCATCCCCATTCCCTGTCCTTGCCCCACCCCCAACCTCATCTCCGTCTGCACCTTTATCCCATCCTCATCTCCATCTTCCATCCTCATCTCCATCTTCCTCCCATCCTCATCTCCATCTTCCTCCCATCTTCATCTCCATCTTCCTCCCATCTTCATCTCCATCTTTATCGTCTTCCTCATCTCACCTCCATTCCATCCTCAGCCACTGTTCTTGCCTCATCCCCATCCCACTCCCACCTTCATCCTTTGCCATCCCCATCATCCCCATCTCCCTCATCTTCATCCCAATGCCATGCCTGTCTCCATCCCCATCTCCACAGCTGGCACAGGGTGGCCACAGGGCTGCCAGCGTGGACATGAGAGGGCCAGCACCTGTCCTGGATGTCCCTGTCACCGTGCTGGCCCCAGGTGTCCCTGTCACCGTGCCAGCTGCACCTCTCGGAGGCTGAGGGGATGAGGAAGAGGAGGGCAGTCTGGAGGGGCTGGGTTGTCCCTATGCCCACGTTAGGGGGGCTGGTGACCCCAGCTGGGACAGACAGTGGAGTGGGTGGCACAAAGGGGGTGGCCCCAGCACCAGCCAGGGATGGGGGCAGCTGTGAATGGTCACTGGGCCAGCAGCCAGTTCTGCTCCCCAAAACCATGGCCCAGAAGTGACCAGTGACAGGTTTGGAGGTGCTCACGGCCTGGGGACCTGCACGGTTTGAGGAGTTCCAGGAGGAACCTGCCCGTGCCGAAGGCTCCAGTCTGGTGAGATGAGGCTGGACACGGGGGCTGTGCCTGGGGACCCCTTCCAGGAAGAGGGAGGGGGTCACACCCTGTGGGACAGCGTGAGTGTACCAGCTGTGCCCTGTGGGGACACTGCAGCCGTGTCAGCCGTGCCCTGTGCCCCATGGCACGGCCTGGCCATGCCAGCCATGCCCCGTGGGATGCCCTGGCTGTGCCGGGCTCCACGGTCCCTGTGGGTGCCAGCAGGAGGGTGCCTGGCAGCAGGGTTATAAGCAGTGCCAAGGAGGTGGCACAAGGGGACACGCTGCCAGGGAGACACGCTGGCAGTGGGGGACAGTGCCGAGAACGGGGTGAGGGGGGTGTGACCCCGGGGCACCCGCAGAGCCCCTGTCCCTGCTGGCCACGAGCAGCCGCCGGCACCGCGGCCTCCCCGTGCCTACGGCAGGCTCCCGCCGCGAGCCCGGCTGCGTCACGCGCCGGTTCCCCGGGAAACCGGCAGGAACGGGCGGCACATCCCACGGGAGCAGGAGCAGGACAGGCCTGCCGCCCGCGGCTGCGCACACCGGGGCACGGGGCTGAGGAGCGGAGCCAGACTCGGGTGCCAGGGTCCGCCAGCCCCAGGGCACGGCCGTGCCGGAGCGCCCCGTGCGCCCACCCGAGCCCCCTGTGCGCGCCGGCCGTGCCTCGTGTGCCCGTTCAGCCCCGGCCCTGCGCCACCGACGCCCCTGCACGGCCGCGGCAGCCTCGGCGGTGCCCTCACCTCCCGCTTCCAGCGTGCCAGCCACTCGTCCCGCTTCCTCTTGCTGATGTAGTAGGGGTCCCCGGCCTGGAAGGTGTGCCGCTGCATCGGCCGCTGCCGCAGGCTCGACTCCCAGCCCAGCCCGCCGCGGAGCCGCCCGCGCGAGCCCTGCGCCGACACAGAGAGAGGGGTCAGGGCACCGCCGTGGCAGCGTGGGGCGAGCCACGGGCCGGCCGTGGGGACAGCAGAGGGGACACAGCAGCTGCCCGCTCGTGCCTGGCAAGGGGGGCACCGCCCGCCTGGGCACACGTGCACACGGACGTGGCCTGGCCCGTGTGTGCACCAGGAGCTGGTGTCCAGAGATTCTGGGGAGAAATTCTTCCCTGTGGGGAGGTGGTGCCCTGGCACGGGGTGCCCAGAGATGCTGTGGCTGCCACATCCCCGGGAGCGTTCCAGGGCAGACTGGATGTGCCTTGGAGCAGCCTGGGACAGTGGAAGGTGTCCCTGCCTGTGCGTGAACTTTGAGGTCCCTTCCTGCCCAAACCAGCCCAGGATTCAATGACCTGGATGCCATGGCATCACACCACACCCAGCTGCACCTTGGTGGGCACCACCGGCACCGTGCGGGCACAGATCCGACCCAAACAGATCTGAAACGCTGCCCGGAGAGCTGAGGGAACTGAGGGGAGGCAAGGGAGGGCTCAGCCTGGGCAGGCACCGTCCCATGCAGGGCTGCAGCGGGGTCACTGACCCAGCACATCCTGGTGCCACCCCGTCCCCAGCACAGCGACAAGCGCTGCCCAGTGTCTGGCTGTGCTGTGGCATGGGAGCCCAGGACCCCCATCCTGTGGGAATGTGGGCCCTGCTGCTCCCCCACGGCCACCAGCGCCGAGGGAGCAGGGAGAGATGGTGCCCGTGGGCACGAGGAGCACCACATCGGCTGTGGGGCCGTGCCCATCTCCTGGGCACAGCCTTGCAGGGTCCAGCCCCAGGCCATACTTGCCTCCATTTTCAGGGTGTCGAAGTTGTTTTCCTCCTTCTCGTCCTTGCCTGCACATGGAACAGAGAGCGGCCGTCAGCCGGCGTCGCTGTGGGGCCGCGGGGCCGGGACCCCGCAGGGCGATGGGGCCCACCCAGGACCCACGGGGGAGACAGAGCCCACCCAGGACCCACGGGGGAGACAGAGCCCACCCAGGACCCATGGGACCCCACCCAGCCCGCCCGGGGGGGCCACCCTGTGCCGGGCCAGGGTCTGCGGCGCTCCCGGGTGGGTGCTGCTTCTGGGACACGGCTGCTGCTCCTGCCCCGGCCGGGTTTGGGGTCCGGGGCAGGGACCCCCCCGGCGGGCAGGGGAAGCGGCGCAGCCCCGCTGCTTCCTGTGCTCTCGGCACATCCGCGCCGCAGGTCGTGCCGAGGCGCTGCCAGGAAAGTGGCTAAAAATAACCCCGAGTGTTTCGGGGGGTGAGAACCGCCGGGGGCCGGGGGAGCGGGGGCACTGCCGGGTGCAGAGGGGGCTCCCAGCCACTGCTGGCATCCCTCAGCACCTCACCCTGGCTGCTGGGCACTGGCCACCCTGGCACAGAGCCTGGGGTGGCCCCAGCCCTGTGTGACACCGGGACAGCACCCACAGCCGGCACATGGGCACCCAGCCCCCCAGGGCAGTCGGAGCCCCCCAAAGCAGCAAGGCCTGAGTAGGAGAGCGGCCCAGAGCTCTGCTCTGAGTGCTGGGGGACAGCAGGGGAACCAGGGAGGCTCTGGGAGACAAGGGGGCACGCTGCAGGACACTGGGATGCCAGGGGACACCTCGGGACACTGGGGAACAGGAGTGTGTGTGTGCTCCAGGTACGCCCAGGCATCCCATCCTCCCAGGGCTGCCCGCAGCCACGGGGATCTCAGGTGGGGAAACTGAGGCACGGCAGAGGGGGCCGTTCTGAGATGCTGGTCCCCTCTGTCTCCGGGACTGGTTAAACTGGGGGGTGCTGGCCGAAGTGGGGATTTCCCGTGGCTGCGGCTCGACCCAGGAGCCCCGTGGAGCCCCGGGCCTGGAGGAGCAGGGGAGGGTCGGGCAGGAGCCGAGCCCGGCGCTGGAAACGGCTCCTTGCGGGGGGGAGCGAGCTCCCGGCGGTTTCACAGCTGCCCCGGCCCTCCTGGGGCTCACGGACCCGCTGCGACACCGTCCCCACCCGGCAGCGGGTCCGGCTGCCCCGCCGGGGCGGCCCCCGGCCCTCCCCGCTCCCCCCGAGCGCGGCTGCGGCGCTCCCGCGGCTGAGCCTCGTGACTGCGGCAGCATCTGCAGCGTGCAGCTCATCCATCCAGCCATCCAACCATGCCTGCCTCTTCCTGCTCCATCCCTGCCTCTCCAGCTCCATCCCTGCCTCTCCATCCCTGCCTCCTCATCCCTGCCTCTTCCTGCTCCATCCCTGCCTCTCCATCCCTGCCTCTTCCAACTGCATCCCTGCCTCTCCAGCTCCATCCCTACCTCTCCATCCCTGCCTCTTCCAACTGCATCCCTTCCTCTCCATCCCTGCCTCTCCAGCTCCATCCCTGCCTCTTCCTGCTCCATCCCTGCATCTCCAGCTCCATCCCTGCCTCTCCATCCCTGCCTCTCCATCCCTGACTCTTCCAACTGCATCCCTTCCTCTCCATCCCTGCCTCTCCAGCTCCATCCCTGCCTCTCCATCCCTGCCTCTCCAGCTCCATCCCTGCCTCTCCATCCCTGCCTCTCCAGCTCCATCCCTGCCTCTCCATCCCTGACTCTTCCAGCTCCATCCCTGCCTCTTCCAACTGCATCCCTGCCTCTCCATCCCTGCCTCCTCATCCCTGCCTCTTCCAACTGCATCCCTGCCTCTCCATCCCTGACTCTTCCAGCTCCATCCCTGCCTCTTCCAACTGCATCCTTGCCTCTCCAGCTCCATCCCTGCCTCTTCCAGCCCCATCCCTGCCTCTCCATCCCTGCCTCTCCATCCCTGCCTCTTCCAGCCCCATCCCAGCTCTCCCCTGTCCCTCCCGGACCCTCCCTGGCACCAGCTCGCCATGGCCAGCCAGTCAGTCTGTGATGATTCCAGGCAGGAGTGCCAGAGCTGGGAATGCTGAGAAGGGTGTCCCGAGGTCCAGAGGGACCCTCTAGGGTCCAGCCCGTGCTGTGACCTCTGGTGCTGTCCCCTGGCAGCCCCGAGCGCTGGGCTCACCTGCAGCCGCCTCCCTAGAGGTGTCACAGCCAGGGATCCCCGGGGCTCTGCAGCTCCCTCAGCCTTATCCCGGCAGAGCCGCTCCAGCCCTGCAGCATCACAGGGTGCTCGGCGGGCTCTCCCCAGCCTGTCCTGTCCCGTGTGTCCTGGGGAGCCAGCGCTGGGCCACGATCTACAGGGTGGCTGCACTACCTGGGCACCTCCTGACACTGCCCAGAAATGTCCTGGGACCTCTGGGACACCCAGTGCTGACCTGTGCCCAGCCAGTTGCTGGGACTGACCCCTCAGGGCGCTGGTTCCTCAGCCCTACCCCGGCACCAGAGCCGGCTCCTCCTGGGCACCGTGCACCCCTGGCACGGGCAGGGCTGCCACGGGGGGCACACGGGCCAGGGAGCTCTCAGAGGTGGCCAGGGAGGTCTCACAGGTGGCCAGGGAGGTCTCAGAGGTGGCCAGGGATCTCTCACAGGTGGCCAAGGAGGTCTCAGAGGTGGCCAGGGATCTCTCACAGGTGGCCAGGGATCTCTCACAGGTGGCCAGGGAGCTCTCACAGGTGGCCAGGGACGTGCTGGCAGCACCGAGCACAAGAACCGGTGCCCCTGCTCCTGCCATCGGCAAAGGCGGTGACGGGGGCCGGGATGAGCGCGTGGGCGTAGCCCCCCACTCCGACCTGCTGCCCCCACCCCAAATCCCGCATGGCACCGAGGGGCTCAGCCCTTCCTCCTCCTCCTCCTCCTGCGGCAGCGCTGCCCAGCCCGGAGCCCTCGGGGATCCCCGGGGGCCGGGCCCTGCAGCGGGGAGCCCCCAACGCTGAGCTCTTACTTTTCTCTGTGGCTTCCAGGAGTTTCCTCCTCCCGCGTTTCTTCTGGGGGTCGGAAGGGGCCAGCTCACCCTCATCGGCCGGGGCGTCCAGGCCCTCCTTGGGGGTGCAGCGGCCGTTCTCCAGCGCCCGGCCCGTCTCTCCGTCCGCCAGACTCTCCGTCTCGTCCTCCTCGGGCCGGCCGCCCTTGGGGCTCCCGGCCTCCTCCGCGTCCCCCTCCACGTCCCCGTTGGGCAGCGGCTCGGCGGGACTGGCCTCCGGACAGGGCGGGGGGCACTTGGGGACGGCCGCGGTGTCTTTGGGGGTGTCACTGCTTTCCGCCTGCTGAGAGGAGGGGAGGGAGCTGCGGTGGGTGCTGGCAGGGGGGACAACAGCACTGAAAAGTCCCAGTCCCACCTCCTGCATCCCAGCCCTGACAGCCGCTGCTGCCTGCTGAGGGGAGCCTTGGGACCAGGACACGGTGTCACAGCATCTTCAGGGCCAGGACACATGGATGTGACACCCTCACGAGCAGGACACGCTGCTGTGTCACCCCGAGCACCGGGACACCGCACCACGGCACTCTCAGAAGCAGAACAGCCAGGTGTGTGTGACAGCCTCGTGGACCAGGACACACTTCCATGAGCTGCTCGGGGCCAGGACGCGTTACCACAACAGCCTCAGACCACGACACAACGGCACGGCACCCCCAGGACAGGGACAGAGTGACAAGGTACCTTTGGGACAAAAAAGGCCCTGACATCCTCAGGACCATAACAAAAGGTGACACACCACGAGGATCAGGACGTGGAGCCACAGAACGCTCAGGACCACAACACGAGGACAGGACAGCACAGGACATGCTGCTGTGACACCCTCAGGACCGGACACAGGGACATGACCCTGCAGGAGAACCACACCGGGCCATCACACCTGCAGAGCAAGGTGCCACAACACTCTGGGCACCGGGCAGAGGGGACACTGGCACTGCCCAGCCTGCCTGGCATGCCTGTGCCACCACCCTGGGCTGAGAGGACAGCGAGGGGACAGCAAGGGGGCCACCCCCACTGGCAGAGCCAGGCCCTGTGATAACCTCATGGCACACACGTGAGCAGGTGTGGGTGTGTGACAGCTGGGGGTGTGTGTGTGTGTGTGACAGGTGTGTGTGACAGGTGTGTGTGTGTGTGTGTGTGAGAGTGTGTGTGTGTGTGTGTGTGAGAGAGGGGTGTGTGTGTGTGTGTGTGTGTGAGAGAGGGGTGTGTGTGTGTGACAGGTGTGTGTGACAGGTGTGTGTGTGTGACAGGTGTGTGTGTGTGTGTGTGTGTGTGTGTGTGTGTGTGACAGGTGTGTCTGTGTGTGTGTGTGTGTGTGTCTGTGTGTGTGTGTGACAGGTGTGTGTGTGAGTGTGACAGGTGTGTCTGTGTGTGTCTGTGTGTGTCTGTGTGTGTCTGTGTGTGTGTCTGTGTGTGTGTCTGTGTGTGTGTGTGTGTGTGTGTGTGACAGGTGTGTGTGTGTGTGTGTGTGTGTGACAGGTGTGTCTGTGTGTGTCTGTGTGTGTCTGTGTGTGTGTCCGTGTGTGTGTCTGTGTGTGTGTGTGTGTGTGTGTGACAGGTGTGTGTGTGTGTGTGTGTGTGTGACAGGTGTGTCTGTGTGTGTGTGTGTGTGTGTGTGTGTGTGTGTTTGTGTGTGTGTGTTTGTGTGTGTGTGTGTGTGTGTGTCTGTGTGTGTGTGTGACAGGTGTGTCTGTGTGTGTCTGTGTGTGTCTGTGTGTGTGTCTGTGTGTGTCTGTGTGTGTGTGTGTGTGTGTGTGTGACAGGTGTGTGTGTGTGTGTGTGTGTGTGTGTGTGTCTGTGTGTGTCTGTGTGTGTGTCTGTGTGTGTCTGTGTGTGTCTGTGTGTGTCTGTGTGTGTGTGTGTGTGTGTGTGTGACAGGTGTGTGTGGCAGGCCACGGGCCTAGGATGGCATTGTGGCACCACGCCATGCAGCCAGCTGTGTATGGCACAGCTCAGCACAGCCTGGCACAGCCTGGCACAGCTCAGCACAGCCTGGCACAGCTCAGCACAGCTCAGCACAGCTCAGCACAGCTCAGCACAGCTCAGCACAGCCTGGCACAGCTCAGCACAGCTCAGCACAGCCTGGCACAGCTCAGCACAGCCTGGCACAGCTCAGCACAGCCTGGCACAGCTCAGCACAGCTCAGCCTGGCACAGCTCAGCACAGCCTGGCACAGCTCAGCACAGCCTGGCACAGCTCAGCACAGCCTGGCACAGCCTGGCACAGCTCAGCACAGCCTGGCACAGCTCAGCACAGCCTGGCACAGCTCAGCACAGCTCAGCCTGGCACAGCCCGGCGGTTCCCAGGCAGAGTGGAGGTGCCGCTGTGGCACCGCGGAGCTGGCGCTGGCACAGCCCTGGCAGGGTGGCACAGCCACCACCGCCCGGCCAGCCCCGCTGTCACTGCCCCAGTGCCCTCCTGGGGGTGCCAACCGTGCCGGGACACCCCCTGGCACTGCCCCTCACCACTCCAGGCACTGGCAGCGGCCTCCTCAGGTGTCCTGCACAGGCACAGGGTGCCCACCCTGCTGGCACCCCAGCACTGGCACTGAGCACCCCCAGACAGACACCCAGAGGTGCCACCGGGGTGGCACGGGGTGGAGCCAGGGTGGCACAGTGTGGATTCAGGGCAGGGTGACAGGGTGACAGGGTGGCACGGTGTGATGCCAGGGCAGGGTGACAGGGTGGCACGGTGTGATGCCAGGGCAGGGTGACAGGGTGGCACGGTGTGATGCCAGGGCAGCATGGTGGTGGTTGGCACAGGGACCCTCCTGCCTGTCCCCAGTGAGCTGCAGGTCACACGACACCTGTTTGGTGACAGGGTCTGTGAGGGGACATGGCACTGAGGCACCCTCGAGGGGGATGGCAGGTGCCAGGCAGTGTTTGCTCCCCGAGGTCCCCGATCCGTGCCCCAGGGCACAGGACCCCCATCCCCGGCCTGGCACATGCCCCGGCACGCGCTGCTGCTGCCGCTTCTCCGGAGCTGGGAAGGAAGGGATGAGAAGGCACCGGGGAGGGGGTGGTGGGGTTCAGGGGGGTCTGGTGGCACTGCTGTGGCCTCCTCCCATCCTGGCTGCATCAGACCCGCCCCCAGGGAGGGCACGGTGCCCCGAGCAGGCGCTGGTGCCATCGGGAGTGCTGTGCCGGTCCATGAACCGGGCACACCTGGGCCTCCAGAGCCCCAAGGCCAGACCTTGGTGTGCCCGGCCAAGGGATGCTGCAGCCCCGGGAGCGCCACCACGGGCAGGGGTGGCAGCGGGGACACGGCAGCGAGGCCTGGGAGCAGTGCAGGGAGCTGGAGCAGGGCAGCACGGATGCCAGGGAGCGAAGTGTCTCCAGTCCCACGGCAAGCGGGACGGCTCCTGCTCCCCCTGCAGCCCCGAGAGCTCCCGGGGGTCCCACCCCGGCCTGGGGCCGCATCCGCGCCGAGAACAATCGCAGGGGCCGTGAGGCTTCCCGGGAGGAAACAGGGAGGCCGGAGATGTGCTCCAGAGCAGGAGCGGAGGCCTCGGGGGCCGCGGGACATTTGGGGCGGCCGCTGGGCTTTGGGGCGGCCGTGGGGCTCAGGGAGGCTGCGGAACTCAGCCCAGCTCCTGGCCAGGATAGGCCCTGGGGGGCTCAGCTGCCGCGGGGGCGCCGGGAACACGGAGGCACAGGCTCCCTTTGGTGCTGCCAGGCCTCGGCAGCGGCACCGGGGCTGACCGCGGCCACCGGGCCTGCAGCGCAGCCGGACGAGGCCGAGGAGCCCGGCAGGAGCGTCCCGGGATGCCGGGACAGCACCGGCACCGCGGCCGCTCGCACGGTGTCCTGCCGGGACAGGGACACGCAGCACCACGGCCGGTGTGCCCTGGCACGGCCCCATCCGTCCCACCCAGCCCCTCCACAGCTGCCCTGGCCAAACGTGGCGCCCCAGCTTCCCTACCTGGGCCAGGAGCAGAGCCCAGCTCGCCGGGCCGCCCGTGCCAGTCCCGGTGCTGCCGCCCAGACTGGGCCGGGGAGGTGCTGGGGACGGGGACAGCGGGACCCACCCCGGTGCCCGTCCCCGTCCCTGAGAAGGGCCGGCGGCGGAGCCTTCCTGCCCACCCACCCACCGCTTCCTCTGGCCGCCGGGCCCTGGGAACAAGTGCTGCCTTTCTCCCGCTCCCTCCCCTCCGCTGGGCCCCCGCCAAGGACGCTGCTCTGCCGGGAGCCACGGGGCTGAGCGGCCCCGGGCCCCCCCGCCGCCCCGGGGTGACACCGGGGACGCTCCCTCATGACGGGGGTCACCACCTGGGGACTCCCGTGCCCACCCCAGCCTGGGGAAAGTGCCCCTGTCACCCACGGCACCCCGCTGAGGGGTGTCCCTCTGCCAGGCACAGCTGGGGACACTGGGCTTGGCACCGCATGGCTCAGCGTGGCACAGCACACCTCAGGACAGCCCAGCACAGCCCAGCACAGCTCACTGATTCCGTGACACCGTCCCCACGGGGCTGTGCCCAGCCAGCCCCCTGCCAGCTCCCGCTCCGGCACCCTGTGCCCTCCCACTCTGCTACCCAGCCCCTCTGGCCACGTGTGCCCACCGGGACCCTGGGCACGGCGTGCTGGGGGTCCCCAGCCAGCACCCACAGAGCCAGCCTGGTGCCCGTGGCACGTGCCAGCTCCCCTCAGCCTGCCCCGGTGCCCTGGCGAGGCGGGCTCCCCTCAGGGAGGATATTTTTAGTAGCTCACGTCCAAAGGGGGTTCCCTGGCCTCCTGGCACTGCCCGGGGCTGGCCACGCCAGCTCTGCTCTCCTGGCACTGGGAGCTGCCGGCCAAAGGGCCAGCTCTGGCACCAGCTCTGGCACCAGCTCTGGCACCAGCTCTGGCACCAGCACCGGCACAGTGCGGGTGTGTTGGAGCGCACAGGGACGGGCACCCACCCCGGCTCCGGGGCAGGAGGTACCCGGTGCCCTGGCATCACTGCCGTCCCTTCGCGGTGCCGGGGGGTTCCTGGGGCCGCCGGCTCCGCTGGCCGGAGCCCTCCTGGCTCCCAGGCCCCGGCTGTTCCTGAGACTTCTCCGCTTGCTCCCGTGCCAGCATTGTTCTTCCAGCGCAGCCGCTCCCCCGCCCCGGCACGTTCCTCCCGCCGCCGGGGCCGCAGCCAGCGCAGCCCGGCCACCCCGCACACCCAGGTGCCACTGCCCGGCTTCCCGGTGCCCCTGGCAGCAGCATGGCACGGATCAGGGATCATCGGGACAGGCAGCTCGGACCTGAAACGTCCCAGCTTTAACCCTTTTGGCTGCCAAAAACTTTTCCAAAAAGGATTTGCAACCTTCTGAGGGTGAAGGTGCCTCCGCTCCGTTTGTCCCCCAGGCCCTGCTCTTTCCTCTGGCCCACTCATCACCCTGGGCCCCTTTGTCACCCCTCTGTCCCCTCCTGCGGGAATGAGGGCCGGGGACACTGTCTGAGCCTGGGAGACTTAAGGGCACCTTCCCTCTGGGCCTTCAGCAGCCAGAGGAACTCACACCTCTGCTCACACCGAACTCGGGGCAGCAGCCAGGTGCCACCTGGCCACCCTGCAAGGAGGGAGCCACTGTGGCTCCGCACTGGCACTGGGACACAGCATGGCTCAGAGCCAAGAGTGTCCTCAGCGCCCGGTGCCGGGTCCCAGCGAGCCCCCCAAGGCCCCAAGCACGCTGTGACTCCCCAGCTGACCCCGGTGGGCACGGTGCCCGTGGTGCAGCGAGAGCTGAGCGAGCCCGGACTGCTGGGTGGGCATCGCCTGTTGGCAGGAGCTGGGGAGGCTCCCAGAGCCTCGGGGGCTCTGCAGCCTGGGCCCAGCAGCCCCAGGATGAGGGACCAGGGTCCCAGCTGCCCAGGCAGGGAGCGAATGCACGGTGGGGCCTCGAACAGAACCCTGTGGAGCGGGACGGTGCCACTGGGCACAGGAGGGCTCGCTGGGGGCCAGGAGGGGACAGTCCCTCCGGCTGCTCTGGGGGCTTCTCTGGCTCAGCACCCCGGCACACAGGGCAGGACAGCCCCGCGGGGGGACACCCACCGCCACCCACCTGGCCCTGGCGCCCGCTGGCTCACCTGGGCATGCTTGCGCTTCCGCCCGGGCCGCCCGGCTTTCCTCATGGGCGTCCCCGGCTCCTGCTTCTCCTCCTTGCTCGGGTTCTCCTCGGGCTCCTCTTCCCCCTGCGAGCCGGACACAGAGAGCACGGTTACGCCGCCGGGCAGCCGGGGGCGGGCACGGCTCCGCTCCCGCTCGGCGCTGGCATCGCCGGCACCGCGGGCACCGCAGGGACGGGCGCCTGCCCGGCCGGCTGGGACCATTGTGGCATCGTCGAGCCAGCGGCACTAGGACACTTAGAAGGGTGACAGTGGCCCCCGCCACACCTGGGCTGTGGCACGGGCCGCCGTGGGCCTGGGAGCCTCAGCGGGTGCCACGTGCCATGTGCCAGCTCGGGACACGCGCCCGCTGCTGCCACCCAGCAAACCCCGCACACGCAGGGCTGGGGGCTCCTGCACCCCACAACACAGCGAGGCCGTGTGGACACGCCACAGCGCGGGCCTGCGGGCAGCCGTGAGGCTCCCTGGGGACAAGGGCCGGCAGCAGGAGCCGGCTGCCCTAGGAACAGGCAGCTGCCTGCTTTGGGGACCCCGCCGTGCCCCCGAGCAGCGGCAGCGCCCCGTGCCCTGTCCCTGGCGCGGTGGCCCGGCCCTGGCGCTGGCAGCACGCGTGTGCCAGCATGGCGGCGCGGCAGGAACGCGGCTCCGGGAAATGAACCTGCTCCCGTGCCGAGGCCACCGAGGGGTGCTGGGGGCCCCGTCCCCGCTCGGGGGTCCCGCGCCCGGCACTGGGGGGGACGCGGCGGGCGAGGGGCGCGCGAGGCCCCGGCACGGCGCGGGGTCGCTTTCACCTGAGCCCCAGAAGATCCCGGCGGCAGCAGCCAAGCAGGAAGAGGCCGCGGAGGGGGAGCAGGGGAAGGAGGAGAGGCCGGTGGGGGGCTGGTGAGGGAGAGGCCAGGGAGGGGATGGGGCTGGCAGCCAGACAGCGCCGGCATCCAGCTGCAGCCATGCGGCCCCGCACCCCGGCGGGCGCCGGCACCGACCACATTCCTGCCCTGCGTCCCCCTGGGCTGGGCGGCCGCACCATCGGGATGCGACTGGAACATCCCCGTGGGGCCAGCGCGAAGATCCCACGGCACTGGGACACTCTGTGCCCCGTGGCCGTGGTGCCCCGTGGCTCCGGTGCCCCGCTGCCGCAGTGCCCCATGTCGTGGTCCCCAAAGCAGCTCCCTCTGCGCCACCCAGCCCAGCCTCAGCTGCACCCTCTGTCCCCGCTGCTGCCCATCTCCCCTGCCTGCTCTTGGTGCACGTGGGATGCACGGGAGCCACGGGTAGGTCTGACCCAGCCCCCACGGTGTCCCCCTGGAACCGAGCTTGTCCCAGCCCCACTGGCCTGCCTGTGGGGCCGGGCATCCTCCAGCCCCCTGCACAGACCCCCCCAGCCCTGCAAGGAGCTCCATCCCCCTGCACAGACCCCCCCAGCCCTGCAAGGACCCCCAGCCCTGGCACCTGCCAGCACCGCCACGGCTGAATGAGGACAGGAGACACCACAGCTTGCAGGGGCTCTGCCAGGGCCGGGCCCCACTCCCCGTGCCATGCCGGCTGGAAAGTTTTGGGACAGGTCCAAGGGCGATGTCAGGATCCCAGATCCAGCACCATCCTGATGCAGAAGTCCCTCAGGGGGGTTCTGGGGGTCCCTGCCCCACAGGCCCCCTGTGCCTTGCTGTGCTGCAGGCAGCACCAGGAGCCCAGGGGTCCAGGCCAGCCCCGGGGAGACCCCAGCACCTGTCCCTTTGCCCCAGTGCCACCCTGCCTGCTGGCACTGCCCCAGCCACTCGTCCCTCACCACAGTTCAGCTCATCCCGGTCCTGGCAGCATTTACAGTGGATGGACATGAAAGATTTGGGGGCGTCACGTGCACCAGGTGGCAGCCAGGCCTCCCTTGGGCAGGAGAAGATGCGGTTGGCAAGCACCCAGTGGGTGCCAGAGAGACCAGGGGGGCAGAGCTGGAGGGACAGGGGGACAGAGGGAGGCTCTGGAGGGACAGAGCTGGCTCGAGGGCTGCCATGGTGGCAGGGTGCCAGGGAGATGCCCCTGGCACACATCGGGACAGGGAACCCAGCCCGGGGCACCCCAAAAGCAGGGCAGGAGCGGGGGTGCAGCCTGGGCACGGGCAGGGCCGAGCAAAGGGCTCCACGGGGGCTCTGCTCCCCCCAGCCGGGCAGGGGGCCCGGTGCCGCAGCCCCTCGCCGCATCCCGCCGGGAGCTGACTCATCCCCATCCATCACCCCGTGCCCGTCGCCCGGAGCTCCGCGGCACGTCCCCGGTGCCGCTCCCGCGCCGCTGCCAAGCAACAGCGCGGAGGGAACGGCGGCGGAGCGCGGCGGGCCGAGCTGCGGCTGCCGCAGGGCTGGGTGGTCCGCCGCACCGCCAGCACGGCCCCGGGGGAGCGGGCGCGGGGGCCCGGCCCGGGGTGGCAGCGGGGCTCGGCGCCGCCGGGCCCGTGCCGGGACCCGCCGGCACCGGCCCGGCCCGCGGTGCCGGAGGCGTCGGGGCGCTCCTCCCTGCCAGCCCCGCGGGCAGCGGCCGCCCTCGGCGGGGTGACCTCGGCGTGTGGCCGCGGGGGAGGCGACGCCGCGTCCCGAGGGGTCAGCCCAGGACAGCGTTCGGCGGCCGCGCTGCTGCCAGCACAGCCCGGGCACCGCCGGGCACTGCTCCCGGGGCTCCTGGGATCCCGGGCACTGCCCCGCTCCCGGGGCTCCCGGGCACCGCCGGGCACCGCCAGGCTCTGCCCCGCTCCCGGGCACTGCCCTGTGCCCTGCATGTGCCCAGAAGTGCCCTAAAGCACCGGGGCTGCGCATCCACCCCGCTCCCAGCTCATGCCACCAACACTGCGGGGCAAGGAAAGACCGAGCCGCCGCCGGGTACCCGTGCCCACAGCTGTGCCGAGAACCCGGGAACGTCCATGGGGACACGGGGACACATCCCAGCGGACACACCGGCTGCCGAGAGCAATGGCTGGAGGATGGGGAGCCCCAGTGCGCGAGAACAGTGTGACCCAGCCGGCCGGGAGGAACCGGGATGACCCCGACCTGGCGGTGCCCGCAGTGGGACGGTGTCCAGCTGGCCGCAGCCCCGCTGCCCACGCCTTGCCCAGCCCTGCCCTGCGCTGCCCCACAGGAACACTCCGCCCCACAGGAACAGCAATGGCTTTGCCAGCCCTGGCACTGGGAGCGGCCACCCCGGCCCAGCACGAGGTGTCCCTCCCGAGGCTGGTGTCACACACGGAGGAGGGGCGGGGACCCCCTGAACAGGCGGGACCCCCACGAGTGGGGAGCAGGGCTAGCACGGGGCTTACAGGGCCACCACGCGTCCCGAGCAGCGCAGGGCACGAACCCAGCACACCCTCCAGGGCCAGGACATCCCCCATCCTGGGGGGCACAGCCCTCCTGGGGTCACCCCCACCCTGCCAGCCGCCTCGCCCGAGCTCTACCCGCAGCCAGGAGGTGACAGCAGGTCTCTGTCCCCGTCCACTCCCCACGCTCCCCAGCTCCAGGAATAGCTCAATCCTCGCTAATCCCGGCCGCGGCTCAGGCCTCTCCCTGCTCCCCCGGGCCCCCCCGCCCGGCCCCGCGCTGCCCTCCGCCGCGGGGGCGGGCCCGTGGCACGGGGGGCCCCGCACCCCCTTCTCCTGCCAGCGGGGAGCGGGAGCCGAGCCCCGGAGCCCCTCAGGGCCCCGTACCTTGTGCGTGTCGAGCGCCTCGCGGCTGGGCGCGGGGCTGCCGGCGTCCAGGGTCCCGCTGGACGGCATCGTGGGCCACGGGGGCGGGCGGCCGCCGCCTCTTCAGCACCTGAGCGGACCCCGCTGCGCCGAGGAGGGGTCCGGGAGCCGTCCTCTGCCGCCTGCCTGGGTCCTCCTGCCCCTGCGGGAAGGGACAGGGACGGGGGTGAGGGGGTGCTCCCGGCCCGCCGCCCCCCGGCCCGGCCCCAGCCCCGGCAATTATTAACACGCCACAGCCTTGACTCGGCCGGGCTGGGCTCCCCCTCCCCGCCATCGGCCCGGCAGGTGCCCGAGCCCTGGGCCACGGTGTGGGGTGCACGGTGTGGGGTGCACGGTGTGGGGTGCACGGTGTGGGGTGCAGTCAGTGCAGGGTGCACAGTGTGGGGTGCACGGTGTGGGGTGCAGTGTCAGTGAGGGGTGCACGGTGTGGGCTCAGAGTGCACGGTGTGGGGCACACAGAGTGGGTACAGGGCGCACAGCACAGGGTGATGGGTGCACAGTGCAGGGTGCACGATGAGGGGTGCATGGTGTGGGGTGTACGGTGTGGGCTCAGGGTGCACAGTGCGGGGTGCACGGCACAGGGTGGTGGGTGCACAGAGTGGTGTGGGGCACCCAGCACACGATGCTCAGTGTGGGGTGCCCTTTGCACAGCGCAGTGCCCAGTGCATGTTTTGGGGTGCATCGTGCACCTTGTGAGGTGCATGGAGGGGGTGTGCAGTGTGGGCTGCGAGGGGTGCAGGGTGCATTCTGTGGGGTGCAGGGTGCGGGGGCAGCAGGGCTGTGGGGTGCAGGGTGCTGGGTACAAGGTGTGGGGCACGCGGGGTGCAGCACAGGAGCTGCGGGAGGTGCAGGGGGCACAGAGCAGGGTTTGGGGTGCAGGGTGTGTGGGGTGCACGGTGTGGGGTACAGGCACGGGGTCTGCACGCTGTAGGATGTGTGGGGTGCTGGGTGCGGGACCGGGGGGGCCGGGGGATGCTGGCTGTGGGTGCTGGCTGCAGGGAACTGGGGGACGCTGGCTGTGGGGTCTGGGGGGCGCGGGGTGGCTGGCACAGGGTGTGGGGCGCAGGGTGCGGGGTCCGGGTGCGGGGTGCTGGCTGCGGGGGCCGGGGGCCGCTTGCGGGGGGCCGGGGGGGAGGCGCCAGCCGGCACCTGTTGCTATGGCAAACGCTGCATTCGCCATGGCCGGGGCTGCTGTTGCCTTTGGCACCGGAGCTGCAATTTGTTTCTAGAGCTTTCCAGCCGCAGCCGTTCCCAGCGGCGGGCGGGGGGCTCGGGCGGGGGCTCGGGGGGGCCGGGGCGGGCAGGACGCCGCTCTCAGCACCTCTCCCACCCCGACACATCCCCCCGGGCCCCGGCCGGTGCGGCGGGGGCTGCCGGGGGGGCTGCAGCCGCCCTCCGACGCAGGCACGGGGACCGCCGGGGTTTGGGGTGCTGGGCCGGGGGCTGGGGACAGATGGGGGAGCTCAGCCCTCCCTGCCCCACTGGCCCCTCTCGCAGGTTGGGCTGCCGGGAAGATGCGGGCAGGGCAGCGGGGGGGCGGGTGCAGGCTGGGGATGGGGGGTTGGGGTGCGGGACCCGGGGGTGCAGGACACCTGATGGGGGTGTGGGGTGCAGGCTGTACCCCCAAGCACAGCCCCGTGCCGGACACCGTGCGCTGGTGAGGGGCTCCCCGGCCCCTTCCCTCAGCAGCTCGGGGAGCCCCCGGGGAAGCCCCGGCCCCATCCTGTCCCCATCCCCTTGGTGGCACAGGGGGGCCCGCGCCAGCTCCCCGCGGGCACGCGCGGCCCCGACCCGGCACTTGGCCCCTGGGCACCGCGAGGCCGGGGAGGTGAGGGGCCAGGGCCCGCACCCCGCACCCCCCGCACCCCCAGGCCACCGCTCTCGGCCCCTCTGTCAGCGGCTCTGCCACCAGCCCACGGCACGGCAGGCTCGGCACGGCACGGCACGGCCCGGCACCGCTCGGTATGGCACAGCACGGCTCGGTTCGGCACCGCTCGGCACAGCGCCCCGGCCCCACGTTCCCCCGCGAGTCGCCTCCCGGGGTGCCGCTGGCGGAGCCCCCCACCATGGCCGAAGCCCCCCGGGACCCCGCGCCTCGGCACGGCCCCGGGGCGGGCACGGCACGGCCGGACGCGTGCGGCCGGGAAGCAGCGGGGACACCGCGGCTGCACCGGGGACACCGCGGCTGCACCGGGGACACCGCGGCTGCACCGGGCACCTCGGGGGATGCCCCGCACCCAGCGGCGCCGCGGGGCGCGGGGGTCCCGCTGCCGGGGGTCTCTGCCGTGCCGCCGGCACCGCCCGCAGCCCCGGCCCCCCTCGGCAGCGGGGTCCCTCCGGCAGCCCCGGGGGGCAGCTGACCCCCCCCCCCCCCGGCCGCCCGGTGCGGCGGCGGCCGAGCCCGCTTGGCGCTGCCGAAGAGGAAGGGACAGCTCGCGGCTTTGATTCGCTACCAGCCAACATGGTCTCCAAATGCTCTAAAAATAGTTGTTCTGCGCACAAACCCCGCGGCGGCTCCGGCCGCCGAACAAAGCCGGGGTGCCGCCGCGGCCCGGCCGCCTCCCGCTGCCCACCCCGCGGGGCCCCGCCGGAGGGGCCGTGCGGGACCCGCCGGCGCCCCCGGCCCCGCTCCGCGCGCTCTTACCGGGCTGCGCTCGCCCGCCGCGGCGCTGCGGGACGGCCGGGACGGGGGTTCGGCCCCCAGCCCTCGCCTTAGGCCGCCGGGGCCGTCCTCGGCGGCATTCCCCGGCCGCCGCTCGGCTCGGCGGGGGTTAGGGACCCGCGCCCGGCGCTCCGGCGGGGAAGGACCGGCCCCCGTGCCCGGCGCTGTCCCCGGAGGCGCTGACCGTGCGGCCGGGCGAGCGGGGGCCCCGGGCCGGCTGGCGCTGCCGCTCCCGCACGGCAGGACCGGCGAGTCACGCTCGCCGCGGCGGCAGAGGCGTTCCGAAGTAGGTTACCTGCGCCGGCTGGGCGAGACACGCGGCAGCCACCGGCACGAAAATGGAAAACCCACCCGAAATCCCGCCTTTTTTTTATATTTAGGGACCTCGGCGGTGCCGTGCCGCAGCCGGGAGCCTGCAGGGACCTAACCGGCCATTTTAGGTGACGGCGAGCGGGGTCCCCCGCAGCCCCCCGTGCCGGTGGCGAGCGGGGGACACCGTCCCCGCAGTCCCCCCCTCCCGTCCCGAGGTGACCCCGCGTGTGGCGGTGACACCCCCGCCTTGGCCGGGGTCCCTCGTGCGCCGGCGGCGGTGGGGACGCACGAGGGACCCCGGCCAAGCGCCTCTCCCGTGACAAGTGCCGCAGCGTATTATTATTGTTGTTGTCACTTTGAGTCACTGCCACCACCGCGCTCCTCCTCCTCCTCCTCCTCCTTCTCCTCCTCCTCCCTCCCAGCGCCAGGGAACAACTCCGGGATTGACTCAGAGGGGACAGGAGCGGCGGCCGTGAGTCACCCCCACCCTCTGCGCCCCCCACCCCTGACTCACGGCGGGGGTGCCCCCCGGCCCCCCCCAGCGTGGGTGCTGCTGCCGGGGGGGGGGTCCGGGAACAGGGTGGGCGTCCCCGGGCTACGCAATTTCGGCTCCGACAGATGGTGGTGCCGAAAGGACCGTGGCCTTGACCTCATCTCGGGGGTTGTAATTTAGGGGTGAAATATTTGGCCTCTGCGGGAGGAGCGCCTGGCCACACGTGCCACAGCTCTGGGAGCCACCGCCACCGGGATCTGGGGGACTCGGGGGGACAGAGTGCCAGGGAGAGCCGGGGTGATCCTAAAAATAGACCTGGCCTGGAGGGGGGACCCTGCCGTGCTCAGCAGCACTGAGCCAGCCCGGTGGTGCACCCCAAGGATGGAGACACTGCACCCCACAGTGCCCCGGGGAGCGACTCACTTCACCCTATGGCATCACAGCACCCTGAGGAGCGATTCACTGCACCCCCATGGCACCACTGCACCCCATGGCACCTCAGGGAGCGACTCACTGCACCCCATGGCACCACAGCACCCATGGCACCCCAGGGAGCAACACATGGCACCCCACAGCACCCCTGAGAGTGATGCATAGCACCCCACAGCACCCCATGGCACCGGAGGGAGTGATTTCCTGCACTCCAGGGCACCACAGCACCCCAAGGCACCCCGAGAAGCAAAGCACAGCACCCCATGAACAATACACGGCACCCCAGGGCACCCCAGGGACCAACACAGGGCTCCACAGCACAGCCCAAGCCAGGCACCCACTGCAGCCCCACAGCTGCATCTGTCCCAGCAGGACCACTGGCAGGGCCAGGGGAAAAACCCAACTGCCCATGGGATGGGATGGGATGGGATCCATGGAATGGGGTGGGATGGGATCCATGGAATGGGGTGGGATGGGGTGGGATGGGATCCATGGGATGGGATGGCATGGGACAGTGAGGTGTGAGTGAGACCCCAGCAGCAGGCTGTGGTGCAGCTCTGCAGGTGGGACAGTGTGGATGGACCCAGCAAGACAATGGAGAGGCTGCTGGAGCACTGGGAATGTCCCACCAGGAGCAGCCAGGAGCTCCACATGCTCAGTTCCTGGGGAGAGAACTCCAGGAGATGATCCTGGATCATCTGATCATCTGATCCCAGTGAGCAGAGCCCGGAGCCCCACGGGGACCCTTGGGCTGGTGGGAGCAGGGCAGGGAGCTGTGCCGGGGCAGGAGCCGAGCTGGAGCGATCCAAACCAGGATCGGGGATGGGCTGGGAGCTGGGAACGGCGGTTAACCGCGGGAACAGGCCCAACACCGCCGGCACGCGCCGAGCCCCGTGGCAGGGAAGCAGGATGGCGGCAGGGCCCGGGTGCCAGGTGAGCGGAGTCTGCCGCCGGTTCCTCCCGCGCCGGGAGCCCAAACCGACCCGCGGCCTCGAGGCGAGCGGGACCCGGAGCCATCCCAGCAAACCTCGTGTGCCAGCGCCGCCGGCTCTCCCCGCGCCCGGCACGGGCGCACCTGGCGCACGCGTGTCCCTGGCACGCGCCGGCCGCACCTGCCAAGCCCACGCGCTTCCCTCGGGGCACCGCGCCTCGCCTCGCCGGGCCACGGCCCGTGGGAAGGCGTGGGGCAGGCATGTGCCAAAATAAAATTCCCTGCACGAAAACCGCTGCCTGAGGGGCTCCGAGCGGCTGCCACGGTGTGGTATGGCACAACATGGCACGGCACGGCACAACACGGCACGGCTTGGCTCGGTACGGCACGGCTCGGCACAGCCTGGCACGGCACGGCCCGGGGCTCCGGGGACAGAGCAGCCGCTGCCGCCGGATTTCAGGGGCACGGCCCGCCAGGGTCACCGGGGGACACCGGGACACACCGGGCCTGCGGCCTCGCCACAGAGGCTGCTCCGCTGGGAAGTTTGGAGCTGACTCAGCACGAGGGGCCCGAGCCGGAGCTGCCGGAGCGGCGGGGCCGGGTCCCACGCTCTGCCGGTGCCGGGGGGCTCCGGGACTCACCGGCACCACGGGATGTGGGTGCCCGGAGCGGCGGCGGGCACGGGACTCCGCCGGTCCCGCCGTGACACCGGCGACGTCACACAAAGGGCAGAAACACAGAAAGAGGAACTGAGCGAGGAGGAAAATCTCATTTGCCCACAGGTTTGCGCAGGCGAAACACCCCGGAAAGCGGGGGGAGGAAAAAGCGGTGGGAGGGAAAGGGGAGCGAGGGGGAAGGAGAAGGGAGGGGAAAGGGGAAGTGAGGGGGAAGGGAGACAGCAGGGGGAAGTGAATCGGAAGTGGGAAGCGAGGGGGAAGGGGGAAGTGAGTGGAAAGGGGGAGAAGCAAAAAGGAAAGGGAAATGATGGGGAAGGTGGAAGGAAGAGCGAGATAAGAAACCAGAGGGGCAGGGGAGTGAGAGGGTGGTGGGAAGTGAGCAGGAAGGGGGAAGTGAGAGGGAAAGGGAAGGAGGAAGGAAGGCGAAAATGAGCAGGAAGGGGGAAGTGATGAGGAAGCGGGCAGTGAGCGGGAAGGGGGAAGCAAGGGGGAAATGCACAGGTAGGGGTAACAGAGCATGGAGCGGGCAGTGAGCGGGAAGCGGGAGAAGGAGGGAGAAGGGGGAAGAAGCCGTGGCCCAGCGGGCAGGACGGGCAGTCCCCCGCACCCCGCCAGGCCCGTGCCCGGCCGCCCCCTCCCGCCCGGCCCCGCCTGCCCCGGGGGGATTTTTGGTGCAAAAGCCCCGAAGTTTGGGCAGGGCCGTCCCGGCCGCTCCCCCGGGCGGCCCCGCCGCGGGCAGGGCAGGGCAGGGGCGGGCGCGGGCCCCCGGCTCCCCGGGGGGCACACGGGGGTGAGACCGCGGGCCGGGAGGGGACCGGGGGGACACCCGGCGGTGCCACCGGGCCCCGCTGCCCTTCAGCCGCCCGCGCCGCGCTCAAGGACACGGCGGCGCCGCGGGGGCCGGGCCGGCCGGGCCGCGCAGCCACCCCCGCCCGCACGGCCGGGCCGAGCGGGGCCGGGTCGGGCGGGGGCGGCGCGGGGCCGGGGGGGCCCGCCGGGCCCGGCCCTGCCGTGTTTTCCTGCCGCGGGCCCGGGACGGCGGAGACACCGGGGCCGCGCTGGCCCGGGCCGAGCCCCGCCGAACCTCGCCGGAGGGGGCCGAAGTCCGCCGGAGGGACCCGAACCTCGGCCGTAGGGACCCGAACCTCAGCCGCAGGGACCCGAACCCCTGCGGAGGAACCCGAACCCCCTCCGGATGGGCCCGAGCCCTTCCGAAGGCACCACCCGAACCGAACCGGACGGAACAGAACCGAACCGAACGGAGCCGAACCCCGCCGAATGCATCAGCTGAACAGAACCGAACGGAGCCGAGCGGACGCGAGTGTGCCCGAGCGGAGTCGAGCGCTCCCGAGCCAGGCCGCCGGTGCCGGTGCCGGTGTCCCGGCGGTGCCGGTGTCCCGCTGTCCCGGTTACCTGGGCCGGTGCGGGCCCGGCGCAGGGCCCCGCCGAGCCGTGCCGAGCCCCGCCGACCCGCCTCCGCCGCTGCGCACCCCGGCCAGGCCACCCCCCGCAGCGCCTCCGCCTCCACTGCAGCACCGAGCCCGCCGCGCGGTCCTAGAGCCCGCCGGCAGCGCGCACCGGCACCGCCAGCCCGGCTCGGCTCGGCTCGGCTCGGCACCGCCGGCTCGGCTCGGCTCGGCACAGCCGGCTCGGCTCGGCTCGGCACAGCCCGGCTCGGCACAGCCCGGCTCGGCTCGGCACAGCCCAGCTCGGCACAGCCCGGCTCGGCTCGGCACAGCCCGGCTCGGCTCGGCACCGCCGGCTCGGCTCGGCACAGCCCGGCTCGGCTCGGCACAGCTCGGCTCGGCTCGGCACAGCCCGGCTTGGCACAGCCCGGCTCGGCTCGGCACAGCCCGGCTCGGCTTGGCACAGCCCGGCTCGGCTCGGCACAGCTCGGCTCGGCTTGGCACAGCCCGGCTCGGCACAGCCCGGCTCGGCTCGGCACAGCCCGGCTCGGCACAGCCCGGCTCGGCTTGGCACTGCCCGGCTCGGCACAGCTCGGCTCGGCACAGCCCGGCTCGGCTCGCCACAGCCCGGCTCGGCTTGGCACAGCCCGGCTCGGCACAGCCCGGCTCGGCTCGGCACAGCCCGGCTCGGCTCGGCACAGCCCGGCTCGGCACAGCCCGGCTCGGCTCGGACATGGAGCTGAGCTCCTGCACCAGGGCTGGCGCAGGGACAGAGCCGGGTGCTAACACATGGTGTGCCATCCCAAACCCTGCCATGCTGTGCCAAACCCTGCCATGCCATCCCAAACCCTGTCGTGCCAAACCTTGCCATGCCATGCCAAACCTTGCCATGCCATGCCAAACCTTGCATTGCCAAGCCGTGCCAGGGCATTCCATGCTGTGCCATGCCAGGCTGGCCTGAGCCAAGTGTGGCCAAAGGCTGTGCCATGTCAAGCCAAGCTGTGCCAAGCTGAGCTGTGCCAGTCCAGGCCAGGCTGGGCCGAGCCAAGCCGGGCTCAGTAAGGGGCTGTGCAGTGCCGTGCCAAGCCGTGCCAAGCTGTGCCATGCTAAAACCAAGCCAAGCCGTTCCATGCTGGGCCAAGCCAAGCCAGGCAGGGTCAAGCCAAGCACAGTCAAGGCCTGTACCGTGTCAAGCTAAGCCACGCCGTGCTGTGCCAAGCTGTGCCGTGCCAAGCCAGGACAGGCTGGTCTGAGCCAGGCCAAGCCAAGCTGTGCTGTGCCAAGCCACACCATACCAGATCAAGCCAAGCCAAGTGCAGTCAAGGGCTGTCCAGTGTCATGCCAAGACGTGCCAAGCCTTGCCAAGCTGTGCTGTGCCAAGCCAGGCTGTGCCATGCCAAGCCAAGCCAAGCCAAGCCAAGCCAAGCCAAGCCAAGCCAAGCCAAGCTGTCCCTTCTTGTCCCATCCCTCCTCCCCACACTCATGCCAGCTGTGTCCCCCTGCTCCTGGTGCCAGCAGGTCTCTGGGCACTGGCAGGATGTCTCGGGGTGCTGCCCAGCGGTTTCCCCACGCATGGGGCCCCTGGACCCTCCCTGGCTAGGGGATGCCAGGCTGAGGGACAGAGTGTCCCCAGTGCCATCCCTGGGAGGCTCAGCGCCTGGGGGAGCTCGGAGCTGGCCGGTGGGCACGGACAGCCGGGAATTTCAGCAGGCAGAGATCCCCAGCAGCGCATCCGGGGGGGCTTTGGGGAGCTCACGCTGCCGCTCCCAACACCTGGCACAGCTGCTGCTTTCAGTCCACACAAACCTGGGCTTGATCCAGGCCACGGCCAGCACTGGCAGGTGCTGAGGATGGGGTGACTTTGGGAGGACCCTTGGAGCCTCCAGCACCACCTGGACACTGTGTGGGGTTCCAGGGATGTGCCACAGACCCTGGCACGGGCATGGAAGGGTCCAACACTGCCTGGCTGTGCTTTGGCAGCCCCATTCCTGCCGGGCTGTGCCAGGATTGCAGCCCCAGGAGGGGCCCCCTGGGCAGAGCTCCTCTCACCCTCAGGGCTGGAAGGCTCCTGGTGCACAGGGGGGCACTGCAAAATAACCCGTTAATTAACAATGCTAATTAATGGCCTGTTCCCTGGTAGGATAGGCCCTGCTCACCCCATGTGTGTCCTGCAGGAGCCTCCTGTGGGTGCTGGGGATCCTGGCTGGAAAGGGGCAGGTGCTCCTGGACCAGAGCAGAGGACTGGGATTGATCCCCCAAATCATACAGGCAGGGTCCTGCTGGGCTGAGATTAAACCCTCAAATCATACAGGCAGGGTTGTGAGGGGCTGAGACTGGGATTTACCCCCAGATCCCATGGGCAGGGTCCTGCTGGGTTGGGATTGGGATTTACCCCCAGATCCCGTGCTGGGGAACAGCCCCATGCTTGGCTGGGCTGAGCAGAGGAGGAGGAGGAGGAGGAGGAAGGCCATGGGTCATCTGTCTTCCACACCAGGTCCTGGTGTCCCCGTGCTCCTGCACAGCCATCCTGCCCCATGGGAGCTGGCAGCTTCCATCCCTGCATGCTCCAAAGAGCCCTGCGAGGCTGAGGAGCCCTGTGGCTGTGTCCCCGAGAAACCTCCGTGTCCTCTGAGCAGATCAGCCTGCAGCGTTCGGCTCTCTCAGCCCTGTCGCCATGTCCCAGGGCAGGCTGTGTCCCCTGGAGCTCCCCTCAGCCCGGCAGAGCTGGGGGTCCCGGGGTCCCCCGACGCGGAGCACCCCCGGCAGCTCAGCCTCGTCCCCGAGAGCGAGCGGCAGCACGGCCCGGGGACACGGTGACACGGTGACAGCTGCGGGTCCCTGGCGGGGGGATCGCGTTAATTAATCTCGCCTGGAGGGCGGGCACCGCACGGAGCCGGCGCTGGTGACACGGCCCGGGCAGAGCCGGTGTCACACGCCGGGCAGTGTCACGGTCCCCTCCCCGGGGACCTGTGCCAGGCCCTGGGGACACGGGGTGTGGGGCACGGGACGCTGCCAGCGCCGCTGCTGAGCTCGGGGGTGACACGGGGCAATGACGGTGGCAGCGGTGCTGGCCAAGGTGACCAAGGCCGGATGGTGACCCGAGGGACGCGGGTGTGATGGCACCGCGATCTGAGGGACCCCGAGGGACCCGGGCACGGTGCCACCACGGCTCAGGCGACCCAGGGGACGCAGGTGCGATGGTCCCACGGCCGGAGGGACCCCGAGAGACGCAGATGTGGCGGCACGGTGGCCCGAGGGACCCCCCAGCTCCTGGCACTGCCACTGCCGGGCAAGGTCGTGGTGTCGTGTCCCGGTGCCACTCCCGGCGTGCGGCTCCCGCTGCCTCAGCCCGGGGAGGGAGAGCAGCTGCAGCCGCTCCCGCTGTCCCCGCTGTCCCCGCTGTCCCCGCTCCCCCCGCTCCCGCCTGACCTCGTTTCCAGCTCCGAGGGCTCCTCGTTATGCAACCACCGCCGAATTCCTGCACGAGCAGAAATGGCGACAGCCCCGGTACCCCGGTCCCGGCCGCGGGAGGAGCTGCTGGAAGGGGCCGGGGCCGCGTCCCCGAGAGCCCCCGGGGCTTGTGCCAGCCCTGCGGGAGCGCCGGTGGCACCGGGAGCGGCTGGCTCGTCCCTGGGGACACAGCGTGTGTCACACGCGGGCCCGTGGGCACGGGGGACCCCCGGGGGGCGCATTCGGGCCACCCTTCTCGTGGCACCTGTGGCCACACCGTGGGGTCCCGGCCGGGGTCGCGTCTGCCACTGCTGGCCGCGCCCGGTGGGACAGGAGGAGGAGGAGGAGGAGGGCTGGGATGAAGGGCAGGGGGGTCAGCAAGAAAGGGATTGATCCGGGGTCGGGGAGAGCCGCAGCGGCCGGGGGGGCCGGGCAGGGGGACATTGGGTGGCCCCAGCTGTGCCCGCGGCCGGGTGATGGAGCCGCACACGGGGCCAGCTGGGGCCGCCCTTCTCCCCAGAGCTGGGGCAGTCCTGGGGCACAGGGGGTCCCTGAGGACGCCTTGGGGTGCACAGAGATCCTGGGGTATCCATGAGGTGTTTGGGGTCCCTGCGGTCTCCTTGGGGTGCACGAGCTTCTCGGGCTCTGCACGGGGCTCTTGGGGGTCTTTAGGGTCTCCATGGGGCTCCTGGGGTCTTCGTGGGGCTGAACCCACCTGCTGCCCCCCACTCTGAGCGGGAGCTGCCCCTCCCCCGGCAGCTGGGAATAATCGGGATTAATTACGGCTCTAATGAGGTGTGAAAGGGTTGCGGCCTGTGGGATGAGCAGTGGGGTAGGGACAGGGACATCGCTGCCATTGGGCCTGGCCGAGCCTACACAGCACCCACGGCCCCGTGGGGGTCCCTCACCGTGGGAGGGGGCCCCGGGCTGGGGCTGTGCCCACCAGGCACCGCGGTGGCTCCGTGTCCCCAGTCGGAGCCTGGCAGGGACCCGGGTGGGGACAGAGGGGACAGGGCAGGCGGTGCTGCGGGGCTGGCACGGGCGGGCAGAGCCGGGCACGGGTGGGCAGAGCCGGGCAGAGCCGGGCACGGGCGGGCAGAGCCGGGCACGGGAGGGCAGAGCCGGGCAGAGCCGGGGCACGGGCGGGCAGAGCCGGGCACGGATGGGCACACCGCACCGCTCAGCCACCCCTGCGCTGCCCGGGCTCCCCCGCTCTCCTCACGCCGGGGGAAGCAGCTCCAGGCTCCGGGAAGGGTCTGGACCTTCCCACCGGGATGCCTAATCCAAACAGTCGAGGAGCGCCGGGAAAGCTGTGCCAGACTGGGGCTGGGGAGCGGAGCCCGTGCCCGGCTCCCCGCGGATCCCAGGGGATAAGGTTTCTGCTGGGAGCGGGGGTCCCTGACAGCGGTGCGGGAGGGTCCGGCTGTCCCGTGTCGCTGCTGGGCCTGGCGGCGGTGCCGGGCATCCCCCGGAGCCGGCTCTGACCCAGTGCCGGGGGCCCGAGGCTCCCCGTGTCCGGACCAGCAGCGGTGCCAGCGAGCCCAGGGAGGCTCCAGCAGGGAGCGGGGGTTCTGCTGCGGGTGTCACCACCGCCGAGCCCGCTGTCCCCCGGCAGATGTACGGGCTGTGCGGTGCGGACACATCTGGCGGGGGGCAGCTGTGCCGAGGCCGAACACTGGCAGCTCTGTGAGCTCCCCCGAGCCGCGGCCATGACCAATGCGGGGATCTCCGGCCCTGCCGCGGCCCCACGGCACAGCCTCGGCAGCTGCTCCCGCCCCCAGCAGCCGCTTCCTAGGAAAACCCTTCTTCCCTTTTTTCATGAAATCCCTGCCTTTTCCACATGGCGAAGGGACAAGACACCCCGCAGGGAGGAGATGGATTTATTAAATATTTGGCGGATGACAGAACATGTCTCCCTGCTCGCAGGCTGCTGCTGGAAGCGTTCCCCGTGCTTACGGCATCGGCTGCGGCGCGGCTTTGCCAGCCGCTCCCGGGGCTGCTCCCGCATCCCCTGGGCCTGCAGGAACGGGGAATGGCACCGGGGCTCGGTGTGGCCCCCAGGCAACCCCTGGGACTCGGGGAGCCAGCAGTGGCCTCGGCCACCTCTGTCCTTGTGTAACCCGCAGAGCGGCCGTGGGGGCCCCGCGGGGCTCCCGTGCCCGTTCCCTGCCCGTGGCAATTGGGATTTCCCTCTCCTGCCGTTAACCCTGGCCGGGGATGCCCACGGCAAAACGCTTTTAGGATCCTTCCCCTTTGGGTTGGTTTTGCCCCGGGGAATTGCAAATGGTAATCCCGATCCGGAGGTGCAGCTGGCCTGAGCCCCGTGGCTCTGCCCCAGCCTGTGTTCGGCCCAGGGGACAATTAAAAAGGGGGTTAATTACCTCCCGAGTGACACCCTTGGGTGACGTGTCACAACAGCCTTCCCTGGGCGCCCCGGTCCCGCTCTGGGTGCTGGGGGGGCCCTGCAGCATCCTTCCCTTCTCCTGCAGGTGATGGATATCCCACACAAAGCCCTGGTACCCCAGCTCTGCTGTGTCCCTGTCCCTGTCCTGGCAGTGCCACCGGCTCCGCTGCTGACCCCGGCAGGGCTCGGGTGGGCACCCCCAGCCTCCCGCCTGCAGGAGGTGCTGGGAGAGCCCCCAGCCCCTCTCAGCTCTGCCTGGGGGCAAAGACCCCGACCCCTGTGACAGCCCCAGCACCTGGTGGGCACCACCAGCCCAGCCAGGCCATTGGGAAACCATCCCCATTTTCTGTGCTTGGACCCAAAACACAGCCAAGGATGCTGCACTCCTGAATGCAGCAAATTCAGCTGAAAACCCACAGAACGTTGTCCCTATCTCTGTCCTGGTGCCCATCTCCCCATCCTCATCCCCATCTCCATTCCTATTCCTGTCTGCATCCCTCTCCTCATCCCCACCCTTATCTCCATTCCCATTTCCGTCTCCATCCTCCATCACTGTCCCTGTCCTTATCCCCGTCTCCCATTCCCCTCTCCTCATCCCTGCCCTTATTCCCATTCCCATCTCCATCCCTGTCCTTGTCCCCATCCCTGTCCTTATCCCCATCTCCCATTACCCTGTCCCCATCCCTGTCCCTGTCTCCATCCTTGTCCTTATCCCCTTGTCTCCCATTCCCCTCTCCTCATCCCTGCCCTTATTCCCATTCCCATCTCCATCCCTCTCCCCATCCCTGTCCTTGCTCCCATGCCCATCCCTGTCCCCGTCCCTGTCCCCATCCCTGTCCCCGTCCCTGTCCCCTTTCCCAGCTGCTGTTGGCTCCAGGTTCCCATCGCTGCCCTCCCCTCCTCGGCTGCTCCTTCCCAACATTCACATCCAGCCGAGCCTGTGGCCACCAGGGTTTTTATTGTCCCTGTCCCGGGCACGGTGAGCGCGTTCCCGGGGGCAGGGCCGGGGGTGCTCGCAGGATTTCTGCTCCTTTCATCCGTCACCCTCCATAAATATTTATAGATGCAGCAGGGCCCTCGGCTCCCTCCACTAAAAATAACATTCCCGAGCAGCACTGGGGAGAAGTGCTGGAACCACCGTGGCTGGGGCCGTGTTTTGGGAGTGCTGATGGAGCCCAGCGCGGGTCGGGGGCAGCTGCCATCCCCTGCTCCCTTATTTCCCTCATTTCCACCAAAACCGAGCCCAGCTCCTGCTGCTCCTCACCTGGCCGCGCTCCTCCCTCAATTCCTGCCTCGGGACCTTTCCAAGGGCAGGGCTGGGAGCACCAGAGCCCCCCACCATCACGCCCGGGAGGCCGGGACCTCGCAGCCGGCTCCGGGTGGGATTTTGAGAGCGGAATCCCCCCGGGAGGGGCCGCAGCCCCTTTTTGTTCCATGCACAGAGGGCCAGAGGCGGCAGCGGTGGCAGTGCTCGGGAGGAGACCGGAACGGAGCAGCACACAGAGCGGGGACAGCCACCGGCAGGGTCCTGCCAGCTTTGCGTTTTTTCTTTCTGAAGCCTCCCGAGGCGGGCGGGACACGGGGGGTCCCGACAGGAAACACACCGAGGGTGCATGCAATGGCCTGAGGGGCAGAGACCGCCCGGAGGCTCCGGGAGTGTCGGGAGAGCGCTCCGTGTCGGCAGCAGGTGGTGGAGATCGGTCACAGTTCACGATGGTGATGGATGGGCTGGAACTGCCTCTTCCGAAGGGGGGGAGACGTCCCTCCATCGCAAGCGCAACCTCCGAGCCTGCGGCACCAGGAACCCGGTCAGGACCCCCAGAGATCCCCCAGAGATCCCCCAGAGATCCTGCCCGGCCCCAGAGCCACCAGTGCTGGGAGCTGGGAAGGGGCTGGAGCGTGTCCAGGGCAGGGAACGGAGCTGGGAAGGGGCTGGAGCCCCAGGAGAGGCTGAGGGAGCTGGGAAAGGGGCTCAGCCTGGAGAAAAGGAGGCTCCGGGGGGACCTTGTGGCTCTGCACAAGTCCCTGCCAGGAGGGGACAGCCAGGAGGGCTCGGGCTCTGCTCCCAGGGAACAGGGACAGGACAAGGGGAAATGGCCTCAGGCTGGGCCAGGGCAGGCTCAGGCTGGATATTGGGAATCATTCCTGCATGGAAAGGGCTCTCCAGCCCTGGCACAGCTGCCCAGGGCAGGGGTCCCCACCCCTGCAGGGGTTCCAAGCCCTGTGGATGTGGCACTTGGGGACAGGGACAGTGGTGGCCCGGGCAGGGCTGGGGATGGTTGGGCTCGATGGGCTCCGAGGGCTTTTCCAGCCTCAGTGGCTCCGTGGCTCTGTGACCCCCTGAGCCTCCTGGCTGGGGCTGGGCACCCCCCGGGGCCACCCGTGGCCAGAGCCGAGGTGTGGCACCCAGCAGAGTGTCCTACTGAGCCCACAGCTCCTCCCCTCGGAGCCCAGGGAACCGGGAAACTCCCCAGGGTGACTCTGCAAGCCCAGGTGAGGTCAGGGCTGGGGATTTTGTCCCCCAGGCAGGATCTGCTGCCTAAAAGCCCCTGGTGCTGCTGCCCAGCTCCCGCATCACTGCTGGACACCAGCACCAGGCTGGATCCAGTCCTGGCACCACACACAGGCTTGGGAGGAACCTGAGGAACCACAGAATCACTGAGGTTACAAAAGAGCTCCGAGGTCACCGGGTCCAATCCCCACCTTGTCCCCAGCCAGAGCCCCGAGTGCCACCTCCAGGCCTTCCCTGGACACCTCCAGGGACTCCCTGAGCAGCCCCTGCCACTGCCTGACCACCCTTTCCACGTGCTGGAAGAGCCACCACAGTGTCAAGGATTATATTTGCTTTTTTTTTTTGTCTTTTCCCATTCTTTCTGTGGGATCAGGAATCCTGACTGGTTCCTCTCTCGTTTTCTCAGTGCTCTCTAATTCAGCGCTCCTCAGCTGCTCCTTGCTGGTGCTGGAGGCCCCGCTGGGCTCCAGGGGGGAGCTGGGGCTCCTCCTGTCCCATCCAGCGCTGAGGGGTGGCAGGGACACACACACACACGTCCCTTCCCCAGAGCCAGCAGGGTCTCAGGGATGTGGGGATGTGCTCTGTGGCACGGCCAGCTGCCCGTGCTGGCTCCCTCTCCAACGCTGCAATTTCACTCCTTCTTCAGTTACCAGATTGTTTCCCAGATGAGGCAGGACTTGAATTTCTAATGTAAAAAGTGTCAGAAAGACTCCTGAGCCCCTCTGGGGTTCTCTCCTTCCGCTGCTGAGGTGGTGGGGAGGGCAAATCCCCTTCATCTCCTTTGTCTGCAGAGGATGCTGGGTGGGAGCTGGGGCTGTGATCCCACAGAATCCAGGTTTGGATCCACCACTGATGCTCCTGGCCCATCAGCACCCCGGGCTGGGGCTCAGCTGGAGGTGAAGGGCTTTCTCCTGCCTGGTCCCTGCCATCACCCAAGCCGCAGGTCCCTCCTGTCCCCGTCCCCTCCTGGCCCAGTCTGGGTGCGCCCACGGGAGGTTTTTCTGCCAGGAGAGCCCTCCTTCCCCCCGGGAACGGGGAGTGATGGGCACGATGGCAAACTTCCAGAGAGTGTGGAAACCCGAGCGAGCGGCTCCTCCTCGCAGCTTTTCAGGTGGGGGAGATAAGGATCTCCCTGGAGCCACTCCAGGCTCCAGCCCTGCCCCTCCTGCTCTCAGCTACACCTGTCTGTCTGTCTGTCCATCTGTTGTGCCTTGTTATTAACTCCAACCCTGGCTTTCTGGGGGGCAGAATTGGATTTTTGGTTTGTCTGGACAGTGTCCATCACCACGGGCTCCCATCTCCTGGCTGAGGCCTCTCCTTACACAAGTGACAATAAAATGGGAGATAAGGTTGGGAGAGCTGAAGGGGACGGTGTTTTCCCAGTCTGGGCAGAGCTCAGAGCCCCTTGCAGGGCCCAAAGGGGCTCCAGGAGAGCTGGGGAGGGACTGGGGACAAGGGCTGGAGGGCCAGGAGCCAGGGAATGGCTGCCAGTGCCAGAGGGCAGGGCTGGATGGGATTTGGGGCAGGAATTGTTCCCTGGCAGGGTGGGCAGGCCCTGGCACAGGGTGCCCAGAGCAGCTGGGGCTGCCCCTGGATCCCTGGCAGTGCCCAAGGCCAGGCTGGACACTGGGACAGTGGGAGGTGTCCCTGCCATGGCAGGGGTGACACTGGAGGGGCTCTGGGGTCCCTTCCCACCCAACCCATTCCATAATCTCATAAAGATTAATCTAATAAAGAGGATGGAAAACATCCTCTGGAACACAGCAGAGCGATGGGCAGCTGGGGACCCTCCTGGTGCAGAAACAGGACAAGGGCAGGAGGTGACAGGAGCCCCAGGAGCTGCTGGAGGTGGGACGTGTGTCCATCCTTACCTGAGCTGCTGTCCAGCCTGCGGCCCCTCCTAACCTGCAAACAGGGAAGAGCAGGTTAGCCAGGGGAATGTTTTATTTCCCTCCACATGAAGGATCTGCCCCCATCCCTTGGTGCTGCAGTGGGAATGCCCCAGGACTGCACACCTGGACATGCACAGCGAGTCCTCTGCAAGTCCAGGCAGGCAGGAAAGTGCTCCTGATCCCCAAAGCTCAGAAACCCTGGCTGGGCTGGGCTGGGCTGCCCAGACTGAGCTCTCAGGGCAGGGCAGCTCCCCAGGACCTTCCCCGTGAGCTCTGAGGGGCTCCCAGGGTGGACATCCCACAGCCTCCAGGGTCAGCCTGGGCTTGAGCAGCCCTGGGGTAAAAACGTGGTTTTTATGTCCAAAGAGAATTTCCTTTATTCCAGCACGGGTCCCTCGTCCCCTCCCCAGGCACCACAGAGGAGATCCTGCCTCAGTTTCCCCGAGTCTGGCCCAGGAGTTATTCACTTGCTGTGATCCCTCAGCCTTCCCAAGTGTCACCTTTGTCCCTGCCACGGTCCCTCCCTGTCCCTCGTGTCCTGGGGAGCTGCAGGGTGGCCTCGGTGGTGCCAGGCAGGGGGGCAGCCCCATCCCCTCCTCGCCAGGAAAGCTGTGCCAGCCCAGGAACGGCTGAGCCTGCAGGGACACGTGGCTGCCATGGGGTCACCGAGGTGTCCCCAGTCCCAGACTGGCCCTGCCAGGCCTGGGGTGGCCCCCAGCCTGTCCTGGACGTGTTCCCAGGACTTGGTCCTTTCCCGTCTGAGCTGCAGGAGCTTCTCCCAGCCTGGGGGGGTTCCAGGGGCACAGCCACCACTCCCAGCCTGGTGTCACCCAAACCTGCACCTCTGGGGACAGGGGGATGCAGCACCTGGCCAGGATGGGCAGGTGCATTCCATGGAATCCCAGGATGGTTTGGGGTGGGGAGGGACCCCAGAGCCCCTCCAGTGTCACCCCTGCCATGGCAGGGACACCTCCCACTGTCCCAGTGTCCAGCCTGGCCTTGGGCACTGCCAGGGATCCAGGGGCAGCCCCAGCTGCTCTGGGCACCCTGTGCCAGGGCTGGAATCCCACTTCAGATTGGATATTTTTGTCCTGGAAATGCAGTGGATCAGGAAACTGCATTTCCAGCAGTTTGAGCAGAACTCAGGTCTTCAGTCCCTCTTGCAGGGGTTTGAGGGTCAGAAAATGCAGATGGTCAGTACAGGAAGGGACAAGGACACGGTGGGTCTCGGGTGGCACCGTCCTGGTTCACGTCCAGCCCAGCAAGAGGAAGGTGGTGCCTGGGGGAGGAGCAGCAGGACCTCACAAACAGGGACTGCAGAGCTGGAACAACACCTGGCAGAGGGGAGGGTGTGGATCCACAGGTTCCACAGGATGGCTGCAGGAGGCTCTGCCAGCTCCCAGCCGTGCCCTGGAGCCTGGGGACGCCTCTGGAGGTGCTGCTCTGTGATCCCAAGCACGAGGGATGCAGCTGACTGGGAACCTCCCAGGGGATTTCATCCCCCCAAAGCCACCCCTGCTCCATCAAAGGTCAGCCTCTCCAGCAGGGAGGGAGTGCTGGGGTTCATCAACTGGGAATAAGGTAAATAAATAGCAGGGAAATAGGAAATAACTACAGGAAGAAACTTAAGAGGAAGCCCAAGGATGGTTTTGTCCCTGTGAGTGGCTTTAAATCAAGTCAATTTGGAATGGATTTTGGGGCAGGAATTGTTCCCTGGCAGGGTGGGCAGGCCCTGGCACAGGGTGCCCAGAGCAGCTGGGGCTGCCCCTGGATCCCTGGCAGTGCCCAAGGCCAGGCTGGACACTGGGACAGTGGGAGGTGTCCCTGCCATGGCAGGGGTGACACTGGAGGGGCTCTGGGGTCCCTCCCAGCCCATTCCAGGGTGATTCTCTGAATCCATGGCAGTGCAGTCCCAGTGGGGAGCAGCCTCTCCCTCCCTCCCTGTGTGGGTGCTGGAGCTGGGGAACAGCTGAGCTGCTTTTTGCTCCCGTTCATCCCAGATGGGAGAGCTCTGCTGGGCTGGGGCTGCTCCCAGAGCTGAGCCCGGGGCAGGCAGAGCTCGCTGGGGTCTGGTCCCCACCCCTGGAGCCCCCTGGCCACGGCTCCCTCAGGGAACCTGGCCTTTGGTGCCGCCCATCCCCGATGTCCCCTGGAGCAGCTCCCCCAGGCCCCTGCAGGCTGCACTTCCACACTGATCATTCCTCCACCTCCCTGCCAGGGCTTCCCTCACCGGCTCTGGGACTGTAAAGAACTGCTTTTTCCCTGGCAGGGACAATATTTACATTCCACACGGAGCCTCTTGGACCCAGTTGTGCTGTTGGACACGTCTGGGCCGTCCCTTCCCAGCTGCTGTGATGAGTAACGGGAGAGTTTGTGTTCCATCTCTGCTCCCAGCATCGTATTCCAGCGCCTCGGGTCCCCCTTTCCCTGTTTCCCAGGCGAGACACAATGCATATTTGGAAAAAGCCACGGGGGTCATCTGGTAAGCATCTGAAATATTCCAGTGATGAGGAATGTTCTGGGCCAAAGAGGGTCCTGGGACTCGGAGCCAGGGTGATTCTGCTCCGAAAACTTCTGTTCCAGCCAAAATCAAACTTGCCACGCTCCTTCCCACCAAGTTCAAACACTGGTGGGCAAAGGAACAGAGCAGTTGCAAACACCTGGATGCTCTGCAGGAGTCACTGGATGGGAAAACTCAGGGAAATGAGCTCTTCTGGGAGAAAGTGCAGCAGCTGAGCCAGCAGGAAATGTGTGTGTAACAAAACCAGGCTCAGAAGTCCTGGTTTGTTGATGCTGGAATTTGGTTTGGCTCAAGCGAGACAAATGCCGGGGCTGATTCACACCCAGCCAAGGCTGTTCCTTGTGTTTGGGTTTGAAACATGGAAAGCAGAAGCCAAGAGAGCCCTGAGTGAGGTCCTGTCCCTGGGAGGAGCTTCCTGGTGGCTCCTGGAACGCGAGGTGAGGAGCAGATCCCTCCCTCACTCCTGCTCCTGGGGGCACGAGGATCCCTTCCAGCTCTGGGATGGCTCCAGTGGAATGTGCCAGGGATTCACCAGCACAGAGAGAAAGCCTGGGAGGGACCAGGGACACAGGGATGGAAGGGACCTCTGGTGACACTGATGGCACTGCCTGTGGGACTCCATCAGCACAGGGACACTGTGGGATCCCATCAGCACAGGGACATTGTGGGATCCCATCAGCACAGGGACACTGTGGGAGCCCATCAGCACAGGGACACTGTGAGTCCAGCTGAGGTCACCATGGAACCCCATCAGCACATCTGGTCCAGAGCCACCCAGAGCCACCCACCTGCACCCAGAGGCCCTCGTGGGGCTCCAAAGGGAGCCAGAGAACCCTGAGTGAGTCAGAAAATGCTGCAGAGCTCTCAGACAGCTTTGTCCCCTCACCTCGGTCCTTCCCATTCTGCAGCTTCTCTGTTTCTTCTTCGTCTTCTTCCTCTGCTTCAGAAAAAGAACAAAAAGAGAAAAAGCAGACATGAGACAGGTGGGTGAGAGAAGAGAGTAAACCATGGAATTGTTTGGGTTGGAAATCCCTCAGAGCCCATGGATTCCTGTTGTTCCCCCAGGACTTGCAAGGCCACCAGTGCCCCGTGTCCCCAGGTGCCACATCCACACAGCTTTCAAAGCCCTCCAGGGGTGGGGATTCCATCAGCTCCCCGGGCAGCCCCTTCCAGTGCCTGGCAGCCCTTCCCACGGGGAAATTCCTCCTGGATTTCACCTGCTTTCTGCTGAGAGCTGTGGCTTTGCTCTGTTAACCCAGGACAAACCAGGTGAGTTTATGGCAGGGTATTTACACGGCACAGTGAGAGCAGAAGGTCACGTTCTGCAGGTGGTGGCTCTTATCTCATCCCAACACCTCAGTGAGAGCTGTGCAAACAGCTGCTGGTCATCCTGAGGCTGGTGTGACCCCTGCCTCCTGCACGGGGTGTGAGAGCACAGCTGGAGAGCCAGAGGTGCTCTGAGGGACCTGGCACACGCGTCCTCCGTGGCTTTGGGAGCAGGGCGGTGACACACGGGGGTCACACAGCTCCGCTGCATCCTTGAAGTGGGAGCTGAGCAGATCAGGGACAAAACCAGACACCTTTGGGATAAGCAGAATCGTGACCTGGAGCTCAGCACTGGAACAGGCAGCATTGCCTCGGTTCCCTCCTGAAGCGCATCCTTTTGAGCTCAGACCGAGTGAAAATGGGATCATTGTGGAATGGTGTGGATGTGGCACCTGGGGACACGGGGCAGTGCTGGCCTTGGCAGTGCTGGGGGAACAGCTGCTCTCAGTGGTCTTGGAGATCTTTTCCAACCTCAGTGATTCTGTAATTCTGTGACTCCAGCACAGGATTGTGGAATACCCTGAGTTGGAAGGGCCCACCAAGATCGCCCAGTCCCACCCTGCGCTGCCCAGACCCCCCAGCAATCCCATCCTGGGCATCCCAGAGTGTCCAAAGGCTCCTGGAGCTCTGGCAGCCTCGGGGCCGGGACCATTCCCTGGGGAGCCTGGGAAGAACCTGGAATGCACCCAGCCCTCCCTGGCAGGAGAAGGTGGATGGGGCCATCAGGGCAGGCCTGTGAGGACGGGCTGGTGCTGCCCCGTGTTTCCCTTCCCGGGAATCCTCTCTCCAGGCAGGCCAGGGCAGGGCAGGGTGGGAGCTGCATCCCAGGCCCTCCCTCCTGCAGCTGCAGGAGGTGTCTGTTCCCACAGCTCCCCTGGGACATGAGGTGTGAAATCCTGCTGGCTCCCATCAGCTGAGGATAACTCATGCTCTTCCTAATTTACACAAACGACACCATTTCAGACACTTTGGGGGAGCCTTCCTGGTCTCTGCATCTCCTCCAGCAGGAGCTTGTCAGCAGCTCCATTTTCCTTTCACTCTCACTGCCTGCTGATCCGTGTGGCTCTGCAGATCCCTGACACGGCTGCTGGCCAGGGATGGGCCCTGGCTGGAGCTGAGACAGGGGATTTTGGGATGGAGATCAGGGAATGAGGCTGCTGGCACTGCCCAGGCTCCCTGGGAATGGTCCCGGCCCCGAGGCTGCCGGAGCTCCGGGAGTTTGGAGAACGTCCCCGGGCAGGGGCTGGGATTGTTGGGGTGTCCTGGGCAGGACCAGTGATCCCTGTGGGTCTGACTCAGGTTCTTCCACAATTCCATGGTTCTACAACACTTTCCTGCTCTGGAAGGCAGGAAGGAGCGAGTGCAGACTCCGGGCAGAGGTTTGTTCTGTGTGCTTGAGGCTCGGGGGCAGAGCTGAGGTGATTTATGGGGGAGCTGATGGCCCTGCCCGGGCTGTGTCACCATCCATGGACAACTTCATTAACTCCCAGCTGCCTCTGCTGCCAGCCCACGGGCTGGGAGGGGATTTACTGCTGGGGACTGGAACACCCACCCACATCATCCCTGGGGTGGGGTGGGATGGGATCAGTGGGATGGGATGGGATGGATGGATGGATGATGGATGATGGATGGATGGATGGATGATGGATGGATGATGGATGGATGGATGATGGATGATGGATGGATGATGGATGGATGGATGATGGATGGATGATGGATGATGGATGGATGATGGATGATGGATGATGGATGGATGGATGGATGGATGATGGATGGATGGATGGATGGATGATGGATGGATGGATGATGGATGATGGATGGATGGATGATGGATGGATGGATGGATGATGGATGGATGATGGATGGATGGATGATGGATGATGGATGGATGATGGATGGATGGATGATGGATGGATGATGGATGATGGATGGATGATGGATGATGGATGATGGATGATGGATGGATGGATGATGGATGATGGATGGATGGATGGATGGGTGATGGATGATGGATGATGGATGATGGATGGATGATGGATGATGGATGGATGATGGATGATGGATGATGGATGGATGAAGGATGGATGGATGATGGATGGACGGATGATGGATGGATGATGGATGGATGATGGATGGATGGATGATGGATGGATGATGGATGATGGATGGATGGATGATGGATGGATGATGGATGGGATGGGATGGGATGGGATGGGATGGGATGGGATGGGATGGGATGGGATGGGATGGGATGGGATGGCAGAGCCTCGTGGGCCCCGTCACCGAGGGACAGACCTTTGTGGGGGATTTGTGCCACAGCTGCTGGGTCCAGCAGGGACCAGGAACAGCCACAGGACACTTCCCTTTCCTCAGCAGCAAAGGCAGCCCAGAAACAGAATCACAGAATCCTTCACCTTGCAACAGGGCATGGAGTCCAGCCTGTGACCTTCCCTCTTTGTCACCAGCTCACAGCACTGAGCTCAGTCTTTCCTTGGACTCCACCCTGGAGGGCCCTTTCACTGCCTGACAACCTTTTCCATGAAGGAATCCTCCTGAGGGCGGGCTGCTGGAGCACTGCATGTCCCAGCCCTGCTGCTGCCAAGGCTCGAGGGCCACGGGACACTTCCCTGGCTGCTGCAGGACCTGCTCCAGCCCCAGCGGGGTGCTCAGCTCCCCTGGCACAGGGAAGAGGCACACAGGGAGTAATTATCTGTTTTCCCCATCATTGTTTAATGACAAGGGATGAAATGGGCCTCCTGTACAGTTACTGATATGTGATTGCATCATCTGAGGGAGAGTCACAGCAGAGGGTCTCACCTGCTGCCCAGGTACTGCAGGACCCAGCGGGGGCTTGGGGACACACTCCAAAAACCTGCTCTGCCTTGTGACTGTGGCATCAAGATCATCCCCAGCATTGCCCAGAGCAGGGATGCTGGCTATAAAAATGATTTTTCATTGAGAACGTGGATGTATAACCTGACATTACGCTTTAGTTTTAGCAAGAAATAGATCTGAGGACAAATCCTCAACCCGTGGTGTCCAGTTCTCCTTCTCTGGTGCCCTGAGGCAGCTCTTACCCGAGTGCAGCTCCTTCACCAGGGAGGACATGGTGTTGGTGAT